>NC_137464.1:46825143-47272495 GCF_964235325.1 Thermobia domestica
TTAAGGATGGTGGAGGGGAGGCGGAGACGTAAAAATAAACTTAATAACATAATTTAAAAATGATCGAAAATGATTCGATATTAGTGTCGAATCCATAGTTTTCGGGGTCTCTGAGATGAACAGTGACACTTCCAATGCCGTTTAAATCCAAATTCAGCCCCCATTACCCTTTATATACAAAATGAAACGTATTCTCCCCGTGCGGAAACGAGCAATCTACTAGTACTTATACTAAACATTTAAATACAATATTCTACTATATAATACTGATCTCCAATGACTAGAACTAAAGCTAATAACTAGGATCAAACCCGTGGAGGAAAGAAGATGATATTTTACAGACTACGCTTTTCTACATGACATAAACTACGTAAACAACAGAATTTGAACACATTATTATTACTATTGTAAATGTTCTTCTCTGGTAACAAACGACAAATTTGATTGGATGTGTGGTTTGATGAAATCTACTTGATTCTTTTTTGTAATTTTGCCCACAACAGAAAGAATAGCTAATCGAATTTCCAAATGGTACCTTATTCTATTAAAGATGTATCTGATAATGGTGGATATTTCTGTTTAATGTTCACTTTCTTTCATATTGGATTACGTTACTTTTGTTATATTAATTACAAAGACATTTCACAGTTATATTAAAATCTGTTTTCTAGCTTTTCGATTCTAGGATCCTTTTAAATTAGAATTTCTTCTTTATACTATGTTGTCCTCATTTAAGCAAAAAATTATGATTTAAATTGATATTTACATTTAATAATCTATTATTATATTTTTTTTTTAAATTCAACGAGGAAGGAACAAAATAGGAGTGACAATTATTATATTAAAATATCCATATCTCCGAGACTCTGAACGTTACAGACATAAAATTTCCTTATATGCACTTCTAATTTAAAATAACTGGACCGTGTTTTAGCGTCCTTTAGATACTTAACTTAGAAGGAAAGAAAATAGGCAGGAGGAAAATTTTTAGTGAATTACAATTATTAATATGTACGTATCTCGTAATAACTTAAGGTTAGAAACATGCAATTCGGTATTTGGACTTTGCATTTAAAATAAGAGAGTTTCGTTGGTCACTGTAAAACTTCGAGAGACTTGTAAACTATACACACTCAATAGTCAAACGTGAATTAGTGCATTTATAACTACTGGTTACGATACAGTAATGGATATTCACTTGTTCTCCACGCTGGCCTACGATCTAGTTCCCGCAAGTATAATAGCTTCTGCTGGAGTGATGCTGGTTGTAATAATATATTATCTTAATACGCTGAATCGATCAGAGAAAACCGTTTGTCGTTATCTGTTACCGTTCCTATTCTATAGCGATAAATCTTGAAACCGAAAATGGTCCATTTGAATCACTACCGATCTCAATAGAGACTTAACGGAAAAGATGGGACCTATTTCAGGGACGCTGAATCGTTTGCAGAAGCCACATCTCGATATATCTTACCGTTTTTTCTTTATAGAGGTCAACCGAAAATAGTAGTAAATTTGAACAAACTTCGGTGTTGATAAAATGTTAAAGGTTGGGACGATATGTTCTCTTGAGACTCTCAATTGAAGTAAACCGTTTGTCGCTATCTATTACTATTTTTGTTCTATGGCTATAAATGTTGAGTCAAAAATGGTTAATTTAAACGTTTTCTGGTTTAAATAGAGGGCTATAGAGGAGATGGTGCCTACTCCTAGGAGGCAGAATCGATTGAAATAAACCACGTATCAATATCTCTTCCAGACTCTCACTATTGAAGTCAGTTTTGGAACCCGGAAATAATAGTAAATTTCAACCACTTCTGGTTTCGGTAGAGTATTGTGGGTGCTGATGATTGATCTCTTAAGACCCTGATCGATTGCAGAATATCGCTTGTCGCTATCTATTACCGTGTTTGTTCTATGGCGATAAAGTTTGAAACCGAAAATGGTTAAATCG
This sequence comes from Thermobia domestica, assembly GCF_964235325.1. Lineage (NCBI taxonomy): Eukaryota > Metazoa > Arthropoda > Insecta > Zygentoma > Lepismatidae > Thermobia > Thermobia domestica. The sequence goes on from NC_137464.1 coordinate 46,827,101, forward strand.
ATCTACTTACACTTTGAACACAGGGTTAACGGAAGAGATGGAAGCTATTATTGGCATACTTAATGTATTACAAAAATACTGATGTATCGTTTCTTACCTGTTCTGCGCTATGAAAATTAGTATTGATATCGAAAGTACTAGTAAATTTCAACCTAACGTGGGTTCCTGTCACCACGGCATAGTGAGTCCTTTGGCTGCGGATCGAGAAGGCCTCTAGATATATGGCTTAGCTGCGAATATATTGCAAGGGCTGGCCCTCCAGATTGGAGGTTCGACCTGAGACTAATAATTGTGTTGAGTTGATTTTGAGTTTAACGTCCCTTTCAGCAGCGAGGCTATATGAGACATGGACCTACTGATTAACGTGGAATCCGAACCACATGAGCTCCCGCCGGGAATCGAACCCGGGTCTCCCACGCAAAGTCGCGTATGGTAACAGCTTAGCCACGGAGAAGGTCTGAGACTAATAATCTCGTTCTGTAAAAGAGGTACTTGTTCAGAAACATTCACAGAAGTCTTGAATTAAGACTGATAACTGGCACGATCTTAGCAAATTAAAATGGACGTGAGATTTGGAACATGGAATATAAAAAGTCTTCATAGGACATGTGTGTTGAAATCCGTAACAAATCAGCTAGAGAAATATAAGATGGACCTAGTAGGAGTCCGGAAAGTTAGATGAGAAGAAAAGGGAGCAGTAAAGTCCGCAAATTCTAAGTTCTTTTAAGGGGAAGAAAATAAAATTCACCAACAAGGAACAGAGTTTTTCGTTCATAAAACGAAAAAATATCAGCGATTAAACGGGTTAAATTTGTTAATGATAGTCTTTATTTTATTACTCTTACAGTTAGATGGTGTAATATTGTTTTAACGCCTAACAGCGCAGGAGTCAACATAACGTCTAACATTGTAAGTGGCACGAATTACGCCAGGGGAAACCTCGGCATCCTCCAATGCGCACTTATTAAGGAGCAAAATACTTCGTCGTTTCTCAATAAACTTACATGCTCATGTTGCAGGTTTTGTGCTGCGGACTGTACATGTCCAACAGAAGATAAAGATGACGATATAAAAAAAACAGTTTTGACGAAGAAGTAGAACAGATGTTATGTGGAAATTCTGTTATGGAGATTTCAATGCGAAGGTTTTCAAAGAAATTATACGGAATGAAAGTCTGCAAGTTCAGGAAACGATTGTATGTATATATTATTGTTAAACTTCTTCCCAACACATGCATACTCAAAGCAGCGATACACATAATCTTAACGTTAACTTACATATATAGCTTTAGTCCGTGCATCATGCTAAACTTAATAATATACAACCACTGAGACACTATCGCTATCTACACTATCATTTGCCGCTATAACGTAGTCCTTGATTAATTGCGTAAATATGATATGTAGTTTAAGGTAGTTGGTAGGTAAATAACAATAATAATAATAAGTTAATTTGAGTCGTCAAACAACTTCTAAGCAATAATACAGTATTTGTAAAATATTGCGTAATATTGTAGTGTTATTTTGATAAGATAGTAGATAGAGGAATTAGGTTTTCTTTCACAACCTTTTATTATAAACGTCTTGTTATATACAAATATAACACACAAAGTCCCTATTATGAGGGGGGACCCAAAAAAGGAAAATGTTTTGATGGTGTAGAGGCTGTAAAAAGAACTTTGCAGAGCGCATTGGACGATATAAAAGTCCCAGAGTTCCAGAGGTGCTTCAAACAGTGGGAAAGAAGATGGGTGAAATGAATCGCATTTAATGGAGAGTACTTTGAAGGAGAATGAAAGCTTTTGTAAAAAATATAATAAATTATTTTTTTTAGAACGAAAGTTCGTTTTCTTTTGAGTCCTCCCTCGTATTGTTGTCAGAAGACGAATATAAGTTTTTCTATGTAATTTGGGTAAATAGGTGTCCCAGATCTAAGCAGCCAAGGAAAGTATATTACAGAACTCCACACACTCTAAGTGATAGTGGTTGAGGAATTCTCAGTGCTCCAGGCACTCAAAGAGAGGTTGAGTTCCAAAAGAGTGCCAGGTAAGCTAAGTGGTTGCGGTTAGGATTTCCCAGAGCTCCAAGCAAGCATAGAGAGTGATTAAGTTGCCACAGAACCCCAGGTGAGCTAAGTGGGCATTGACCTAAGAGTTCCAATCAAGCTAAGTGGCTTGGGTTAGCTTAGACCTTAGAACTCCAGGCGAGCTAAAAGGCTTGGGTTAGGTCAGATCTCTCGGAACTCAGGCAAACTAAGAGTGGAGGATGACCACTCAATACTGATATCACCTTGGTTTTATATCCTCTCCTGGACAGCGGTGACGCCAATGTTCTTTCTCTGTCACACGATTTGAAGATGATGAAGATACCTGTCGTCTACTTGCTTGTAATAGTTGTAGTAAGGGAGCATGTAATTTAGTTTACAAATAATAATCGCGTATAGGTGTTTACAAATATAGATTACATGTAAGATTTAATAATACACATAGAACCTTATACTATCAGCTACAACTAAAATACCACTACTACTACTACTACTACTAGATTACTACTAACAATAATAATAATAATAATAATAATAATAATAATAATAATAATAATAATAATAATAATAATAATAATAATAATAATAATAATAATAGTAATAATAATAATAATAAATTAAAAGTCAATTTTAAACTTAGCAAGTTAGATTCCTTGTCAAAAATTAAAGATATACAAATTCTTTAATTCGAAATTGTCTTCAAATCAAGATTAAATTAATGTACTCAATGTTCTAAAATACCATTTTAGAAACTATAACTAAACTTTTGTTTAAAATAAATTAGTTAAACTTTCTAAATTTTGATGCCCATGAAACTAAAATATATTACTTCATTATCATATTGGTTAACATATAGTGAGAAAAGTATAACAAAGTTATTAAACATTGTGAAATAATTATTATTTTGACAATAAATTTAATATATCCCTATTCGTAAGTATGTGACACATACTCTGTAAGAAGTTTTCTAAAATGATATATATATATAATTATTGTCTGTTTAGACAATAACTTTTTGTAACTCCTTTTCGTATCTCACAAGTCAGATTTCGAATTTAATGGAACTAACATCGATTGATTTCTTATCGTATAACTTGGTGTTTTTATACCTACAGTTTCTCAATAATATTTGATGTAATACCTGGTCTATAACATCTGAATATAAGATTAATCAACGAATTTCTTTCCGTCAAACTGAGTTTCGAGTCCCCAATAATTCAGATAATAATCATAATTGTGAGAATAATAATTCTCTTCTCATTTTATAAGAAGTAGCCTAGAGAAACATTTCAGAAGCACTGTTATTATCTTTATTAGCTTATTACAAGTATTGTTTCATATGACTGAAGGAAATTCTAGTTTAGATGTAAGATGAGTCATATATCTATCTATCTATCTCTCTATCTAAATCTATATCTATATCTATATATCTATATCTACATCATCTTAATCAATCAACTTACCATATTCAGGCCGTTGATCAACCTGGTGTCTATATTTTGAAGATGTGTTCTGTATAACCGGTACTGCTGCCATTACTAATGATTAAAAGGAAGAAAAATAAATATTAGACAATTATATGATGCACTAAAGCAAAATAATGAAAATATAGGAAATATAAGCATTGCTACAAAGAAACATGGAAAGGGAAATGAAGCGAATGTACAACTACGGAATTTTAAATGATATAAAATAATTTAAATAGTAATAATTAAAATAATATAAAATAAGTTTGATAATAACAACAATACTATCTAATGTACAAAAAGAAATAAATGTGGTACTTACCGACAACAGGGCATCATCATAATCATCTATAACGAAGACATCCAGGAATTCTAAAAATAAATATTTAGTAAAGAACAACAGTAACATATCTTATATCAACTGTAATATTTGAACACAAGTAGATCTATGTATGAAATCATACTATTTATCTCACGCCTAACATTTTCCAAAAGAATACTATAAATTAAATACAATATTTACCTGTTAACAAATGGTCTTCAATATTACTATGTTATGACGAGTATTATGTTATGTATGACTTGTGGTATTCTCGGGTTTCGATACCAATCAGAATAAAAAAAAGAAAATTAAATTGAAGAATTGTATACTCAAACTTTCAGTTGTAGATTTCTAGAAAGTCATGATTAAAGGTTTTCTGTATTTATTAATTATTTTAGATTTGTATTTTTTTTAAATCATGAAAATCTTGTTTAGGATTATTTACTAATATGTACAATTATGTGTATAGTATAAACTATGTTACGTGAGGATTACACATAAGTCTCACCTCGCGTTGTGATCTGTATTTTCCTTCCATGTACTCACGTCATTACCGCAAACCGATAATTTTCCCCATTTTAGGAAAATGGGGTGGCGTATCCACTGGGCCACAGATGCTCACTTCTTCGCGGATGGAGACTAAGCCCGAAGGACGACATTGCATCTTAAATTTTGACAGTTGCGCATACCTGAGATATCGGCAGCTGAAGATTAAATATTTGTGATTGGGCTGCATATATGATGGATCCAGAAAACACCATACGGATTGACGCGCGTCTGCACCACACAAGTAAGACATCGGATGCTTGCCAGAGCAGGAGTGTTACATCTTTCAAGCGGAACTTGGCCCAGTGCGCTGCGAGCAGCGGTTGAGAAAGCATCGCTGTCCGCGCAAACGTGGTTTTCGTCGTCGGTCATGTTTTTTGAGCGCCGAAAATGGAGTCAAAGATTGACCAACGCTACGCCATCAATTTTTATGTCAAACTAAAAAAGACGTTCACCGAGACCCAGGACCTGCTCAAGGAAGCCTTTGGGGAAGATGTGATATCCCGTACTCGGATCTTTGAGTGGAGAATACCTGAACCTGGACCGTCGGACAACCCTCAGGGAGATCAGGGAAGAACTTAATTTGACATACTATGCAGTGCAAAAAATTGTGTCTGAAGAATTAAACATGCGGAAGGTGTGCGCCAAACTGGTCCCCAAGGTGTTGATCGAGGAGGCACACACCGCTTTCATCTGCACGTAATACCTGGCCAAGCATGGCATTCCAGTGTTTCCCCACCCCCCTATAGTCCAGACTTGTCTCCCCCAGACTTTTTTGTTCCCTCGCATCAAAGGGAAGGTGAAGGGAAAGCGTTTCGCGTCGGTTGATGCAATACAAAAGAGTGTAACCGTGGAGCTTACAGCCATTCCGGAAAACGACTACAAAAATTGTTTTGAACACTGGAAAGACCGCTACCGGCGTTGTATTGACGCAAAAGGAATCCATTTTGAAGAATTTTAACAGTTTTTGTAAAAAAGTTCAATAAACCTGTTGTTCTAAAAAAAGTTCCGGTACTTTTCAATCACACCCTGTATATCTATCTATCTATCTATCTATCTATCTATCTATCTATCTATCTATCTATCTATCTATCTATCTATATATATATATATATATATATATATCTATCTATCTATCTATCTATCTATCTATCTATCTATCTATCTATATATATATATATATATATATATATATATATATATATATATATATATATATATATATATATAATATGTATATGTATGTATGTATGTATAAACTTATGAATTACTAGTTTTGAAATCAAGCCATTGGTTAAATTAAAGAAATAACATTTTTCTCTATTTTTGTGATTTTTACAATATCATGTACTAATTTCATTTGTCTGTCATATACAATGCCTATATCTTTGAGTTGTTCTATCTTATTTATTGTTACTTATTTATTATTACTAACTTATAGTTATTTCTATGTCCTGACAAAATATTGTTTTTATTTTTCGTAAATGTCATACATTTAGTTTGATCGCAGTTAATTTCTAAAAAAAAATAAATCTTAAAACATATTAACTAAATCTTTTTGTAACAAATGATTATCGTATTCATTGTTAACTATTCTAAAAACTTCTATGTCATCTGCATACAAATTATAATAATAAGCTTGTTAAATACGAGGGGTATTGGGAAAATCATGTCTATGGAAAGGTAACTAGAAAACCAATGAGCTCAGTAAAAAAAAAAATTATTATTTTTCAATGTAATCACCTTCCAGTATGACACACCGTCTCTATTTTCTTTCAAGTGACTCAATGCCTTCAACATAAAGAGATTTCTCCTTGGAGTCAAAGAACTGAATCATAGCATCCATTACCTGCTTGTCGCTTGAAAACCGCTGGTCCCTGAGGTATTTTTTTCAAATGACGAAACAGACGATAATCACTTGGGGCTAGGTCAGGACTGTATTGTGAGTGAAAAAGTTGAGTCATTCCTTGTTCTGTGATAGCAGCCTGCGCAAGATGGGACGTATGTCCAGACGCATCGCCATGAAGAAGCAAAATTGGACGATTTGCCCCTCCGAGTGTTTCTGTGTAAGTAGTCTCTGTAATGGTATGTTCCTTTGGTATAGCTTCAAGCATAATAATTCCTTTCCTGTCCCAGAAAACAGTCACCATAACCTTGTCAACCTATTTCTTTGCACTGATTTTTTTTGAGTTGTTGACCCCTGATGGTTCCACTGCATGGACTCTTGTTAGATTCTGGGTTATACCAGTGAGCCCATGTTTCATCTCCTGTCACTATATGCTGGTAGAAGTAGTTCCAACTTCCATAAAATCAACATTTTCCCGACATATTTGCACCTGAGTTTTCTTCTGAAAAACGTTCAAATTGTTAGGAACCCATCTGGAACAGACATTTGTGAGCTAAAGGTGTTGGTGTAGAATATCCCAAACACTATGAATATTAATCCTTACTTCCACTGCTATTTTTCTATTTTTTTGTTTTCGTCGATCAGACATTACCAATTTTTATACCATTTCCACTTCAGGTTGAGTTGCTGTTTTTGCTCGACCACTTCTGGGCTCATCTCCGACGTTTGTTTTACCACACTTAAATGAGCTAATCCATCGTGTCGACGCGACAGTGCATCATCACCGTACACATCCACTAAGTTTTGATGAATTTCATTAACACTGACGTCCTTACAAAAGAAAAAACGAATCACATGTCTCTGTTCTAAATTAGTGTTTCCTGGGATTTGCTCAACATGTGCACTTGTGGAGGGTCTTGTGACCCGGTAACTTGAAATCTTGTCCAGCTTCTTAAATATAGGGTCTAATTGTCTTTTATGGCCAGGTTGTTTTCAATAACCTAAAAAAAAAAAAAAATAGAGGTAATTAGACATGACTTTCCCAACACCCCGAGAATGTAAACGATTACAGCTTCATTAGGCATAATTTTAATTTAAAGTTTGTCAGATCGTAGGCTTGCGGAAGTCTTGCTAACAGGATGCCCATACTACTTGAAAATTTGCCTGTTCATAATACAATTAAATCGATTATTATTTACTCTTACATTATGACAATTGTATTAAAGAATTTGAAACCTTTACATAACTATCAACCAATGCTACCCTTCTGGATTGTCTGCTGTGCAACCAAGTGATAAATAATACAAGTGTAATCTTAAAAGTGTGTATGTGCATATATATTAAACATGCAGTACCACATATATATATATATATATATATATATATATATATATATATATATATATATATATATATATATATATAAATTAATTAATCTTTAAAAATAGACAAAATTATTACCAAATTTTAATGTGAATATATATACTTCACTTATATTGGAGAAATAAATTGATTTTTTTCTAGTGACGTGATTTTAGTAAGTCTTTTTCCGGCTATGTATTGACATCCGAAGTTTCGAATGCAGACACTACATCCCCGAATGTCATTAGACATTCACCCATTACATCCATTACAAATATTACATCCATTACAATCCCTGAAGATAAATGCAACGTCTGCACTCGAAACGTCGGATATCAATGTATTCACCTGGCTAACATAAGCCTGAGAAGTGTTACTAAAATTCACTTAGTATATTATCTTCAGTCATGTAATTCTGAAAACTTATAAATTAATGAGCAAACCTTTTTTTTTTTACTTCAATTTTCAGTTTGTTCTTAATAAAATATATTTTTTGTTTTGTTTTAAAATGAAATGTTTTTATTTAACGTTCCACTTCATACGCTTTTGGCTAGGATAGGCGGATGATTAGGCAAGCGAATGATGGTAGAAGTATTGGTGGAATGACAATATGGGGAGGAGTACCCCCCCAAAAAACCCTCGGACACGATGTTGTTTACCACAAGCTTACTTGGCCCCGGAATAGAACCAAGGACTCCACTTACTAGAGGTAAGCGCTTTACCACTAAGCCACGGTGTCCTCTGTGTTTTGTCATAAAATGTTTTTGTAAGTTCAAATATATATATATGTGTGCATGTGTTTGTGCGTGTGTATTTGCGTATAGGAAGTGTTTGCAAAACTTGTTAAAGACTTGTTTTTAATATGGTAGGAAGCTGTATTATTATTTGTATTCATTCATTCAAAAAAAAAAAATAAATAAATAAATAAATAAATAAAATAAAATAAATGCCTCACAACAGTTTAACAGCAGTTTTGTCTTTTTTTACCTTTGTACATAATTGTTTTTTTCTTTCTTCCTTCCCTAAAAAAATACAATAATTTGAAAGAAAGAAACGAAACACACTCTAAGAAAGACGTAAAAGCAATATGAAGTTTTGATTGTCTGGGAGGAGCAGAGAACTAAACTCAGTTCCATTATACAGATAGCAGAGCCACTCAACTGGCGTTTCTTTCTTTTCAATTGGTGAAATTTTCTTCCCAAGTCGTTTTCAGAGCATTTTCATTGCATCCGCCGCTTTGACATGCAAAGACCACTTAATCAGTTTCACGCTCCAAAAGCTCTTTGTTGAGGATTCCCCCCTTCTTCTCTCTTCTTTGTTGTTTTTTCCCCTTTATTCTTCTCCTTTATTTCGAAGAGCAGAAGAATTTTAGAAAGAAATCGTATTCCAACGTCCATTTTGTATGTATCAGTGAAGGAAGACAGAGTGCCCAAATCTAAGGTTCCTTTTCTGTCTTTCTTTCTTAAACGACAAAGAAGAAAGAAAGACTGAATTCAATTTGAAGACGTGATCAACTTGTTTCCGCTCTGAGATAGACAGACGTTATGTATTTCTTTTGTGATGAAACAATAGGAAAAAGTTAATAATGAAAAAGAAAACTCGAATAATCATTTTAACCTATCTTTTCCCTCGATAAAATTTGGATCAAATTTTGATTGCACCGAATTTGAAAGAAAAACAATAAAAAAATCCTAGTTCTAATAAATTTTCATGCTCTTTAACTAACTAACTCTATGGCCCGTTGAACCCGGAGACTCAATGCCACGTTCACAAAAGCTCTCCATTGACTTCTATCCTTAGATAAATGGGTCCAGTTGCTACTTTGTATTCCTATTTTTGCGAGGTCCATCTTACTATTGTCCTCCCATCTGCACCTAGGTCTTCCTAATGATTGTTTCCCGGTTACATTTTCAGTTAAAACTTTGAAAGCGTTCTTACTTTCTTTAATTCTGGCTACATGACCTCCCACCTGAGCCTCCTAGACTTGATGACCCTAAGAATGCTTTGTAAACGGTAAAAATTATGAAATTTCTCATTATCAAGTTTCCTCCATCCTCCATTCCCCATCCTCTTGGATCCGAACATTCGTCGCAGGAGCTTGTTCTAAAATACTTTCAGTCTACGTTCTTTCCTCAGAGTAAGCAACCATGTTTCGCAACCATACAGAACAACAGGCATAATTATCCTTTTGTACATTTCAAGATACAAATTCCTGGACAAAATTCGCGACGACAAAAGATTTTGAACTAAATAATAACACGAATTCCCTTCTTTTAGTCGATATTTAATTAATTAATCATGCTCTTAATTAAGCATATCATAAAATATAAATAGAGGTATATTCCTTTTTAAGAAGTGTGTCTTATTGATACTCTTTTATATTAATTTAGTCTGTTTATCTATCCATCCGCTTACGAGAGAGAGAGAGAGAGAAAAAAAAGAGAACTACTAGATGAATCATCATCAATTTTGGTCAGCATGGAAAGAGTGAAAAGTTAAGAATTAGGTTCGATGATAATAGTAATATTCAAATCGGAAATGATGAAAAACCAACCGTTTTAGGCTTTCACATTGATCACAATAGAGTAAAAACGCTAATAGATATCGAAAATAAGGATGGGCAAAACCAGTTTTTATAAAAATCGGAGACCGGTTTCTAGAAAAAACCGAAACCCCAAAAAATCGACATTTCGGATTTCTCCAAAACTGGTTCGGTTTTTCACCGAAACTGATTTCTGTGAAAAACTTTAGGAAAATACATAAAACTGTTTCTGTGGAAATGAAATCGGTTTCAGTAGAACAACGAAGCACTATTTTGGACAGAAATAGAACTGGTTTTAGAGAATACCGGAACCGGTTTTGAACCGAACCGAATGCGGTTGAAAAAACGAATCAGTTTTTTTTTATAAAACCGATAACCGGTTTCGGTGAAAACCGGTTTTCTGAAAATTTCAGAAAACGGTTTCGATTTTTCTAAAAACCGGAAACCGAAAAAACCGGTTTTAGTGGCCACCACTAACTGAAAAACGGTTTCCTGTAATCAATTATGCGTCTCAAGAATGCATTTACTTCTAAGCTTCACTCCCTACTAAAACTAGAAGTGATAAAAATCTTCTACACCCTCCGGTTTCAATATTGATGAACTGTACATAAAGCTAAAACGAGAAACAGGATTTTTGGATTCGGATTTTGGTTCTAATTGTCTGGTTTCAACATTGCTATCAATAGAGTAAGAATAACAATAGAAGCAAGAAGCCACAGTATAGAAAGAATACACCTTTACGTGTACACTGGTATTTGATGAATATTTTCCTTTTTTTTTTTTTTTTTACTTTCCTTGTTATGGCCACCGAGATCTGAATGAAGGGATTATCTTCCCTTTCTGAGAATTTCTATTTTATGCTTCAATAATGATAAATCTGCATAAGTTGTTAACTTTACATAATCTCACGTTTCCTTTCTTTTCCTCCAGATTCCTTCGTACCAGGTAGAATGAGATTTATCCATTATAACATAATTGCCTTTACGATATGCAACCTGAAACGCTGTAGAGCCGTTTGGATTGTCTACATCATAGATAAAAGGGTTAAATCACTTTGTCCTGAAATTTGCAGTTCAGTGGACACTTTGATTATTAATTAATTCAAATTGTGAGCAGTTTATTTTTATCAAAGTGAAAAGATAAAACATATTGTTGAAATATTCATTCAAAATGGTTCAGCTGTTTTTATAGTGAAAAGGCAACATATATTTAAATTTCATTTTATTATATTTCCCAAGTGTGCTATGTTGGAATTCTTATAGAATGGATAAGTAAATCTGTCTTTCTGTCTGTCGAATAGTATCGGAGCAGAAACGGTAAGACATTTCATTATGATCATCTTCATTATCATCATAAGTATTCTCCTATTCTTGGCAGATCACTTGCCGCAACTAAGAAGTTTCCATCCTCAACGGTCTTCTTTTAACCTCTTCGTTTTCACGTACGTTTTTTTTTTCTCTTTTTGATACCGTCTCATTAATTGTACACTGTAAAAAATTCCGCCTTAAATTTACTGACCGATTACCGTCAACTCTCGCTGCCATCCGATTATCCTAAATTTTACGGACCACCGTTTTTTCATAAAAACGGCAGACCGTATATTTAGAAGCAAAATAATATTGACCGTGTTTAGAAACAAATTTGGTACCGTATATTTTACGGTAATTTACCGTAATATTTAGGTGTCTTTTTTTTTAAAAAAAAAAAAAGCACAGGTGTGTTATTACCGTACAAGATTTACGGTAATTATCACACCGATTCCCTATCTAGAGGTCCTTGCCGGTCCAGCATGCCCTCTTACTAGATTCAGGAAGAATTCTTGCTTGGCAATATATATTGATCCAATTTTCACCGAATTTCTGGAAACTATCAGTACACACACTGGCTTGCAATAATTTTTCCTGGATGGATGCAACTAGAGCGCACGCTGGTCCACTGGAGTTAAAGAGTACTTAACTAAAGAAAACACAAAAGTGAACGAAAGAAGCGTTGCACCTACGACGTGCATAAATAATATCCATAAGAATAAAAGTTGAAATTAATTCTTAGTTTGTAATATCGAAACCTTGTTCTGATATCATCTTGAACATACATTGCTTTTTCTTTTCAAAATTACCAATTTTGGCATGTATTGAATAAAACACCAAAAGAGGATTCGATATTACATACAAAAAAAAAAAAAAAAAAAACTACTTCTTGAATTTTATAGCTGTTTTCGCACGCTTTGAAGATGTAGTTGAAACAAGCACCATGTCCTTCTAAGATATTCATAAATCGATATTCTGTTGCACTGTTCAGACTAGCTTTATCGCTTGTATTTTCGCTATGAGTACCAGTAGACTAATAGACCTCAAATATTCTAATCAGCGATTCATTCGATTAGTCGCATTATTACGGTTTCAGATAACCAAGCAGGCAAACGACAACATAGCTTAGAATGGCCAGAACTACGACTAAACAAGTGTAAAACCATATGACTTCTCACAGCACTGCCTACAGTATCCAGTATCCGCTATCCCAAATTAATAAATACGTGTTTGCATAATTATGTAACAGTGGCATCAATGCTCAAAAAAAAAAAAAAAAAAAAAAAGTCACCAAACTTCCAGAGTATCGAACTTTTGCATATTTATTAAACGCTCAAATGTATTAACAAGACACCAGAACAGATCATAGGTACTCAGAACAAAATTAAAGATTAAAAACATTTACAGAAATATTTTTCAAATCTAACAATTCATTTATCCAGAAAAAGTAATGACAGCATGGGCGCCCGATGAAAATTTTCTAGGGGACTCATCTCCCTGGTTACTATATACCCTATTACATTTGATATTTTTTATTTGTATTAAGAAATTTAATACATTTTCATTAGCTAGGGGAGCGACCCCCTGCCCCTCTTCGGGCACACATGAGTAACAGTATACTTTTATTTCTGTAACATGAAAAATTCCAGTTGATGCAACACAATTTATATAATGCTGTACTAAGTACGGTAAACTACGAAGCACTTTTCCTAAAAGTTTTTTTTTTTTTTTTTTTTTTTTTTTTTTTTAAATAAAGTATTTCAACATTGTGATTCTAATTCTAGCTTCACCACCACTCGTAGTTGGCTACATTATCATAAGACTTTAGTTTATACATCCAGCAGCTTCTTGGTTTCGAATCGTTGCACTTTGGAGCCATATGCTTGCCACGATACCCAATTAAAGTTTTGTTTGTCACCGAACAAAGTTCAAATATTAACATGGTGCTTTCCCATACATTACCTTGCTTAATGTTGAATTTCCAGGATATCTTCAACAGTAGTAGGCCTACTGTATATATCACACCAGAAAACCACACACTAAAGAAACAAACAAACAAAAGAAATAAACAAAACAAAACAAAGCACAACACATCCGAACCTACGCGCCATCAATCCTCGCTTCGAACATGTGCTTTTTCTCTCCAATGCGCATGCCCGACACAAGTATCTGACAGGAAAATGGTCTCCTACCATTATTTTAGAAAAACAGGGCAGTGCAAGGGTGTAGACCTACTTTTGGGCCACTCTGTATCCGACGACAGAGGTTATAGTGAGCGATGGCCTGACCATGTTCATAGATAGCAAGAAGGTAATCTAACGGTGAATATGCGTAACGTGGTAGAACTGGAGTCTGGTCTAAGTGTTCATGGAGAGTGGGATGACCGTTTGCCATGTTGTGTTGAATGTAACGAGATGAAGACTGTACAGGATATGGTAAGAGTGTTGATATAGATGTATGACGGTAGACCTCTTGTGTTGGCGTCCGTGGTGGTAAAGAATAAACAAGCCGTAAGACATGGCGTTCTAGGACTTGTAGTTTATCATACAGCTTCTGTGGAGCCGATAGCCAAGCGACATGTCTATACGTGAGTGCAGGACAAACAAATACTCTAATGTATAAAGAATGAGTTTGGTGTTACGATCCCAGTTAATGCCTTTCAAACTGCGTAACAATACATAATTTTGAAAATAATATTAATGCATCATCCGAAATTCAAACCCGTATATTGTAAGCAATATATATATATATATATATATATATATATATATATATATATATATATATATATATATATATATATATATATATGTGTGTGTGTGTGTGTGTGTGTGTGTGTTTGTGTGTTTGTGTGTGTGTGTCAGAGTATTAGGACCACACAAGATGATGAAGTTCATATGTAAATTTTTTTCCTTTAATATAGATGAATAATCTTTATTTAGTTTAATAATCTTACCATTTTAATTAACGATAATTAAAATCATAATGACCTTCCATCTTCCCTTAAAAAAAAAACAGGAATGAAATAATTAAAAGCGAGCAGAGATAAGCATCCGTTTTATCACCCTTTTGGTAGCCAGTAACTAAGCTAATGTTACTACCGCTTCATCCCCCTTTTGAGTCTTCCTTATCCTTCGCCAGGTAAAACAGACCAACGCGGGGGGAATTCCAATTTGTCCTTGACTAACAAACATAGCACAAACACGAAAATTCTTTTGTGTCTAAAGTAATGAAGGGGTTCACAGTGGTTGTGAGATAAAGATGGCGAGAGGAAAGCCAGGATGTCAAATAAACACCACCAACACTACTGTATATATATAGTATCACCAAAATGTTGAGGACGTGCCACGTTGAAAGGAAGAGAAAAATGTATCAACTTACAAATACGGGAGAGAGTGGTCAAATGTGACCTCATTGAGGATAGCATTGTTGTGGGAGGTACATAGAGAAAGAGAAAGAGAGAGAGAGATCGTTTAGTTCTCATTCCAAGGACTAGTTAATGAGGATTCCAGTAGTTCCTCTCTTGACCGCTTCTCTGTCAACGTCTCTTTTGCATTGCTGGTCGACTGGAATTCGAAAAGTCCCTTCCCTCGTGCTAGCATCGTTTTCTAAAAAGTTATTTTCAAGAGGAGTTGTTGTTGTAGTAGTAAACGTTAATGTCTTGATGGGAGAAGAATTAGTAGGGGATACAACAGAAGGGAAACTAACACTCACTCACCCATACACATACAATAAGATAGAGTTTAAATCCTGTACGGAAATTTCCAACTACAGATGAGGCCGAACATTAAAATTAGAACGATATTGTTCATTATATTGTACCTGAGCGTATCAAAGAGTAAACAAAAGAAGCAGCAGTTTTACGTGTACACCACGTGAAGGAATTTGGTTTATATGGCGTGATATTTTCTCAAGTAATATTGAAACCGAAAAGGTAATAGATTTCTATCACTTCCAGTTTTAGTAGAGGAATATTAGAGTAAACATGGAGTATACTCTTGGAAAGCCTAGTTTACTACAGAAAACAACTCGCTACTTATTACCGTTTTAACTCTACAATGATTAACGTTAAAACCGGAAATGGTTGACTTATACCACTTTCGATTTCAATATTACTTCCTTTAGCGAACTCGGCGAAGTTTGCGACATAACCGTGGGATGAAAAAAATTAAAGATTTTATTTCATTTTTTGACCACTCAAACAAGCATATATTTCAGATACGATACGAGTTTGAGACTCGTTTTATAGTACGAGTTTGATGCACTTGTGATTATTGTACTAACGATGGCATAAAATCACTTTCCTTATGACGAAGTAGTTCGTCCCTTTGAATATTTGAAATAACAAGGTGTCGTAGAAACCGATGTTGCTTTAATAAGGTCAATTGCAACTAGAAAAATAGGGATTATTAGAGCACTTTTGGCAACACTTTCCAGAATGTTTCAATGTCAGTGAAAACTTTTTTTTAAAAAATCAAGGAAGAGAAATTGAAGTAAGAAACACCTATATTATTAGTACCTTCTGTACGTGTTCTGACTCTATCACATCAAACAAAGTCAGAGATCTTCATATTGGAAGAGTAGACTATATGTGATGGACGTGCGACTCTTTGACACTAAACAAAGTCAGAAATCTTCATAATGGACTAATACATTTAATAGACGTGTGACTCTTTGACATTAAACAAAGTCAGAGATCTTCATATTGGAAGAATACATGTAATGATGTGTATTAGCTGTGTGACGTGATGCCTAATTACACAGTTTTTCTATACATAGTATTCGTAATCCTAATTCTCAACCATTCCTCCATTCTTCATTTCGGGTTTTCCATAACCCATTCTGAATCACAGAGGAAAACTAAGCAACCTATCTTTCTCTACCGCTGTAGTGATTCCACCTAGTTACGCTAGAATAATGGGATAAAATCTGCCTATTAGAACAAGAATCAGTCAATATTATTAGTAAGTAATGAGAGATTTACAAGGAAATTCGAATCTGTATGGGGAAATGAATTTCTCTCGAATGACCCTTCTTCCATGTCATCACTGCCCCAGGAAAGCAGCTGAGTTCCCACGGGTAGATTTCTTGCTGCCAATGAAGGATATACAAGTTTGATTGCTGGTGGGAGTCCCTCAGCACTGAAACTGATTTCAAACTGCAAGAAAGAAAGATAGTAAAAAAGAAAGAAAGAAGATAGTTTCTAAAATAGAAACAGATATACAATACAATAATTATTATATGGGAAACAGTAATCACTAATTTATGTAGTACAAACTTTAGCATGGATAACATTTGAACTCCTTTATATTTGAGACTACCTTAGGTTTCATATTATTTGGAACACCAAAATGAACACTAATGGCGTACGAAAGAGGTAGAAATATGAGAGCAAATGTTTTCAGAAAAGGAGCTATTTTCTGGAACAACGGGACCTGTGAAGAAGAAGAAAAAGAGATCGACAGGAACATGTCTTTTGCTTCTGGAATTTGAGTCCCTTGAACTGAAGCAATCACGTCTGTGGACTCGGGCAGCCACCTGGGAACCTAAAAGATAAATCGACGCCATTTCATGGCCCTTCCGCTACTCCTTCGTGTTCATTTTGTTGTAAGGAGGAGACAAAGCACGTGCGACGAAGAAATGTTCAAGACAACCAACCACCTCCAGTTTCTTCTCACTCTGTCCTTTCTTGTCTTTGGTTTTGTTCTTTTTGTTTCCATCTACGCCTTTTGAATTGTCTTTCCCTTTCTTAGACAATGTCGATTCCTTTTATCGTCTTCTTCTTCGATCTCTGGCTTAGCCTTTCTACCCCATCTTCTGTTATCGGTGAGATAGTGTCCTATCTGTTGGAAGTTCCCGTATGTCCATCTTTCAAAGGTCGATGTTCATTGCCCATATGGTGACTTTCCCAGAACTGCAAAGCGTAATTTTTTATACTCTTTTTTGCTCTTCTTCGCTTCTTGGAAGATTGCATCTTTGTGCTCTATTACCAAAATCCTAATTTATCTTCAAATTGATACATCCTATTAGCAATCACCTAAAAGCAATATTCAATAGTTAGAGTGAAGTAGTACTAATGTAATAATAATTATAAGGTAGTTTTAATAACCAAAGATCAATAAGTTTCATTTAGGAGCAACGGACATGAGAAAAATAAAGAAATCACATCTATTTTCAGATATTAATGAGATAGGTCTAACTGTTCTTCTTACATGGGCGTTTATTACAATAGTTGTTTCCCCAAAGTTTTCTTTTATCATCCAAATTGCCTGGACTCTAGAATATCTCTTGACAGCAGGTAGGGGCAGCGCAGCTAGTGACGACAATTATTATCTTGACTATGAACTATTAGGATGTTGAGGTGAGGCATATTTTACTAGCATGGCATCTAACTATTAGGATGTATCATGACTAACACAATAAAGGTGTTTTACAACCGTAATAAGGATTATTATTAGCCTCGGTTTAAGCATAAGCAGGGGAGGATCCCGGACAGACTTCAGGGGGCGGTGGTGAAATATTCACAGTTTTCAGTCGCATCGGATTTTTGCAGTGCTTGTGTCTGTGCTCTGGGCACGTGAATGACCCTTCGCCCTTCTTAGATCTGCCAATGAGCATACGGGAGTTTATAGTTTCACTGTAGGTGTATGTGTGACTATGTATGAATTTGTGTGAGGTACTTTATTTCTTGATAACTATCTGGCCGAATATGAACGAAATTTGGTGGGCAAGAAAACAATGATCCAAGGAATAAAACTCACTATATTTAGTAAGCGAGTTGAGCCAGATTTTAGCTGGACTCGGCTTAGATCTGCTTTTATGTAGTACTTTATCTTGCGGCAACCTCGACTACTTCAGCTTCACAGCCACAACTCATCCATAAGTGGATTTATATTTATAACTGCCCACACTATCAGTGTTAACCATCAAAATATATCATAAACTGCTGAAAGGACATAGCTACGCTACTCTTCATGTCGATTTTCTTAAGATAAAATGTTAAACTGAAGCTGATTTTGAGATCACCACACAATTTTGTAAACTGAATAAAGTAGAATATGCTACGGTGTCTCAAAATGAGACAGAAGTTTCCAACTAGGAGAACACGCAATCTCAGGCAGCTAATACCCAGTCATTTACCCACCAGCCCTTTGCCTCACAAGAACCAATTGATTACAGTGCCATATTCAAGGATATCTCCCAAACTCTTTCGAAACCTTAAACATCAAGATAACTTTCCCAGAAATACAGCAGCACGTACACAAGCTTAACACTTTCACCACGGGACTTTTAATCTGGAGAGTTCCCCAGAAAACGGGCGTTTTTTTATGCTACTTCTGATTTTAGTTAAAAAATCAAGTATGAACGATAGAAGCATAATTCTTTTTTTTTATATTATTTTGTTCACCTCTGGTGCTTGGGGTCCCGGGTTCGATCCCAGCCCCCGCCAAGTGAACTTTGTGGTGGACAAACACCGTGTGCGTGGGTTTTCTCGGGGTTCTCCCGTTTCCTCCCACTTTCTTCATTCCACCATTTCATTCATCACTCATCATCACCGTCTCCTTTAGCCTAACCGGCATAACTGTGGGACGTAAAACTCAAGGATTTCATTTCATTTTTTTTATTGTAATATTTTGTTTTTATAGTATTTACTATGCACAGTTCGCTCTCTTCGCGTTTCATTAAATGACAGAAAAATAATACTAAAATTTATGTTTTTGTGCTTCGGTAAAAGTCCAACAAATACTTATACGCAATAAATAGAACAAAAGAAATGTTTCTATGTTTCTGAGTAGCTTTATTCTGCTGAAGAAGAATTGAAAAGGTATATATATACATAAACAGAAGCTAAGAATATCATACGTGAATATTTTTAAAAATATATATATAAAAAATAAAATTTACAACGTAAAAAATGTTTTAAGAATTCCGTAATACAGACTTTTCTTTTAGAAATTAAATACAGGAAGTACTTTTACACGTGAATAGGGTATTGTGTTTGACTAATGGCAGTGGTGCCCACCCCCCCTCATGTCCATGACGCACCCCCCTCAATTGTCTATCCGTAGGTGTACTTCCATGAAAAAAATCTTTTCGGTTAATTTTTACACCCCCTCAAACATATTTATAAAGATTTTTACCCCCCCCCCCAAATATTTCAATGACGCCGTTTGCGTCATAGTCCCCCTTTGTGGGCGCCCCTGTAATGGCACTTTTTAGTTATACAATCAAAGAATTCTAGCTATCAAAGTATAATTACAATATTTTTGCTTTATTTGTATAAGTAATTTTTGAACACACCTCGTAGAAATATTTGGAAAAACTCAATAGTACTTAGAATGGAAAATGATTTTGGGATAAAATGTTATGTGGATTGTGTAACATTTGTTTTGTTAGAAAATGTACAACAATAGATTAGTAACACTTTTATTTGTGTCAAATACGAAATTGTTATTCTTTATCTACAAAATACGCTCGCGCCTCGTTTCTTTTTATTGTGCGTAAGATGCACGTGTATGATAAACTTCAAAGCACTGGGGCAAACACACACCTACATTACACTGTTTGCACTGCCACATTGTCATCTTCTATTCTTTCCCTCCTGATTGTCGTCCCCGCTCTGTGCAAACATGACACCTTCTGTAGGAAAAAAAAACTAGGTAATTATGAAATAAAAAATATTTACCTTTACATAGTTTCGAGACACTTTCGCGAAGTTCTTCAAAATCTGAATCTTCTGAGTCAGATTCAGGCCCGAAGTCTTGACACAGAAAGCTTCGTATTTCGTCTTCGTCGAGCACTTTGTATAGTGCATACATATATTATTCACAAGGCTAATTTGCATATAAACTTTTCGCTTCATTTACATACATGCATATTTAGATATTTAGATTTTTAATTATATTTATAATTATTCATAAATAAAGGGTTAAGTGTGGAAGCACTAATTAGGCTTAAGTTTATTGGCGTATGTTTATTTTTGTTATTTATCAAGAGGTGAAGTACCGTATGTAAATATGTGTATACTTTATTCATTAGTTATATTAGATTTTGTATCAAGTTCTCATTTAATAATATTTTGTATATCAAACAAGCATATAAAACGACATAGCTTCAGTCTCTCGCTCTGGGTGAACGCAGAAAAAAAAAGATTTTCAACGCAAAACCTTTGTTTTGTACAGGCGATATGCTTTCTTAGAGAGAACACGAGTGCAGTTTCCATCTGCATTTTCATATTATTTATTTATTTATTTGTAAAAGGTTTATTTGTAAAAGGCATACAGGATTACAATCCTGCAATAGCCTTATTAACATAATATTTTAATATGATACCATTATTCTAAAATAAAATAGACAAGGAAGTAAAATAAAATAAGCAAGCTACAGACAAAACGAGACAAGATAAAGTAAAATACAAAATACAAATACAAATAAAGTAAAGATACAACAAACAAAAAATAAAGGTAAAGCACTTTCCTGCAACTTGTACATATGTTAGAAATGCACTACAAATATTAATTGGAATTCATTATTTCAATTTCAAATCACAAATATTAATTTACATTCAATACTATTCCATATAAAAGGACCTACCAATAATGTTTAGTTAGTGTTTTTATCTTTTGAGTGTACACATTACGAACAAAATCCATTTCAAAACATTAAGCCAGAGAGCTCCAAATCCATACATAATTGTTTAATTTTTGCATGAAAATGTGAATCGGTATCAAAAAATATATTACAATATTTCGACACAAAATTATAGTTTCAAAGTTCTAACAATCGATGAATTTTTGTGTTTAGTAGTTCTTGAAAATGAAACACAAGAGAAGAGATCGTATCTAGGCCTAAGGCCTGATACATATAAAGAAACCTGAGAGAGTAAAGAAGGACAATCTATTCTATTGTTGAACAGTTTTTTTTATAGAAAAATCAAGGACAGTACTGATCGGCGAACTCTGAGTGAAGTTAGTCTAAAGTATTCTCTTAGTATGGTATTGGATAAATAATATGGGCAATATCTATTATTAACCTTGTAGTACAGAAACCTTAAAAATTTATTTTGTATCTGTTCTACATCATGTATATGTTCTTTATAATATGGATTCCAAATAATAGCTGCATAATCCAATTTACTCCTAATTAAACTATTTTAGAGAATTATAGGAATTTCTGGTTTCCTAAAATACTAAGTATTTTTAATTATAAATCCTAGCAACTTGTTTGCGTTACTTACTAACTCCTTATAGTGAGTTCTAAACGATAATTTTGTATCAAAATAAATTCCAAGATCTTTAATTGAATTAACTTCCTCGAGTTGACAATTATCAATTGAGTAATTTACTGTACAATTTTTCTTACTTGTGTAAGACATAACTTTACATTTGTTTATATTTACAGTAAATGAATTTCTAGCACAAAAGGCAAATATGTTATTAATGTCTGACTGTAATATTATTTGGTCATTTTCATTGTTAATTGTTCTGTACAATTTTAAATCATCGGCAAAAAGAAGACACTCAGAATCCTTGACTACGTCTGGCAAATCGTTAATCATAATTAAAAATAACAACGGACCAAGATTAGATCCTTGTGGGATTCCTGAAGTAGCAACGAATTCTTGAGAGACTCTATTATTGAAAGATACAAATAAATGTCTTTTCTTTAAGTAGGAGCAGAAGAATTTCAGTAATTTTTTTGAGAAACCAAAACTGTACATCTTTTTTATTAGAATCTCGTGATCTACTCTATCAAATTCTTTTGCAATATCCGTATATATATCACATCCACACGTCTATTTGCATCTAACTGATCATAAATACATTTTATAAAACTTAATAAATTTGTTATTGTTGATCTTCCAGATACAAAACCATGTTGTAGCTGCGATATTCCCAATTTAATATGTTCATAAATTCTGCCATACAGAATATACTCAAATACTTTAGCTAATGAATTAATAATAGAAACCGGTCTGTAATTCGAAATTACGGATGAATTTCCTGATTTTAAAATAGGAATAACAGTAGATACCTTCCATCTACTTGGGAACTCACATGTTTTCAAAGCCAGATAAAAATAAACGTTAATTGTGGAGTTATTACTTCAGCACAACCCTTAATAACATAGACGTGTATTGAGGCTCATAGTGCTCTCAAACGGGTCCGGTAAACTCGGGTCGGGTTGTCGAGGCGGGTCAATCGGGTCAGCTCGGGTCGGGTTGTCGGGTCAGATCAGTCAGGTCAGTTCACTTTGGTCAACTGAGTTTATGTTGAGCTTAAACTCTGCTGGAGTTGAAAGCTGCTGTTTTTCACTAGCTGCCTAATTAAAAATAGCAATTTTCAATTGATTTTATAGAAGCCATAAATCTTTTTTAAACACTTGCAGCTAGTGTTTTTATGATAAATGCTTATTTTTCTACTTGTGTGTACTTTAATTTTTAAATGTGGGAGTTTGATTTTACCAATCGACTGTAATATTAATACCTACGCCAATATGGAGTCTGGATTTAGAACAAAACTAGAAGTTGTTTAAGCAAGTCCAAAAGAAAGATTGGATATGGACGACCAAGCCCAAGCAGTTCTGCGGTAGCTCAGTGGTAGGGAATTCATCTCTGGTGCATGGTGTCCATGGTTCGATCCCAGCTTGTGCTAAGTGGGCTTTGTGGTGGTGAAACGCCGTGTAGTGGGTTTTCTCGAGGTTCTCCTGTTTCCTCCCACTTTCTTCATTCCACCATTGCATTCATTTCTCATTCTCACCATATCCCTTAACCTCGGTGCAGAATCGAAGGACCTTAAACTGAATATTTCATTTTATTTCACCAAGTTCAAGAACATCGATACAAGAATAAGATAAAGATTGGATATGCAAGACGAAGTGCATAGTAATCTTGCTCTTGACCTTGTTTTGGTGATCACGAAGTAGCGATGAGCATATTTTCTTGCTTGCCGTATAGTATGAAAGACCTGGTCTTCATTTGTACCGATGAGGCGAGTATTCTTGGCTCTTCTATAGCATGAAAGACCACCAAGACTACGAAATGCAGGACCAAGACCTGACTGTGCAAGACAAAGAATAAGACGCAGTGCTGATGACCAAGACCCAGGGTGCGAATTGTTTGAATTTCATTTGTTGGGCTGAAAGTGATGAAATAAAATTAGTACTTTATAATTAATTATCATACTGTATTTTTAAATTTTAAATTACAAAATTCATATTATGTATCTTCTTACTTGCAACTATATACACTGTAAAATACGTTTTAATTACCGAGAAAGAAAAATCAAAGTGGCGCGGGTCCCGGAATCATAAGAACCTATTTTGGAATGAAAGTTAAAGGGTTGGAAAAAGTCACAGGTGTTCTCCCGTTTCCTCAACCCTTATCATTGTAGTTAAACGATTTCCTTTTGTCTCCACCAAGAGACTCTTGCTACTGCCTTCTGAAAAGACCCCCTGCCATCCGAGCAATGTGAGAACACTGATCTTGAATAAAAATTTCGTCACATAGAACTAAACCAGAAAACAATAAATTTCTCACACGTCGGACACTAGTATCAGTTATAAAAAGAAATAACCAAACCTCAAAAGTGCCAAATATTCATTAAGATGCATATACAAATCCCCCGGTTAATCTAGCTAGTTTTTAATGTGTAAGACTTCTGTACATGTGGTCCGGGTTTAATTCCCAAGGGGAGTGCATTTTGACGTTCACACAGTGTCGTGACCTATAGTGCTCGGGTCATTCGGGTCAACGGTCGGGTCGGGTCGGGTCAACTCGGGTCGGGTTGTCGGGTAGGGTCAGTCGGGTCAGCTCGGGTCGGGTTGTCGGGTCAGGCTACTCGGGTCGGGTTGTTGGGTAGGGTCAGTCGGGTCAGCTCGGGTCGGGTTGTTGGGTCGGGTTATTGGGGTCGGGTCAATCGGGTCAGCTCGGGTCAGGTTGTCGGGTCAGGTCAATCGGATCGGATCACGGTCTTCAACCCGACCCGTTAAGAGCACTAATCATGATATGGACTAGTATTTTAGTTATTGTTTCCTAAGGGAAAAACATTTGACAGTGGAGTCCGACTGTCGCAGAAATCTTTTGTTGTTGGAAAGTACTGGAAACTAGCATATACATGCCAAATCCCAGCGTTCAAAGAAGTGTGACTTCTGGAAGCTCCTCCCACTTTTGTCATGTTTTAATATGCACGCGTCTAAGAAACAACGAATTTTCTCCGCCATCGCCAGCCAGACGAACCTACCTTTTTAAACTTTGATGAGAGACTACGAGTTGGAACTATTCCGACAATGAGACTTCACCCCCTATTGTACAGATGTTTCCACACGTAATTCTTTATAAAATTGTTAAAAATTTTCTTGATATGTCCGTAGTAGTTTTTATTTAAATAAATTAGGCCGTAGCTAGTTTAAATATATATATTATTAAAATGAAGGCTTATATCAATAAAAGGGTAGCAGCTCTCGCAGTCCATGGACACAATGCATGGTACAAGGATCAGCCATGCCGCCATGTTTTTAAAAGTAGAAGTCTTCCTGCAGAGGACAAGGCGACTGAGCAAGCATTTTCAGCTGTTTTATATTTATTTCAACATGACAGCACAAGGTGATTTAAATAAATATATATTATTACATGTAGTTTATTTTGTAGTGAGATTCAAGCAGACTTTTGCTCCAATTCTACACAAATACATAAAAACTCTCTAGGAAAACATCCCTCACATCTCTCATACAGGTGAAAACTTTCCAAATTCTCCCACCAGGTGTCTCCCCCG
This sequence comes from Thermobia domestica, assembly GCF_964235325.1. NCBI lineage: Eukaryota > Metazoa > Arthropoda > Insecta > Zygentoma > Lepismatidae > Thermobia > Thermobia domestica. Next base: position 46,852,307 of record NC_137464.1, read on the forward strand.
GATGAACACAATACAGGGTGAGAGAGCCAAGAGTTTTGAAATGTATTTTGTGTTCATTCAACAATTTCAGTATTAAATTTACTATCTTACAGAAAGTATTACATATAGTTTGAAAGCGACATCATTGTACTATACGGTGATAGGAGCAGTTTTGTAATTAAACGTTGCAGTGAAAAGTGATTAATGTAAAAAGAAGAATAAGTGTAGTTTTCTGCTGTAAATAGGTCAAGGGGTAGGTATGTACGAACTTAGGTAATTTCGTCACCGGAAATTTCGCCACCGGAATTTTCGTCACGGTAATTTCGTTACCGGAATTTTCGTCACCAAAATATTAGCATGTAGGTAATTTCGTCACCGAAAATTTTGACGTAGTAAATTCGCCACCGGTAACTTTGTCACCGAAAATGACCAGTGTCTTATTGAACATGACACAATGAATAAACTCGAAAAGGTTTTTTAAATTGCTTAGATTATTAAATAAATAGTTACATATTATTTTAAATATTATGTCTGAGATAAGAGAGAAAATTTTCGATAATTCTATCACAGAAAGCATGGGAATTTTATCACGGTTATCTTTTTCATCTTTCTTGAACTAAGTAGAGACAAACTAAGTAACCAAAAAGCTTACCTGATCTTAATGAAACTTGGAAAGCAATTTAGTTGGTATTGTACTCTGCAAAATCGAAGTTTCGGATACTCGACGCAAGAAAAAACACCAGTAGAAGATCATAATGCCAGCTGCAGTAAATGTTAAAAGCACAGGCAAAATGGGCCCCTAATGAGTTTGTATATTACTATTTACAAGTTTTATTTTTGCCAATATCAAAATTTCCAAACAGAAAATAGTAAAGAAAATGTAAGTCTTATAATACCATAAGAGTTTTACATGTTCATTTTCTACTGTGCATCACATTAAATGAAACACGAAGCAAAAAATCTGTCAAACTTTTGGTTCCAGCGTTGTACGCTAAACACAAAGATTGGAGCCGTTTCTGCAAAGTCTGAAATGCTCTTTTAGTTTTCTTTTTTGGTGGTTGGCCAACAGCACCATGATGAAGTATAGTTGAAACTGTTGCTTCATCTTGTTGAATTCCACGAATAAACCTCCAAATAGTTGGGTGGGATATTCCTACCAGTTGATGAAACTTCTGGTTCCACGATTCACAAAATTCCTAGGATTGTTGTTCAGGGAAAATATTCGCAAAATTCTGATATTGGCAAATCCTAATATTTGAAAATAATGATATACAAACCAGTTATAGGCCCACTTTGCCTGTGCTTTTAACATTTGCTCAAGCTGACATTATGTTCTTCTACTGACGAAATTACTGTGTAAAAATTTCCGTGACGAAATTACCTGCATGCTAATATTTTGGTCACTAAATTACCGGTGATGAAATTACCTGACGAAATTTCCGGTGACAAAATTACCGCTGCCCAGTATGTACACCTGAATGTACCCCTTTGTACTGCATTCTTCCCGCCGTAAGAAAGTACCTATGTTCAGTGCGAGCCTACGGATTTGGTGAAAAATGGCTTGGAATAAAAACAATACAGAGGATAGTGACAGGGTCGTTGGTGTTTGAATGTCGATAGTTGATGTTAAGTCTTCGGTTGTTGCGATTTAAACTTCGGTAGCTGTTACTGAGCCTTCGAGAGTTAGGTTTCGAAATCTGGGCAATCATCATGAACTTCAAGTAGTTTTTCGTCAGTTCGGCTTTCGTGTGAACATGTATATCCAGTTGCTCTTGTGGTCGTGGCTAGTTACAAACTGAACTAAAAGAATCCATTCGAGATATAAAGCAGGAATGTTTGTGCATAGAACGAACAAGGTTTTTGGGACCTAACAATTTTACCAGTTTAGACGGAGAAAATTTCTTCAACCGGCGTATGATGGAAGCAAATTCTAGTACCGCGTTGTAAATAGTTATATATATATAAATATTTATTAAGTGCTTGATTTTAAGTATTTATGATGTGTGTGAGACCCAATGTATAAACCGTTTATTCGGAAGTACAACAGCGGAGACGTCGGATGACCATATCATGAAACCGCGGTGCGAAGAACACTTATGTCTCTGGAATGCGAGTGCAGTTTCTTAACACCACGGTCAACAGCTAGGTCGTTTAAGACTGCGACACATAGACGAACAGACCAGATGACGACGAAGAAAGCTTGATCTCTGGGAGAGGTAGACACTTCCCTAAGTATGTATCGTCAGGAACAGTGAGACTTCGGATTTGCGGAAAAATAACACCAAGAATCTCGTCAATCAACGGGAACGTCTTACCGTAACAGAAGAGGTAAGACCAACATTGGATTCTGTGATGCGGACCATCAAAGAAGAGGACGACTGACCAGGAATAAAGTTATTTAAACGTGGACGAACTTGAACGGTATGAAATCTGAAAAGTAAAGGCCTAAATGAAATTCTCGAAATCTAAAAATTTTCAAAATTATTTTTTTAAAGTGAAATTCTCCGTGTTCAGTGTATTTCTTGTATATGTTCTCAGTGTCTTGGATATTAAACGTATTCACCAATGAACCCAGTCGTCTTCTTAGACTTCCAGGAAAACTCAAGGTATGTCTCAGATTTTATATATAACATGTCTTCTGTTTCAGCTGCTGGGAGTGTGCAGAGCCCATATGGCATGAAAACAATAACTTCACGTTGTTGATTGGTTAATCTCATTAGAACTCCACTTGGAGTTAAAACTGCAGGAGGACCCTGCTAAATTAGAGTCTCATGCTTATCGAAATTTAATCCTAATTTTTTTAGTTAATAAATTTATTCTTTTAATAATTTAGCTCTACCGTTTTATTTGCATATTGATAAGTAAATTACTTTGGGCCTTCAGCCATCTAACTAATGTTCATTGGTCCTCATTTCACCCTCTCTTCTCATATCCACTCACTCATTCTTACCCCCACTCTACAACTTCCATTTTTACTGACTCGAGTTTGTATATAACGCACGCAGTTCTATACGTGATAAGAGTGAGGAGGAGAAACAAAAATACAAGACGATAATATAACAAGTGCATACAACTCAATTCAGTTGGTTGTTTTCATTACGTTATTACGCAGCTACTGTTTAGTGTTTCCAACTACCAATTTTTTCTGTTGATCCTTGGATCTTCGTCGATCATCTGGTACATACGGTTGACAGATTGCTCTTGCCAGGACATTTAAATTTTAAAGGACAACTTGTGTCAAGGCGTTCATGACAATCGTCACGCCAGTGTTATTACCCCTTGTGAATACATTATTGACAGCCGTATTGAAAATGTTAAAGAAGCATAGGATAATACAAAAAGATTGATAATTTTTGTATTCGGCATGCTTATCATATCAACAGTAATTCGAACGTCAAGCGGTGTACCCTCTAGATGGATGACACATCTGCGCTTTTCAACATGACCACTGTTCATTGGCTAATAACACTACTAATCGCACAACCAGATCGTTCCATATATAAGTCAGCAGAGTTCTATTACACACGCGGGACATGCAGCAAGCTCTCGCTACTACAGGCCAGGCCGCTTCTTTTTCCTTCATTCTTCACTCTTTCCTCTAAAATTCATCTACTATATGGGAATGCGACAAAGGCTTATCATCAATATCGTCCAAGTCTATTATGGCATTACCATTTCATATAGGAGGCAGGAGTTTCATAACGAAACTCGGGCAACTGTAACTGTGAAGTTCGATCAGTGACCGGTAGGACATGAACCAAATAATCTGAGGGATTACGATCGTTATATTTGGTGGCTCAGCTCGGGCAGGGATTCATTCAGCTCGGCAACAGAGGCTATGAAGAGTACAGAGAGCTTTAAGAACGATTAGTCAGCAAAATCCTTTGGATGGCTCCTGCCTCAGAACACAGGATCCCTGGATTGGGATCAATGATCAATTGGGATCATTGGTATCAATGAGGATACATATAATTACCCTCTCCAATTTCTGGAACGAATACGAGGACAAATCTCGTAAATTATGGCAGAGCTACCAGTCTACTAAATTTTTGAAAATTGTCAAAGCTAAAAATTTCTATGGTAGTATAGGACAATGTTACGTACCTTTGCAAGCTTGCTTATCCTCTTCTATGGGAAAAATATTGCCAGAATATTCGTATTACCATGTGTTCACCACGCGGTCGGTTATTGAACTAATTTATTTTCTTTGATGAGATTTAATTGCATTAGATGCTTACACATTCATGCTTTCATTTTAAACTTTTTGAGAGGAGTACACTCACCTATCTTTAAATTTCGGAATTGTTAAAAAAAAATGTGATTTCGTAAATGTTCTCTAGGGTTCAAATATATGTTTCTATAGATGTAGGTGGTTCTGCTTATCCCTTTTTACGGATAAAAAAAATCTCCAAAATTTTCGTATTATTATGCGCTCATCACGTGGTCCGTTACTGACCTAATTTGTAATCTTTGATGAGCTTTTATCACGTTATATGGTATATGGTAGAGTAAAGGAGCCTTTCCTTTTGCACAGGGCATCGGTACATTGGTATTCCCTTCTCAAAATTTGATAGAGGTGCTTAGGGCCAATTTTTTAAATTTAGAAATTGTAAAAAAGAATGATATATTTTCTATAGCATTTCATTATATAAATTTGTAACTTTGGGTGGTTTTGCTTATCTCTTTCTACGGGAAAAAATACTGCCAAAATTTTTGTTTTACCATATGTTCATGACATGGTCGGTGATTGATCTAATTTATCTTGTTTAACGAGCCTTTGCCACGCTATATGGTTATGTGTGGTCTCCATATAACCATATAACAGGGATTTATCTCTCCTTTGCAGGACATGGATACAATGATGTTCCATTCTCAAAATTAGGAAAAGATGTGTTGTGGGATCCCTTAAATTTAGGAAATGTCAAAAGATAAAATTTTTATAAATATTGTCTAGGACTAAAATTTGAATGATTCACCTTGTATCCTCTTATGATTATAAAAAATCAAAACTGTACGTAAGTAACACTATATTTGGCTGGAATTTGTCGGTAAGAGACATCATTTTTTCCCCAAAACAACCTTTCAAAACCTTTTAAATTGATACAAGAAACTAAAAATATTAACTAAGAAGTTCACAAATCTTTTTAATGAGTGCAAAAATTTTTCAATCTGAAATATTTTAAACAAATATGTTCGAACAAAAAATCTTTTAAGTGTGATCAAATCATTTAAACAAAAAAAAATCATATACTTTTAAAAGTGATCAACCAATTATATTGCACCTAGAAGAATTTCCATAATGACTTTAAGACTATGAGTTGTGACTCAAGTTCAAATTAGGAATTTTTGTTCTTAAATATGTCAGAATGTTTTAATAAATACCTTAGAGATTTCAAGTTCTAATTTTTCTGCCATTAGTTACCTTAACTATGGGTTCTGCCCATAATCCTGGTGTTCAACAAATTTCAAAACTAAAATTGTAAAAACAAGTATGAAAAAATTGTTTAAACTAAAGTTTTCAAAACATTTGAAAATTTGAAAATTCAAATTTCAAAGTGATTGAATAATCAGATTGCAACAAGGATAGTTTTTCGCTAATGATTTTAGACTACGAATTGTGAGTAAAATTCTCGAAGTGTGTGAAATATTGTTATTGTTACATATAATCGGCTTTTATAATTCCATATCAGGTTTCAAGATCGTAAGTTTTCCACAAACAACCTTATACTGTGAGTCGTAACTACAATTCTAAATTTCAGAAATGTTCAGTGTTTTTATAACAGTAGGTAATATGGGGTATAGTACAGCATCAAATTTTATTTTTTAAAAAAGTAATTATTTTCTCAAAAACTACGCATGAAGATTTATAACCTAAAATTAACCTATATTATCTTCTTGAGGACAATGAGATCTATAGATTATGTATACCAATTCAAAGAAAGTTATCTAATTATATAAGGTAAACTGTTTGGATGTGAGGTGAAAACAGCAAGCAGTGTTTTCTCACAGCAGAGGATGTTCCACCTATTGACATTCCTCGTCGAATGGTGGAAGTCTATTGACAGAAGAAATGAAACATTTGACAGCCATTTGTCAACAACTTTTGCAGCGGTATAAGGCTGAAGGTGATGAATTTCTGCAGATTTCTCACAGGTGATGAGCCATACGTCCATCATTATGATCCTGAAAACAAACGACAATCTATGGAATTTCACCGCAGTAGTTTTTCAAGACCCTAAAAGACAAAACAGTGCTATCAGCAGGAAAGGTGCTCTTAACAGTGTTCTGGGATAGCCAAGGTGTTGTTAATTGTGATTTCTTGCACAACAGCAAAAGTGTAAACTCTGAGTCGTGTGTGGCAACACTGAGAAAATTAAGGACACGTGTCAACAGGGTTCGGCAAGGAGTGGATATCTTCCTACACCATGACAATGCAAGACCACACATAAGTCACATGGCTACAAGTGCTCTTGAAACCATGAAGTTCCTTACCCCTAGTGATTTTTTTTTTCAAAAAGCTATGCTGACTTTTCTTTTAGCTACCCATAAATGAACCAGTCTATCTGAGTACACGATGGAACACCGAAGTCTTTAAAAATTACAAAACTTAGTAAACTCTATTTCCAAGATACGCTTTTAATCTTCATATCTAGTCTTCTACTTCTAACGAGACCCCCTTACTATTTACTCCTTCAAATTCTAACACGTGCACGCACACATACACACACGCGTACATCGAAGATACCAACAAGGTTATCTTGAGGCAAACTTACAAGAATGAGACAGTGGTTCATGATCGTGGTTCGATTTCTGGGCAGGAAATCTGCTCTCTTCTCTCTCAAGACTCCCCCGGAGACTACTCACTAAGAAAGATTTAGTGTGTTCCTTTGGAGACCTCTTCACTTTGGAGTTGGTACTCGTGGCTGAACGTTTACGAACTTTTATGACTCCCCAACAGAACATCCAGAATTCACAAAATGGTTATTGCATAGAGATATACACACGCTTCGAACGAGATTCTCTTCTTTGTCCAACACGTGTATTTTTTTCTCTTCTTTCCGTCCTGGTATGTCGTCTCTGATGAATGCTCCAACATGGAACGGACAATATATGTTTTTCCTTTCTTAGGTTTCAGGTCGTGCATATAAGCACTTATTTACAATAACCTAACTAAATATAATAATATAATTGATTAATCTTTTTTATTAATCGTTAAATAGTTGTTTGGTAGTTAAACTCTAATAATAATAATAATAATAATAATAATAATAATAATAATAATAATAATAATAATAATAATAATAATAATAATAATAATAATAATAATAATAATAATAATAATAATAATTAAATGGGCCACGAAATTTACCATTACAATACCTGTGTTTAATGGGTAAACTGTAGTACACACTTGTTCGAAAAAAAATCTTTAAAAATATATATGAGCGGAAGTGTAATGTCTTCTTTTAATTTTTTAAATAAAAATGGTTTATTCTTTTCAGTTAAACAACACCTATAGAATCGTTGTACTTGTTTGTTTGACATGAAAATTATAGAGCATAAAGTTCCAATATTATTAGTATTTAGTGAAAAAACAAAAATGTTTATAGAAGAGACATAGATCTAATTGGAGCTGATAATGTAGAATTAGAGACCTGCACGGGCCGGGCTTGGGCGGGCCGAATCTGTTATTTCTTTGAGCCGGGCCGGGCTTGGGCGGGCCGACAGTGTTATTTCTTTGGATCGGACCGGGCTTGGGCTGGCCGACACTGCTTTCTCTTCATGTCGGGCTGGGCTGGGGCCGATCAATTGCAATTCTTTAATAATTATTGACTTTCGTTAAACGATAATTGGAATAAAGCCAAACGTTGAAGAAGTGTGTCCGTGTAAAATGTTACAAAGAATGCAATAGCTATTTACAGTTTGTGTTGCTTAGCGGTTCCCTTTCACTATAGAGGATTCCAGGCATTATGCGGTAAATTGAGCTCTGACCTTGACCTTCACTGAACTCAAAATATAAAAAGAAGGGGTGGGAATGTTTTACCTGTCGCTAAACAATATTGCTATCTTCACTTTATGCTAAAAATCAATTAAGTTAGATTTTTGTTACAGGGAATGGAGTTTTTGTTCTCTCGATGACAGGCAAAGTTCTAGGAGGCAATGGTACCATTCGGAAGGCAAGCGTCAGGTTGTGAACCAAAGTTTAGAAAATGTTTATGAGGGTTAGGTCAAATTTAGTACTAAATTTTGAGAAAGATTCGGGCTCGAGCTAATTTTTTTTAAAATTTATCGGGCCGGGGTCGGACCAAAAACTTTTAAAATTTATCGGGCCCGGGCCGGGATTGGGCCAAGAACTTTGAAAAACTTATCGGGCCCGGCCGGGCTCGGGCCGAAAATCTCCAAAACTTTTCGGGCCCGGGCTGGGCCGGGCTTAGGTACGTTCGATCTGGATTGGGCTTGGGCCGAAACATTCGGCCCGTGCAGGTCTCTATGTAGAATACATCAACAAGTATTTCATTATGACATCAGTAAGAAATGTTACTCAGTTAATGAACTATTCCGCAAAATTATAATTAATCCCTTAACTTTTATTTCTTGTTAAACTACACTGTTAAACTTTCCAACTACACTGAGAAAAAAATGTAGGTGGCGTACTTAAAAAGGTTACATGCGTAATTCCTGTAGTTTTTGGACTTAACGTACAGCAGACGTATAACTGAAAACGCATGTTTTATGATACTTTCTGTATAAGTGTTCCATCTATACGTACGTTCCGTATGAAACAATGTACGCGGTCAGGATCTCACATACAAATGGACGTACGAGGGTCAGTCAACTGAAAACCATAAAAGTAGAAATAAAAATCCGCATATGGCGCCAGTGAGCTGTAAGTTGGCATGCCTGTTTACGATAGTATGCCAGATGTCTCCTAGGTGGCAGCAGCCGGCAGATGTACAAACACCGACGCAACAACAGTTCCAAAATGGCAGCCCCACTAGCCACATGCACCAACGAGGAGCAACGTTCTGTGATTCGGTTTTTGCGAAGTGAAGGTGTGAAACCGATTGACATTTTAGGCGAATGAAGATTCAGTATGAAGATGCGTGTTTGTCACAGCCACAAATCTATGAACGGTGCCGGAAATTTGCAAATGATGTTACGTCTGTGGCCGATGCTCCACGCCCCGGCCAGGCTCGACGCGTAGTGACTCCAGAGACCATTGCAGCCGTTGAAGCCATCGTTTTGGAAAACCGCCGTGTGACAATAGACGAAATCGCAGCATGTGTGCACATGAGTCATGGATGAAGAGGTACGCAACGCGGTGCACGAGTGGTTGCGCCGTCGCCCAATTTTTTTTTCTGCAGGTATTCAGGCTCTTCCGAAGCGCTGGCAGACTTGCATTGAACGAAAAGGGGACTCTGTTGAAAAGTGATTTACTTCTGTACCCTGTGTGACCAATAAATAATATTTAAAAAATAATTATGGTTTTCATTTGACTCCCCCTCGTATATAACATATAGCTGACGAAGGTAACATAAGTATATGCATGTGATATACGGAAAACTGTTAGATATCAGACATCCTGCAACGGCATGATGCAACACCTAAGGGCAGTGCCTATGTAGCATACGGATAACATATGCTCCGTACTGATTTCTATAGTAAGCGAGAGGCTACTGTATATTTGTACAACATGCCGCTGTCCGGAGAACGGATTTTTCTCTGTGTATGCTTTGCTTAAGTACCGGAAGTCTTACAGAACAGCTATGTTTGTCTGTCAGTCGACAGTTATCAGACCAAAAGTGGTAAAGAGATATCGAGAAGCGTTTATATATATTCATATAAATATCAATTCAGCGTCATAATAATGGGTTTAATCTTCTTTTTAACGTTCTATTACAAATTAACTATATTTCTGGTATGAATTCATTTGTTTTTCTCAGTTTATAGTCCCTTTCAGCAGCGATACTATATGAGATGTGGACCTACAACAGCTTAACGTGGACCGCCTTGAATCGATCCGGGACCTCCAACGCCAAAGGCGCGTACGCTAACCTCTTAGCCACGATGGATTCCTAACCATTTTTGATTTTAATGTTTATCGCCGTATTACAAAACCGGTAATTGCGACAAGCTGTTTTCTGTAGTTAATTCAACGTTACACGATGAATCATGTCATCATCACCTACAATGTTCTAATTTACTATAGCAGAGTCATCATGAGATGGTCTATAGCATTCTTTTTATGACGTGTGGAGGGAAAATACAGCCTGTACTTTGGTGCTAGTGTTACCAACCACGATTACTCTGTTTCACACCATTAAGAAAACTACCATTATAGATGGATCGAAAAGTCTTGACACGTGACTAGTTGTAAGGTTGTTGCAAGCTGTCAGAGATCTTCTCTTGCTGGCTCCTCTATAGTACTTCCAGCTTCAATACTGATTTCCATACAGCAAAAGCGGTAAGAGGTATCGAGAAGCACTTTTATGCAATCGATTCATCTACCCCGTTAGACTACTATTCATACCGGAAATGGTAGGAAAAACAAAATATTTCCAATTTCAACGTTGACCACCATAAAACACAATCGGTAAAACAAATGGATTCAGCGTCTCAACAGTACATATTATTATCAACCACAACTCTAACGAAACAAGTTGTTGTTCAAATTTACTAATATTTCCTGTTTCAGTACCGATTTCCATTGTTGTTTTGAACTCAGATTCAGCGTCTTAAGAATGAGCTTTGTCTCAGTTTTTATCTACCTGTTCAAACCGGAAATGGTAAAAACTGACGACGTTTCGTATACTGGATGGAACGGAAAGAGATAAGTAGTTTTTGATATGAATTCAGTCCAAAAGAATATTGTAAAATTCTGTCTTTTTAGGGTAGAGCAAACAGTGGTACACGGGAAATTTTGGAATTTTCCCAATCACTTTTTATTATAAAACTCTTTCTTATATACAGTAGTAATAAATATTACAGAATAAAATACAAGTTCCTTTTTAGATATTCTGGTGGGTAATGGTGTGTTTGTAGGAGTCCAATGACCAAGTGTCTTAGAACAACAGGAATCAAGGTGCTTGTGGCCAAGGTTTTGTAGATACCTTTCAGAGACCAAACGTTGTTTAGAGAGAGATAAAACGCAAAGACCAGGTATCCTAGGGAGTGGTGACATATTTGCAGAGACAGGGGTCTAGGAAAAGGAACTCTCAGAGACTAGGCATCTTAGAGAGTGATTAAGGATAAAGGAGCTCTCATAGAACAGAATGGAGGTAATCATCAATCGGTGGAGATGGATGCCTTCTGCGGTGTGTTGGGTCCTTTCATCCAGAAATGTCGCTGACTGCACTAGTCTTCGTCACTTGCCGATCGTTGATGATGATTGACGAGGTCTTCTTCGTAGTTGTCGGCTGACGACGTCTTGTTGGGAGCACATGTAGGTCTTTGCAATATATTTCAGCTCCGATTTTATTAATTTATTGCAATCTGAAGTAATAGACATCAATTAGCACTCGTGGTTTCAATATTAATCTTCATAGAACGGAAACATTAGGAGATAAGAGACTAATGGGTATTTGATATTGATTTAGTGTCCGAGGAACAGGTTCTATCCTTGAGCTTAATTATCTATTGCAACCAGTAGTTATAGATTTATTACTTGAAGTTTCAGTATTGATTTCCCATAGTTTTTATTTTGCAAAATCTACGTAAATTTATTTTTATGGTGTAAAAGGTATAACTTTCACCTTTAAATATAATAAAATATGATAATAGGTAAAATATGATAATTTTTGTTTTTCTGGAACAGAATTTTTATTAATTTATGCTTTATATGTGTAATATAAATTATTCGTGTTCGTTTGGCCTATTTCTATTTCTCCTACAAACCTAACTAGAAATGTATCTCATTGTCTGCATCGTATCTTAGGCGGAATGAGTATTTCCGTTCCATCTATACTCAAACGACGAGGGATATTTGAGGGAGGGTCTGAGGGAAATTTGTTACAAATATTAATTTCTCAACCATAACCAACTGCTCAGATATGGTTAGCTGTGCTTGTATGAAATAAAATGCAAGGAAATCTTTCAGTTTTACGTCCCATAATTATGCTTGTTAGGCCAAGGAAGACGATGATTAAACCAAGTGAATGACGATGAAGGTATTGGTGGAATGGGAATGTAAGAGAAAACAAGTACACCGAGAAAACACACGAACACGATGTTGTCCACCACAAACCTACTTGGCCGGGGATCGAACCAGGGACACCACCCACCAGAGATAAGCTCTCTACCATTGAGTCAATGTGCTCTAGTGCTCTCAAACGGGTCAACTCGTGTCGGGTTGTCGGGTCGGGTCAGTCGGGTCAGCTCGGGTCGGGTTGTCGGGTCAGGCTACTCGGATCGGGTTGTTGGGTCGGATCAGTCGGGTCAGCTCGGGTCGGGCCAATCGGGTCAGCTCGGGTCGGGTTGTCGGGTCAGGTCCATCGGATCGGATCACGGGTCAGGTCACTCGGGTCGGGTCAAGTCAGTCAATTCGGGTCACGGGTCGGGTCGGGTCGGTCTTCAATCTGACCCGTTGAGAGCACTATTGTGCTCTTTCCCCTTGCAGCTGTGTTTCTAGTTGATCATGTGCAACTAGCAGTTCCAAACGTGTGCCACTTCGAAAGATAGTTCATTGGCAATTAACTCCTCGAAGTGTTAAGTCCACTTTTCAATAATTTTTTTTGCTAGCAAATATAATTATTTATAAAAACTATTTTCAACATAAACAAAACCAGAGGTAAGTAGGAAAAGTAATATTAATTAAGAATTGCATTGTTGTATCTCGTCATAAAATTTTAATTGCACTTCAAAATGTGTAATCACATCTTATATAGTTTCGTACGGAATGTTAGACTAGGAGCTGACGTAGAATTATCCATTATGCAACAGTTAGTATCACAATTGAGTATCAATAGTTAATATTATAGCGGTCAAGAATGCAGATGATATGGACCCAAGGATTTTATAAAATAGAGGATCTGCCCATATGTATCTTTATGCTATTAAATGGATGAAGCCAAAAAAACAAAATGTGTAATCACATCTTATATAGTTTCGTACGGAATGTTAGACTAGGAGCTAACGTAGAATTATCCATTATGCAACAGTTAGCATCACAATTGAGTGTCAATAGTTCACATTATAGCAGTCAAGAATGCAGATGATACGGACCCAAGGATCTTATAAAATAGAGGATCTGCCCATATGTATCTTTATGCTATTAAATGGATGAAGCCAAAAAAACAATCGAGCATCGACACGTCTGATTGGTTACTCTCGTTTCCGTCATCGTCTGATTGGCTACTTTCGTTTTCGCCATGATTGTTGGCTCAAAACATTGCGATCCTATTGGGCGGAGTGGGCAGAGTAGGGGTGTTGAAACTGTGACGTATGGCTTCAATATTTTATTGTAAGGGCAGATCCTCTATTTTATAAGATCCTTGTATGGGCCGCTTCCATAGCAAGATGTATCAAAAAAAAAAAAAAGTTGAGATTTTTCTAGACAGAACTTTTTACTTTAACACTCCATATAAATCACATCAAGAGAATGTTAAGAAACTCCATAATTGTTCTTTTGGTTGCAACAACAAAAGCAATGAATTTTTCATGAGATATTGAACTTGAAAGTTCTCTCTTTAAAAATTTCCATTTGTAGTGTTACACGGAATTCACGCAATCCGTATGCAAATATATGTTTCATTAATTGAATTTTACCGATGTGGTTTGCCACAAATTTAATAAAAATGCTCAATTATGAGTGAATGATTTGTAGTGTATACCAGTGGTTTACACAGTCCATAAGGTTTGTCAAATCACTTTAGAAATCAAAAGTTGTGAAGCGTTTAATAATAGTTGAAACCAATTTTAAGACAGACTACACAGGTCAATACCTCCAGTTTTTATAAATTCAATTTGCTAGTTACCTAATCACAATTTGAGATGATTGAAGTTTCCTTGAATATTCATATGAAATACGTAAAACGCCTGGGAGGTTAGATAACCCAATTTACACAGTGGTGAGAAGGGGTTGCAGACTCCATGGTTCTGTTCATATACGGTAGATGCAGAACTGTCCAAATGGAGTCTTCCCAATTCATTTTGTGCGGTCTACAAGGCTTTCTCTCTAATCTCTTAATTTTTTTAAAAATTAATTAATAAGTTTGTAACATTACATCTATACAACAGTAAAGTCCGATATAACTACACCCGAGATTTGTGTTTTAAGGATTAGATTACACATGGAAATATTCGCATGTTCATTGCTAATGACAACAATAACACCTTGTCCTATAACGTTTAAAGCTTTCGACTGTGGCATTTATACGTATTTCGGTCAATGGGTTTCTCACACTTGCTATTTTAGTTCTGATTGGCTATTGTATGGAGACATTTAACATGGGAAATGCGTTATGTAAGTGATATATTTGTTGTTACCTGAGTTAGATGCATGTGTGAAATGAACGATATAAACGTAAAAAAAAAAAAAAAAAAAAAGAAAGAAAAAGAAAACAAAGAAAATAAAATAAAAATCGAGTGTATCAGAAGCGTCGGAAAAATATTTTTTTCGTATCAAGTATCGCGGATAAACTGCAATGATTTATATGCATGAAAATTGTGTTCTGCCTAAAGAATGTAATCTTAAGAGACCGTCTTCAACTATACATTAGTCAATAAATATGAAGACAATAGTCGAAAAAGTGATAATTGAAGGTCTGAGAAAATAATTGAAACATAAATATAATTAAAACAGTATGTTTAGTAAAATGAACACGGTTCGCACTTGCGCGTTACATGTTTCGTTAGTAGTTTCTCTGAAACTTGTTAAAGCGAAAAAGACGTACAGTGACGGAATTATAATGAAGTGCATAGTAGTAATTAAAAAAGCTTTTGGTGACATAAAATGGCAAATTACTTCAGATCTCTACAGCTTTCTAATCAGACTGTGCAGAGAAAGATATTAGAATGAATTACCAATTGGAAAAACTGCCTCAAACGGAATTGAAAAATGCCATTTCTTTTCTTTCCTCATGAAAATTACATATCGGATTGACTTTGATACGCACGACGCAGAAGACCTAAAGGAAACGAACATTTATAGAGCAGTTGAAAAAAAAAATGTTGATAAATTTGGAGGTTTTGAGGAATATTCACTAATTATTACTCATATTTTTAGGTAGAAATCTGACTAATAGACATATTATGTAATAATGGTATAAGTTGCTTGCATTTCACTGCATTATTCATCAAAGAAGCTCTTTTGTGGTTATCGTTAAAGAAGGTGAAAAACTCAAAAAGAAAGGCAAAAGGGAAATGTCAACAATATCAACATGACAAGGGCGGTGTTTGAATTCTTTTGCATCGCCAAATTCGTCAACTTTTAGAGGAAGTGAAATCAGAGTCTGGAGATATACTTCTTTCCAAGAATGTTAGACAAATAAGTGCAGTAGTTGTCTTAACTTGAATTAAGAAAAGAAATCCTTGATTCTGCTCATTCCATCAGATGCTACATGCCTTGAAGAGGAGCGTAAATATACTGATATTCTGGGTATTTTTGACAGGTATCTAATTGAATTGAAGCTGGAAGAAATAGGCTAATCACTTTCTAATATTTTGGAACATATCAATGGATTCCGGAACAAACTGAGGCTTCTTTACCCTTTCTTAGGAAAAAAAATAATTTAGTACAATTTTGTAGTACAATTTAGTACAATTTAGTACAATTTAGTACAATGTAGAACAATTTAGTACAATTTTGTACAATAATTTAGTACAAGGTTGCAGGCGTCTGACATTATATATTAAAGAAAAATAATTAACTTTTTCTGACTTCTATACGGACATAGGAAGATTACTCATTATAACTTTCTATATATTTCACGGGGGGCGCGGTGGCTCAGTGGTAGAGCGTTCACCTCTGGTGCTTGGGGTCTCGGGTTCGATCCCAGCCCCCGCCAAGTGAACTTTGTGGTGGACAAACATCGCGCTCGTGGGTTTTCTCGGGGTTCTCCCGTTTCCTCCCACTTTCTTCATTCCACCATTTTCACTCATCTCTCATCATCACCGTCTCCTTTAGCCTAACCGGCATAACCGTGGGACGTAAAACTTAAAGATTTCATTTCATTTTCTATATATTTCACACATATAAGTAAAGCACACTCATTAAAGCATTAAATATATGGAAAACATTTGTGTAACAGCTACGACAATGTATCATTCCACTCATTGAGCATTATTACTCAAATAAATGGAGAAATAGTGTGTCCTATGAAGAAGGTTATACATCACCGTAACTGTTAGATAAATCTCTTCAATATATTTAGTGTTTTGGTATGTGTGTGTTTGATTTATACATGAGACATAAGGTGTATCATGACTGAATTTAATTCAAGATTTTCACATGTTGACAAAATAATATATAAATAATTATTTGACAATCCAGTGATAACGGACATTGATTAGCAACCTATTAACTTCGATTTCTCTCTCGAGATCGAACTCTCTGACCTTCAGGCTGATCCGATTATTTTTTCAGGCAGAGAAAGTGCAAAATTTCTTCAGGTAACTTTCCAATTAACTTTTTTTTTTGGGGGAGGGGGGCGGAGTACCGTGACTCAATGGAAAAGTGCTTGCTTACCTCTGGTGCGTGGGGTTCCTACTTCAATCCATGTCCAAATAAGTTTGTGGTGGGCAAAATTGAACATTGTGACTATGGGTTTACTCGAGATACTTCCGTTTACTTCTCCAATTCTACCAATTCCTTCATCATCAGTCACAAACCTTAATCATCCATTAATCTAACGGACATAATCGTGAGAAATGAAATGAAATGAAATTAATATTTCATTTCATTTTCGTCGAAAAATAACGTTAACGTTTAGTAATACTTTCTTCGTGGATATACATTTTCCATCATGAAAATTATTAAGATTCGCTTCCGAAGTTGCGTGGGATACTCATCTCTTTTAGGTCTTCTGCGGCTCGCAACAATACAAATGGGTATGAATATCTCAGACCCCGTACTAATAGTCCTTATTTAGTGTATTGAATAGGTACAGTATATTACTGACATTATTTAAATATATATTTTCCTTCTGTAGTTTCTATCTTTTCTTTTTTGAGTTTCACCTCTGGTGCTTGGGGTCCCGGGTTCAATCCCAGCAACCGCCAAGTGAACTTTGTGGTGGACAAACACCGTGTGCGTGGGTTTTCTCGGGGTTCTCCCGTTTCCTCCCAATTTCTTCATTCCACCATTTCACTCATCTCTCATCATCACCGTCTCCTTTAGCCTAACCGGCATAACCGTGGGACGTAAAACTCAAAAATTTCATTTCATTTTCTTTTTTGAGTTGCAGCCCTTCACGTTACTCTAGTAAACAAGGTTATGGTCGTCAGATATATCGCCGGGTACACAACTGATATAGAACCTAGCTCTCTGATATATATTTCCCTTTAGCTAATTAGCGAAACGGTTTGAATGAAACTAACACTACTACCACTAATAATAATACTTATAACAAAGTAAAATGTATAAATGCTAAGGTTTCCAATTAATATTTTTAATACAGTTCGTAAACTATTGAATGTCTTCCTCCTCTCCTCACCTTTCCTTCCACTGCATCTTATATCTAAAATACAACTTCTGACTTGATAACTCATGTAAAGCACTAATATAATTAATTCAATTTATAGATCCAACATTCTCTGTCTTTACTGAGAATCAAACCTAGAACTATGCTTATCTAAGATACAGAAGTTTAAAAAAAAATACTATTTACCTATGAGAGAAACTTTTAGTTAGGCTAAGTAACCTACTCTAATCTATATTTCAATTAACATAAAATCACAAGAGTCTAAATATAGTTTTAAAGGTTAAATATATTAGGTACCCAAAAGTATTATGTTGGAATTCATGATTACAAAATGGAAGAAAATAACATACAGTAAGATTACCGGGAAAATAAAAAAAAGTAGTCCCCATTAGCAAATTGAAATATTGAGGAAAATATACGCATATCGTATATTGCAATCTTGAAATGAAATAAGATTAGTAACAGTAACATTACTATTATTATTATCACTATTATTTCCTCTAATACTTTATCCCATAGCTCCACAATACTTTTGACCATTCACACGTCCAACTTAGGTATTTTATTGTGTTTCTCTGTTTATAGTTTTCTTGCATTTTGTTATTGGATCAGAAAATTGATTTGTTTGTGTGTGAAGAAGCACATAGTGGCCTGTTTGATCTTTCTATTCACTTCTAGTGAGAATGGTGTCTGTTTTCATCCCAAGCAATGTTAGTTGGTTCTGTAGAACATCGTGTTCCCTCTCTACCATTTTCTTTGTTCATTTTCTAATTTCTATCATCATCATCATGGTTCACTTGCGTTTATTATTTTCACAACAGCTCTACATTAAACTTATTTCTAAATCCATTTTTGTATTGTTTATATTGGTTATTTTCAACATTTCGTTTCACTGATGATAGTGAGTTTCCAATGAACTTCATGTACAGCAGTCATTTCCAACTGGTCAATGTATGACGTAGAAGCAGGTTTTCGCGATTACAACCTGGAGAGAGAGAGAGAGAGAGAGAGAGAGAGAGAATAGATTGAGCAAAAACGCAGAGAACGAAATAGGTGATAAGGAATAAAAGAAAAACGAAATCTTTGAGTTTTACGTCCCACGATTATGCCGGTTAGGCTAAAGGAGACGGTGATGATGAGTGATGAATGAAATGGTGGAATGAAGTAAGTGAGAGGAAACGGGAGAATCCCGAGAAAACCCACGCACACGGTGTTTGTCCACCTCAAAGCTCACTTGGCGGGAGCTGGGATCGAACCCGGGACCACAAGCATCACGCTCTACGACTGAGCCACTGCGGCCCTAGAGGTAATGCGAGGCTTTAGCGGTTCATTAGTAGAACGATCACCTCTGTTGCGTGGGTTCTCTAGTTTGATCCCAACTCCCACCAAGTGGGCTTTGTAGTGGACAAACCCGTGTGTATTGGTTTTCTCTGTTTTTTCCCGTTTTCTCCCACTTTCTTCATTCCGCTATATCACCTATCTCATCATCATCGTCTCCCTTTCCTCAATGCATAATCATGGGACATTAAACAACAAACAAACAAACAATGGCGTATAATTTGTTTCGTAAGTCCAAGATAAGCATTTACTTAACCATGATCAGTTGGCTTGTTGATGTATACTGTGACTGTGTTATTCTAGTTTCAAAATAGTAACATTAAATGTTTCACCCTGTTTGTTACATTATGTCTTTATGAAATCTGCATAAACCGAAAGATGCTTTCGTAAAATATGGCATCATACATAAACAGCGGTTTAATAAAAACAGAATCGAAATTGGAAAATTGTTTATAAATAGGGGTCTATTAGTTTTGCGTACTCTATAATGGAACCGACAGAAGAATAAAAGGATGTAAAAAACATGAAATATTTGAGGAGGTTTGAATACAATTTGACAAGAAAGGGAACTAGCTTCGAATACTTTTCCTTGTGTGTTACGCCTAAGGAGACAATTCTGAACGTCATAGAAAACGAGAAATAAAAACAGTTCACCGTAACATGAAGTAGGCAAATCTCTAGGGAATTCCTTGCTAGAAGAGAGAATCCACAGTTCTTTAGTCCAGGCAAAGTGCGCCATAACTGCTGTAGAGAACAAATAGTATAAGAGAGTAGGTTTACACTGTGGGAATTGAGAGCGAGATAGGAAGAAGTCCCGAAACAGAGAAGACTATAATACAGAAATAGTTAAAATGTCTCTTTCCACATACACACACTCACGTGGAGCAAGAGACAAAGTTAGTTTCTCCGCAGAAGGCAGAAGAAGAAGCTGCTAATTTGAACTAGCCAGTTTTCGAGTCTTCTCCGAAATGTCCCCTCGGAGAGTCACAGTTTCATAGAACTTGAAACAATGCAAGGCAATTGCCCAACCTCTTGATACTATAAGTGCGGCACCATCTGGTGATTGTGTGTGTATACTCATTTCTTAAAGGTCTACAAACAAAAACAAGAACAACCAAAAAACCGAAAAAGACAAAAACAATGAATAAAAGAAATAAATGAACAATCATAAACAAGTGCACACAATAACAACAGCAACAATATAAAAGTGTACAGTACAAGGAGCTTTTTATATTTTGTAGAAAAGTCAGGTAATCTGTATTTTTAAAAGAGATAAATGTGATTGCTACAATAGAAGTTGATGTTTCTATGAGTTTCACGAGAAAATTTTATCTAACGGCGCTTCTGTAAAATATAGCTATTAAAAACAACTTTTTTATAATGGGTAATGCTAAGTATAGTAAATTTTAGATTTATGTTTGCGTATGCAAATCCGAGTCTGTTTCATGTTATTTTAATTTTTGTTGTATGCAAAGTGAAAGGAGAAAATGAAATAAAAATGTATACCCGCTTAGCTCTTTATGGGATCCAATATTACAGAAATAGCTAAATTTTGATATAACTAACTAACTAGCTCTGTGACCAATTGAACCCTAAGGTCAGAAAAGCTCTTCATTGACTTCTGTCCTTAGTACACTGGATCCAGTTTCTACTTTGTATTCATATTTCTGTGAGATACATCTTAATACTGTCCTCCCATCTGCGCCTAGGTCTTCCTACTAGGCTTTTTTCCGATTAGATTTCCAGTTAAAACTTTGAAAGCGTTCCGACTTTCTTTCATTCTCGCGCTACATCACCAGCCCACCTGAGCCTTCTAGACATCATGACTTCAGAATGTTTGGTAATCAGTATAAATTGTGCAGTTCTTTGTTATGAAGTTTCCACCATTTCCCATTTATGTTGCTTTTGGTTCCGAATATTCGTCTGAGGATTTTATTCTCAAATACTTTCAGTTTATGTTCTTCCCTCAGAGTAAGGAACCATATTTCGCAACCATAATAGCACAACAGACGTGGTTATTGTTTTATATATTGTAAGCTTGAAAGTCCTCGACAGAATTCGGGGACGACAAAAAATTTTGAACTGAATAATAACACGAACTCCCTGCTTTCATTCGACATTTAATTTCTTCATGGATATAATTTGCATCTGTTAATATTAATTCAATTGATATTTTGAAAGTATCCACTTTATCGAAAGTATTATTTAATATTTTGACGCATCCAGAATAACATTTACTTCTCAACCCATGTCTCTTTCTATTCTTCTATCCCAATTTCGATATTTATTCCAAAATGAAACCAATCTCATCGTTAAGAGATTAAAGCAATGAAATATGTGCATTATTGTTTTCCTAATTATTATAAACATTTTTCTTAAGTTTAGCGTCCCACGGTTATGCACGGTTATGCACGGTTATGCTAAAGGAGATGGTGATAATGAGATTCATGATAATGGTGGAATGACAAAAGTTGGAGGAAGCTGGGAAGCTCCGAGAAAATCCCGAAACACTTTGTTTGTCTACCTTAAAGACCATTTGGTACAGGCTGAAGTCAAACCAGTGACCCCATGTACATAACTCTATCACTAAGCCACCGCGGCCATAATATAAAGATATTAATTTTCTGTAAATAACAATTGTAATTTTTGAAATCCAACACGTAACAACCTTTGGGGACACCATAAAAAATATTTGCGGATTCATTTTTATGTGGTCAGCTTCCGTAGCGTTATATGATGTTTTGGTTCGTTGATAACAAAACTAGTGACGATGCAAGCTTTAATTTTTGCTGGGGTAGAGACAAGAATGAATGGAGTTACATATATTTTTTTAAGGGGTCAGTTATACTGAAAATAATAGTTTTATAAGATGATAATTTACTTGGCAGCATATCAATCAATAGGTTCTGTTCTAAGAGTTCTTGGTACATTTTTCAACTTTATATATATATTATTTAATTATATGCTACTCGTAACATTGTGGTATTTCTCACTCGAGATTAGATTGTGTAGTAAATTTCTAACTTAAAAATTTTTACTCGATACGTTTCTGGTAAAAATTATTATTATGCGACCTTAGTACTTCATAAACTATTAGATTCATTTCAGTTTTTTTCGTCAGACAATGTTGTCAATTTAGTGATTTTATTTAGTTATTTATCATTCACTTATAACAGATCTATAGCTTCTATTACTATTATTAAATTTAAGATATATGAATATCAACTTATACGAAAATGAAAAATAAAAACATTAGAATACAATCAATCAAAAGTGAAATATGTTAATTCACATACATACTAGTACACACAAACACACACACACATATATATAGACAGAGAGAGAGAGAGAGAGAGAGAGAGGGAGATATATATATATATAGATATAGATATAGATATAGATATAGAATTCACAATTAGTATAGACAAAATCTAACAGTTCCAAAAGAAGCAGAGTAAAATATAAAATTCCAAATCAACAACTACATCACAGTATACTCTAAGCAAAAGTTTCGTGAGATCTCTTGTACAAAATAGATTCCTGTTGAATTCATTTTCAGCGTCTTTGCTTGGCGTGCCTTTGCTCGGTGTCTCCCCAAGAACTGTAAAGAAACACTTTTCAAGCTTTCTCAGGCAGCTCTTTCCTCACCTTGTAGAATTTCGCCGACCAGATGATCGCTGTATAGCTGTCAAACTGTGGTCCTTTAAAGACGCTTCACTTAACTTTGGCGTCACCCTATTGCTTCATGCTCTTAACCAAACTTTTCATGAAACCTGATTTAATATGAAGGAGGAATTCGCTTACAATCTAAAACTCGCTGATGTTGTACATTTTTCATGCCTGGCTGAAGAGTTTCTCTTGTACTCCAGTCACTTTTGCCGTAGTGAGATACAAGATCTCTACTGTCTCACTCACAAATAAAACCACAATATTTTGTATACCCTAACTGCATACCTAACAACAGCGCTGCACCACAAATGAGCCACTGAAAATCATAATATTCAATGGTTTGAAGTAAACGTTTCAAATTTTCATAAGATTCTTTCATATGAACTGCATAACCTACTGGAATTGAAGCAAGTTCATTTCCAATATTTAAAAGTACTGTCTTTAAACTCACCTTTAACGAATCTGTGAAGAGCCTCCTCTCTGTAGGATCGTAATTAATTTTGACAGCTTCCATGAGACCACTTATATCTATACATGCTGCAAGTGTGTCTTGCATAGTAAAAAATGAAGTAAAATTCTTTTCTCTATTCCTACACACTGAAACATTTACTTCTTCCTGTAATAAATTCCATTGTTGTAATCGCGACGCTGAAATTTCTGCTTTACTTTTTGGTAGATCTAAATCCCTGATTATATCACTTACAGTAGCTCTTCTTGAGTGAGTCTATGTGGCTCCCTTGGGGGGTTCTTTACCACAAAATCAGGATCGTTCGAAATAGTTAATTCAGGAGCTACAACTTTTTTATTATCATCGAAAGAAAAGTCGTATTCTTTGGGTGGGTCGGGAACAGGTAGTTCTTCTCCATGTGAGACTGGCCGCGATATACTAAGGTGCACTTCTTCCTGGAGATTTCCTTCTGGACAGAAGGAACCATACAAAAGTAACAATCTTTGATGTGGTCGCTTTGCTCTCCCCAAATCATAGGCACTGCAAAAGGCACAGAACGTCTCTTCCCATTAATCCTGTTTATCAGATTGCTTGCGCACGGGTTACAAACAATGTGGGGTGCCCAAGCCTTATCCTGGTCTCCAATTTTACAACCATAATAAAGTTCATAAGCTTTTCTTATTAATCGTATTATATGCAGCTTTTGTGAAGAAAATGCTATTTCTCCACACACGTAGCAGAAATTGTACGCGGCATTTTCGTATATTCAAACACTCAAAATGTTATTTTAAGCAACTTAGAGAAAGTGTTCAAAAATATGCTTGTAAAACTATGTCTTTTTATATTCAGCACTACAAGAAAATCATATCAACAACTCTGATAACTACAATAGTGTTGTTTCGAACAATAGCGGAACACAACTGTGGTAGGGAATAGAAAGGAACAAAGCATTTGTATAGTTCCTCCAGAGTTGCCAGATCAGGGACACTTTTACCTCAAATAAAGCGAACCACGGGATGGCGCATCCTCAGGTTGCGGATCGAGGAGAAGGCCTCTAGAAATAAAGATTAGCTCCGAATATACTGAATAAGCAGTCGTGGACAGACCAAAAGGAGTGGTCCTCCAGCTTGGGGGTTTGGGTGAGGCTAACAACCTCATCCTGTAAAATAAAAGAGCACTTGTTCAGAAACATTCACAGAAGCCTCGGGCCAGGACTGATATATTGGCACGTTCTCAACAAAAGAAAACAGACATGAGATTTGGAACATGGAATATTAGAAATCTTTATAAGGCAGGCGCGTTAAAATCGGTAAATTTTACGTGAAAAGAAATAAAATTCACCAATTAGACACAGGGTTTCTCGTTCACATACGAATAATATCAGCAATTCACAGGGTTGAATTTGTTAATGATAGACTTTCTTTTATTACTCTTAAGGGTCGGTGGTGTGATATTATTGTTTTAAATGTGTATACCCCAACAGGAGATAAGGATGACGATATAAAAGACAGTTTTTACGAAGAAGTGGAATGGATATTTGACCAACTCCCGCGATACCATATAAAAATTCTATTAGGGGATTTCAATGCGAAGGTATGACGAGAGGATATTTTCAAACCGATTATAGGGAACGAAAGTCTGTATAAGGAAAGTAATGACAACGGTGTAAGACTCGTGAACTTTGCAACATCCAAAAATCTTATAGTGAAGAGTTGAAAAATTCCACATCGCGAGGTTCATAAATATACTTGGACCTCACCAGGCGAGAAAACACATAATCAAATTGATCACGTTTTAGTAGATATAAGAAGACAATCTAGCATAACTCATATTCGGTCGTTTAAATAGCTGATTGTGATACTGATCACTACATGGTAGCAGCGATAATAAGAGGGAGATTATCGTTGAATAAAGGAAATATTCAATGTCTGAAAATGGAGAGATTTAATTTAAAGAAATTAGAAGAGAGCCAGGCAAGAGAGGAATACCAGATTGAAGTTTCGAATAGATTCTCGGTTTTAGAAGATTCGGAGTTTACTAGTGTTGAGGATACTTGGAATGAAAGTAGAGATAGTATTAAAATTTTAGCAAAAGAAGAATTAATACACGTGGAAATACATAGGAACAAACCATGGGTTGACCAGGAATGCATTAAACTAGCAGAGAAGAGAAAACAGGCACAATTACGTTGGCTACAAAATCCGAATGAAATAACTACTCAAAATTTCGTAGACATCAGGTGAGAAACTTCCAAAACTTTTAGAGCAAAGAAACGCGATTTTTTCAAAGCTAAAATTAAGTAACATGAAGATAATAGTAAAACTAAAAGCATTTGGGACATGTATAAGGGGCTTTCTCAAAAGCTGACGGAACAGTTCTCACTGACACAGATAGCATCTTAAATAGATGGAAAGATTTCTTTGACGAATTGCTTAACACGCAGCCGAAAACTAATGCGCGTGGAGAAAAAGAGATACACACCACAGAATCTTATATCCCAGAACCTAACCGAATAGAAGTAGAAATCGCTATAAAGAAATTAAAGAAACACAAATCTCCGGGTGTAGATGAAATTCCGGCTGAGTTAATTTTAGGTGGAGGCTAAAAATTGTGAAACAAAATACACAAACTCGTTCTCCTTATCTGGAGCAAAGAAGAATTGCCACAAGAGTGGAAAGAATCAATCATTGTTCCAATTCGCAAGAAAGGCGACAAAACTGACTGTAATAATTATCGAAGCATTTCTCTTCTGTCAACGTCCTATAAAATCCTGTCAAACATTCTATTAGCAAAATTGACCCCTATACTCAGACGAAAATATTGGAGATTACCATTGCTTATTTAGACGCAATCGATCAACTATCGACCAAATATCTACCATTCGACAAATACTCGAAAAGAAGTGGGAATACAATACTCCGGTGCATCAACTGTTTATTGATTTTAGAAAGGCTTATGACTCTGTTAGGAGAGGAGCATTGTACAACATTCTTACAGAGTTTGGAATACCGAAAAAGCTGTTTAGATTAATTAAGATATGTTTAAATGAATCCCAAAGTAAAGCCCGGGTAAGAAAATTTTTGTCCACGAGCTTTTACATCGAAAATGGTCTGAAACAAGATGCGTTGTCGCCATTATTATTCAATATTGTTCTGGAATACGCTATAAGGAAAATCAAAGATAGCAACCAGGACCGAGAATTGAATGGGGTTCACCAGGTTATGGCATATGCTGATGATGTAAATTTAATAGTTGATGGTAGGAGAACATTGTTCGCTAGTGGTCTACTATGCCACGCTTAATTGCATGCATGGAGAGCATGCCCGCGACCGTTCTGTCTATTTAGTGGACGGGTTCCGCAAGAATGTAATGCACCCCGCTTGTAGTTCCTCAATATACGCTATTGATTGCTCGTGCATGAAGTGCACCGTCAGAATTTGTCCCCTAATTCTGACTCGCCGAAGCGATGTAACCCCCATTCTCTGAGGGAGTGGGATACGCCCACTGCGCGGCCAGACCGAAGTCCTGAGCACCTACCAGTTAACCTACTTGTTGAGGCAAACTGCTAGCAAGTCAGTCCTACCATGCTGTGAAGGCATGGCGCCCGAGCGTGTCAAGGCAAGTTCACCTCCCCCATACGCTCACCGTTACCCAGATTCCTGGGATTAGCTCCCGCATGGTACCGAATCCCACGGAATGACCACAGCCAGACAGAGTCCAACCCAAATCCGGTGCCCCAGGCAATGCCCGAGGGGGCTTGTTCAATCCTGTCCCTGCCTACCTCTATCGTTCAACTGGCAACCGCCTTGTCGTGTAGAGGTACCACGCACACGTCGAGATACTCCCGTATCTCATCCCGGACCCAACGGTACGTGTTAAGACACCATTTGAGTTTGGTTCCGGCCCATATCCCACAGACTTTCCTTCCTTTAGCATGTTCAGAACCGTTGCCCAGATCTCTGGGATTGGCCCCTCCCCCGCCTTCGTTTGGTCTCCCCACAGGCTGGAATCCGACACTCCCCCCCGGTAGGGTTGTCCGAACAATACGGGACTTCCTCTAGTTACGGTAGAGGTACACCGTACATTACCAGAGCCACCGTACATTACCAGAGGCAGACATTGTCATTTGGGAGCCGTGTCTCCCCAAGCCCCGAGGAGCCGTGTACCTTCTGGTAGGCGCGCCCAAACATTACGGGGCTACTTATCTTTAACGTGTTTAGGTACCACGTACCCGTTGTAGCAAGGCTATTTGTCCGAAACCCAATGGTACGTGTAGGCCACCATTAGAAGGGACACCCACACCCTTCCTCGGTAGGGCCGTTCAAGCAATACGGAACTATCTCTTATTACGGTAGAGTTACACTGTACATTACCAGACCCAATGGCTGATGTAGACTGTCTACCTTTAAAGACAATGGCCATTTAGCCATTTAGGAGCGGCGGCACCCCTGGTAGGGTCGTGTGCCCCTGCACCCAGTGAATGTGTAAGCCTGGGACGAAGGTGCGACCCGCTTCCTCAGCACTCCTGAGATACGAGTATGCGTTAGGATTCTGAATATCCCATCCCGGATCCAAGAGAACGCATAGCACTCTCTTTGAGGACGACCTAGATCATCCTCCCGGTAGGACACTGGATCCGCCCACTCAGGGCACACCAGCTACCTACTCTTTCATACGTGTTGGAAAGGCACGACTTAGTTGCCCATTGCGGGGGATACCCGAGGGCTCACCCCCACCGGTAGGTACGGCAGTCTAAACCACCTACCCCACTGAGGACGTGATAGGGTCACACGTACTCTCCCAGATCCAATGGCACGAGTTAGTCGCCCATTTCAGAGGATAGGCAAGATTCACCTCCGCCGGTAGGTTGTTATCCTGATTTGCACTGACAACTAAATAATCGTTAATAACTAAATAATAACAGGATACACAAGAGTAAAGCGTGTTTCCACGCTGCTCCCGAAACCTTATCTCCCCCTGAGGGTTACCGAGCCACCACAAGGCATGTGACCCGGCCATACACAGGGGGATCCTTCCCCTTTCTCAGCACGGGTTTGGGACCGGCCACGGTAGGAGAACAATAGAAAGAAATGCAGAGGTCTTATTAAACGTTTGCAGGGACATGGATTTAGAAGTAAATGCGGAGAAAACTAAATTCATGGAAGGCCGTCGGGATCGTAATATGGCAAATTATGGATGCGTTAAAATATCGAATAATAATTTTGATAATGTGGCTACTTTCAAATATATAGGACCAATATTAACAGACAAAATCTTTACAGAGGAATTTGAAGCTTAAAATATATAAAACGATAATCATGGTCGCTTACTCAGAAGGAAGAAAATAGACTGAGAGTATTTGAGAACAAGATCCTGAGGCAAATATTCGGACCCAAGGGAAACGGGAATGGGGAATGGCGGAAACTTCATAACGAGGAACTACATAATTTGTACTTTTAACCAAATATTGTTAACGTCATCAAATCTAGGAAGCTCAGGTCAGTAGGTCATGTAGCCAGGATGGAAGAAAGTATTAACGCTTTCAAAATCTTAACTGGAAGACCAACCGGGTAACGACCCTTAGGAAGACCTTGGCGCAGATGGGAAGACAATATTAAGATGGATCTCGCAGAAATAGGAATACAAAGTAGAAACTGGATCCAATTGGCTAAGGATAGAGGTCAGCGGAGAACTTCTGTTATGCGGCATTGAACCTCCGGGTTCCATAGGCCATAGAGTTAGTTTAGTTATCCACTACTATTACGTTATTTTTAGATATGGATGTGAAACAAAAAACAGAACTAATATTCGATTTTCGTTTTCATATTCGCGATCAGCATCACAAAACCAATAAAGAATGTTCAATTTACAAGACTGTTCAATTTACATTTTCATTGTTGAACAGTGGTACCAAGACGCCGTCTTGATTATTTACTTTATTTTTCACTGTCTCTACTAGATATTAAATAGTTTAGGCGAAAGACAGCATCCGTGTCGAACTCCCCTTCTAATTGCACAAAATATGGAAAGTGCAATTCTGTATCAATTACTTAACTTTAAATATATTTTTCGATTAAGATAAAGTATATCATATAACATTAACAAAAATACTTATGTATATTTTTATAACCATGCTCATACGCTGATTAGTTATTGAATTTTTGATTTAGCTATTCGTTATAATTTTTGCTAATTCTACACAGATAATTGCCAATTTCTAGCCAATTCTTGTTAGCAATAGTCAGATATACCTATTTTTTCAGTCAAAATTTCGTTTAGAAAAATGTTAATTGCAACAAATTATAATTTGCTATCTAAAAAAAAAAAAAAAAAAAAATTCTTCTGCTTACAGCAGCATTTATGTTCTCACACCACAATCTGTATCGTGCTTCAGTTTCTCTTGCCTACGTGTTCATCTCAAAACAAATCACAGTTCTTGTAACTCTTGTCTTTCCAGAGTTAGGCTTAACACGTTGTTAAGTAGTGTAATACTTCGAGTATATTTTCGGCTTGGGGTCTGTACTTTTAAAGGTGCTCTAAACCAACAATACGACTAAAATACGGAAACGAAGTCAAGAATTCAGCGGATTCCAGTACTTTTGTCCATAAGAACTAAAATGCACTTTAATATTCTAAGTGTGAGCGATAAAAGCAGTCACGCATCCAGAAATCTTTGTTGAGAGGGGCCCAATATTTGGGGAAGGTCCAATATTAAAAGCCACTACATCTATGTAGTATTAAGCGAGCATTATTGTGCACCCGGAAAGGCGAGAAGTAATTGTAAAATACTTCCACCTATATTTTCAGAAAAAAAAATGATAGAACTAAATTATTTTTATGAAAGAAAGAGTACAGATGAAGTGGAAAATCAAATTTTCATGCTACATCGATCATGTCCCTGTTAAAAAAGTATAGTTTTATTGACAAAGTGTACAAATGTATGTTGAGTTAGGAAGTTGAGAAGGGGGGGGGGGGCGGAACCGGTGAAACCCCCGTGGCTGTGCCCTTGGATAAAAGTATTAATTTCAGATTATCAGGAAGAAAAGTTTATTTTAAATTAATACACTAAAGTTTAGAAATGCTTTGGCCATTTTATTATTAAATTCTATTATTCATAAATTTATTTATATTTTTCAGGCAAGTTTGGCTACTTTTAGCTACATTTTGTGACTCATTTAACTACTTTCTCAAGCTATTTGTTTGGCAAATAGTGACGTCAGGATAGAAAAGATTTATTTAACATGTCGCGTGTCACTCGTTGTTCGAACAATATGGCTAAAAAGAACTCGCGAATAAAGCTATGTCAATTTAGTGAAATGGTAACAAAAAAAAGTGTGAAAAGCGTTTTTTTTTTTCCTAAATCGACCACGTTTTCTTCTTCGTCCTTTTCGGGTCATGTAAGTTTGTGCATAACTGCTATTGTTAGTGGGCAACGCGGCGCCAATAAAGTGGTCCTTGATTCAACCTCCAGGAGTCATGAGCACAAAACAGCTCCTACAGGAGGGCAGAGAAAAAAAAAAAGACGAGAGTAGAAAGGGCAGCAGAGTAGCTACAAGGCTCTTGCTAAAAACAAAGAGCACAAAATGGCGTCCCCGTTGGGTAAGTAGTGAGGTTTGAATTGACGAGCCCATTGTTGACGGCGCTTGTACTGCTTCCTGGTGGCAGGCAATAACAGTGGGAAAAGAATAGATGAGCATAAAAATAAAAGCATTGGAAGTCAGAGTAAAAAAAAAAAAAGTGACAAGGAGTCGGAAACAGGCAAAGGCTATCAATCCTCGATGTACCACTCTTTTTCACGGCGAGTTGAACAAGAAAGGCAAAAAGCATTCACACACACATAACAGACCACGCAGCATACTCAAAATATATTGTGGATTGATTTTTTTTTTTTTTTGTTCATATCTAACATTATATTTAGTCAAGCGTTTATTGCGTAACGCATGTATGAGACGAATAGAAAGGATACAAACTAGCAGGAAATGATAATTGCGTCTAACATGGCTTCATATTTTTTTCTATACACAAGCCAAGCAATTACTGTGATAAAAATCCCCTTTAAAATGTGAAAATGAAACAAATGGAAGCTAATGCCGTTTCAAAGACAAGGTGCAGTGAAGTCCAAATTATTGAATAGAATGGATACAGCATACCAGTAATAGGTAAAAATAGTGAACGAGAATTAGACACAAGTAGGTCACAATAAGAGTCTCCCAATTGCAATGTGAAAAATAAAAATTACCGATAAAAAGGATTGTGTATTTTGTGTGACTTTTAAGTTCAGTTTTGAATAGCTTCAGACAGATCTTACTGTGTAGTTGTAAGATGTCAAAATTGTGTAAATGGTTTATAGTGATAACACCTTTTGTTAAAAATAAAATGGTATATTTTGCACAACTGATTTTCTCAGCGCAGGTTTGACAACTACGCACTTTGAACTGGCAGAAGCCAAACGATTACGTGTTGTTTGCCACGGTATTGTTCTCTCTGGCTTATCTTATATCACAATCGTGAAGATTTATACAAAATCGACTCATAAGCTGAGGGTTGCCAGCTGATCATATTACAAAAATAAAATCTACTATATTTATAAACAGAATACATACAATACAAACTGTCCCAAGCACGTTATTGGGTTACTGCGCTATCGGCTGTTAACGTCACAGTTAAATTTATTCAAGGTGAGTTCAAGCACTCGAGATAAAAATTTGTTTGCTTATAAGCCCTACAAATGCATTTTCAAAATTGATATGACATACAATTTGTTTGTGTTCGACTGTGTAGCCAACATTAAATCTAGGCATATCATCGGGACCGCCCATAACGGGGGTAGCAATCCCGACAAATGGAGACCGGAACCTTACGGAGGGGGAGCGATATAGGCTTATATATATCCTATGGGGGAGCGGATCCAAGGAGGTATATAGGAGCTGCAGCCCCTTCTTGATGCTCAGGTATACACAGGATAAAATGGGCTTCAATCCTGCTTTACACTAGATAAAACGGCAAACTATGGTTTAGCCAGTCCCTTGATCATATCCTGCATCCACCACTTATATATATATATATATATATATATATATATATATATATATATATATAATATTCCCTTTCTAAAAATCAATTTAAACAAAATTAGATTTAAAAATATGGATTTAGCGATCTTTTAAACACTTTTGGTGAGAGGAAGGATATATAGTCTATTGGGAGTACAATAATTTAGATAATTTTGCATTGTTCTTTACTATTTTCGAGGCCACAGTAGCTAAGCAGATAGTGTACGCGCCTTTGGCGTGGCAGACCCGGGTTCGATTCCCGGTGGGAGCTCATGTGGTTCGGATTCAACGTTAAAATGTAGGTCCACGTCTCATATAGCCTCGATGCTGAACGGGACGCTAAAACTGAAAATCAAATCAAATCAAATCAAACCCACAGAGATTATTAAAATACACATGTCGGCAATCCTTCCATGGCCTCTCTGAAACAAGATGGAATCTGCACGAATTAGAGTCAGCAGCAGACTATGAGACCTGACCTACAGCTTAACAGGGAATCCGATCGACATGAGTTTTCGCCAGTAATCGAAACCGGATCTCTCATACCAAAGGCGCGTATGCTATCCACATAGCCATAAGGGAGCTCTGTGTACGACTTGAGACCATGAAACCTATGGCAGAAGTAAACGGGCAGATTACATTTCTCCTGTTTGAACCATTAAAAAGTTTAAACCATTAATTCTTTCGGACGTTTGAATGTAAAATTTAAACCATATAAATGTAAGAAGTTGAATTCCACAATCAAAAGATAACTCATTTGATACTGAAACACTCCAGAAGAAACCAAAGAAGAACAATTTATTTTTTTTTAATGTAATCATACACAAGGTCGTATCTCAGGTGGATCCTATGTGACCAGAAATGAGAAATATTTGTTTAATTTTTCAAGCAATTCTCAGTGTAAATATTTAGAATGACAGTGATGCAATCAAGAAATTAATTACAATCTATTCTTATGACATTAGTTATAATTTTGTCAAAAAGATACACGTGTATAAGTCAGTGTGTGCAGTTACTTTCTTGGATCTTGACCATGAAATTTATAAATTGAAGTTATATTTGTGTTTTCTGAACTTTACAAGGCACTTAGAGTTTCCCTTATCCTGCTAGTGACTGTTATTTCAGGTGAGAGTAAATTATAGTAAAATCACAGATTATTGAGATCAAAGAGCTCAACTTTAAACGGCATTTTTCTCGTGGTCGAATGCATGGATATATTTAGAAACCATATACATGCATGAACTTGATGATAGGATACAGTCCATATTTCATCATCTGAGAGAAGATGGTGGCCTGAGAAAATGTCTCAGAAGATTGAGCTTTGTATATACATGAATTTCAGTAGTCAATAGATGCATTTTATTTCTGATTTATCCTTTTCTTCATGAACGACGTGCAGTTTGTACAGAATGCAGATTCAAATAGGAGCCGCCTAAGAGTATGAAGTACATGTGATGTGATGTTATAGTGATTTCATTGCATTTTGTTTTGTTTTCATCCATAAGTCATACAAGATGTTCGAAAGAAGACGAGTGTATGAATCGGAGACGCTAATAAATAAGATACTACATACTAAACAACAATAATGAGACAAAATATGAACCAAAAATTACACTATACAATCGACAAACTGCATTTAGCAGACAGGTATTTATCTACTGAATAAAAACAATTGTCCAATATATACTTCTTTGTAACTGATTTAAATAATTCATTGACTCTATCTTACGAATATCTTTAGGAAGGTAATTATATAACATTGGACCTAAATATATGGGACTGTTTTGAAAGAATGATTTAATGGTGATTTTGAATGTGGAGATTTTCCCTATATCTCATATTATGACTGTGAAAGTTTGCTGTATTGGCGAAGAAGTATTAAGATTCTGGTACGTGAAAATTAATAACTGAAATACATAAAGACATGACAGTGGTAATGTTTGTGTCTTATAAAAAGTTTTTTTTTTTTTTTTTTTTTTTTTTTACATTGTTCGTTTATTTATTTCATGCTTCTGGGCGCATAAATTCTACTTCCTGTGTTATCACTATAGAAAGCCTGGTGCGGGATATTAGAAAAAGGAGTTAGAAATAGCAGAATAGTTGGTACTATTTTGTAACTTTTCCCATTCTTCCTACCGTCTGAAGGAGCAAAAGAGGTTCAGTGGCAAAGCATTTCCAGCTCGCGCGAAGTGGGTTTTGTGGTGGACAAACACCGTGTGCGTGAGTTTTCTTGGGGTTCTCCTATTTCTTCCCACTTTCTTCATTACACTATTTTTCATTCATTCTCATCATTACCATGTCCTTTAGCTTACACGACACAACCGTGGGACGTAAAATTGAAATATTTGATTTAAGTTTTCTTAAGTATATAGAACCCCGTTCTTTAGTCGCGTAGAATAACGAAAACCTGAACATTATATAACAGGAGAACTCCGTTAAAAGAGAAAATGCAATTATTTCAATTTACTAAGTTTTTTGTGATATTAATGATGTTTTGTGTTCATTTGTTTGGAGCTTAATGTTCTCTTTCAGCAACGAGTCTAACGAGACCTTTCTCTCCCAAAGGCAAGAACATTTACTACTTGTTCCAGAGGATCAAAATCAGAGGTGCCTGGCAACCCTTCATTTTACTTCAGATATGTGTGAATTTTCAAGATAATGAGACATGATAAGATCGGAATGCAAATACTGTGGCAAAATCGTGGCAAACAACACGAATATAGAGTCGTGGCAAACAACACCATGGCAAACAACACACCACCATACCCATGATCTGAAAACTCCCTGAAAACCTGAAATAAAATACATGAATCCCAGCAGTGTCTATATTAGGTTACGGCTGAGGTACTCTGTCTACTATTTGGAATCAATGACTCTGAAGACTGTTCATTTGGGAGTGGCACGGACATTTGGATGTCTCTTCACGATTAAAGTCTAACTGCCCAGGAGAGATAAGACACTCTATAAAAAGTATTGCATAACACAAATATGACTTTCTTAAATAATTCCTGCAGAGTTTTCTCTAAAGCTATTTGCATACATATGATATTCAAAGTTTATTCTTCCATCCTGTACCGATTTTGATTTTATTTTCAACGTTTCCGTGATTAGAATCACATCCAAGATGTTGTAATACAGGTTTTCAGAACACTCTGTTAATATATTCGTAAACTGTTGGTAAGAGACATGTTCTACTGTTCGAGAAGCAAAATGAAAATCAAATGAAATCGTTCAGTTTAACGTCCCACGATTATGCTAGGCTAAAGGGGACGGATAATTAAGTCTAGTGAATGATGATGGAATAATTTGGAATGAGAGTGCGGGAGGAAACGAGAGTACCTCGAGAAAACTCATGATGTTGTGCATCACTCACTTGGCCAGGATCGAACTATGGACCCTGTGAACCACAGGTAAGTGCTCTACCACGTCTTTTTTTAATTCAATAATTATCAGTATTGTTACTTCATTTAACATTTTACCATTAACCTTTAAGAACAGGAACATGAACACAGAAATCATCAAGGACAATTAAAATTCAAATGTTCTCAAACTAAGAATCGAACCCGGGACTTTGTACACTAAAGAAGCACGCGCTACCCACTAGACCCTTAAGGAAATTTACCTGAAGACAGAAACACCAACGACGGTTAAAATTCAAATGTTATCCCACTAGAAATCGAACTCGAGACTTTATACACTAAAGGAGCACGCGCTAGCCACTATAGACCAGCGGGGAGAGCTTCCATCGAGTCACCATTGCCACTGTTCGAGAGGCGAACCTCCGATCGTTACCAATACGACGTGAGCATATCATTATCTGATTGATTTGTATCTTCGTCAACAGCAGAGTTACCAGTATTTAAATCGAAAACTATGGTTTAAAGTGAGATTCGGTTCTAGCATCACAAACAGTAAGGCACAACAGTGGGAAACGGTAGAATAGTCAATTTCAACTTTCTAATTGTCCGCTTTGCTTAGCATCTGCCAATCGACTTAAGGGTCTTCGCTGCAGCGAAATTAAAGTTCCGCTAATTTTAGAGTTTTTCTAAAATATCTTCAAAACAAATAAAAAGCATTAGAAAAGCAGAAACGTAGTGAACTAAACAACACGATTTTGCATGTGATACCGTTATCATAACTCATCTATCTGCTTTCGATTTGCAATTGTAGATAGATTTAGCATTTTTTGCGGGTTCTGTAAATAGCGGCATACAAAAGCAAATAGGTGAATTGTGCGAAATGTATCACAAGCAAAATCGTATTGTCTAGATCATTATGTTTCTGCTGATCAAATATTTTTATTTGTTTTGAAGATATTACAGAAATACTCTAAAATTAGCGGTAATTTAATTTCGCTGTAGTGAAGACCCTTAAGTGGAAACGTAGCCCCGACTAAAAAAAAAAGTAACATTGCGACTGAGAATACAAGATCGAAACTGTTGGGTAAGTGACGGCGAATGGTTGGTGATCCAGCATACACTTCAAACTGTTGAGCCACTTTATTTTTCAACTTCACTTCTGTACTCATCAATATCAAAACATGTCCACCACGGCAATGACAAATATATTATTATTTAAGGATATTTTTCTTTTTCTTTTTTGGTAAAAAGATGTGACTATCAACATGACAAAGTGTATTTACTGCCATATTTCGCTTCAAACACTGCATATATTACCGTCTAAGCTTTCTAGCAGATTGCTTCTAAAGTAAATCACTGTCCAAGCATATTGATCGTAGGAGTGAGACATTACCAACTGTCACCTGACATGTTAACTTCAATGTATATTTGTTGTTTCACTATTGTAGCACGAGCGAGTCTACACTTCTGCTCTCCAAACGTAATTGCATTTCAGTTTGAATGTTGTCCTTCCATACCACTTAAAGATAATTCAACTGTGAGCAAACACGAGGCGCATTGATCTCGGACGAAAGAGGTTGCCAAGGGAGAAAACCAACCCGATAAGCAGTACCACGATGGATACGCTTTCCAAAAGGACTTGTTCCAGGATGCCATTAGACTTCTTATCCAATGGATACACTGAACATTGTCCTCTCTTCTGTTCCACCAACGTCCTCTATTCGGTCAGTTCCTCTCTTTTACCATCGCCGTCCCTACAAACACTCTTCTGTAAACGCACATACACACACACACAAATATACACGTCAGAAAGCTTATACTTGGCGATGCATAATTCCGCCTTTTGAGGTGCAGGGTAGAGGGACGGTCAGTTTTGTGTGTACCTATCGTCTTGATTAATTGGTGGACGCACCGTGAACGCCATTGTGTCGCTAGTGTTCCATTATGCATAGCAAACACAGGATTCATACAGAATAAAAAGGCAGAGAGAGAGAAAGAGAGAGACGGGGACAAATAAGGAGAAAGAGAGGAATAATTCACGACAGAGAAGAAGCTCGAG
The DNA here is from genome assembly GCF_964235325.1 of Thermobia domestica. Classification (NCBI taxonomy): domain Eukaryota; kingdom Metazoa; phylum Arthropoda; class Insecta; order Zygentoma; family Lepismatidae; genus Thermobia; species Thermobia domestica. Next base: position 46,889,851 of record NC_137464.1, read on the forward strand.
CACTTCCGAGATTCTAAAAATTTTCGACTTGATTTCATTGTTGCTAACCTTCAGTAAATGTACATAGTTTCTACAACTTTTCGTTACAAAATCTTCTTGAAGTACTCAGTGTGAGTTTTGATGTATAGAAAACATGAGTTTTCTTCTAAAAGTTGTCTTGATTTTAATAGAATATTTTTTACTTTTCTCCTTGAAATTTTATGTTATTGGTCTCATTTTCTAGTACATACATTCCTCTTACTGTTTGCAGACAACTTTAAAAAATCGTACAGAATTCTCTATGCCTGTGTGTGTCTGTTATTTGCGGTGAGCACCCCGTTAAATAGATAATCAAAAACTGTACGAGAAAGTGATGGAATTATTCGCGTCACTCTCACCATTCCCAAGATATTGGCCAAAGAAGTTCCGATTTCGGGAGATTTAAGAAGTTATATCTTGGGAACTGTAAGTGATAAAGAGACGATATTTTAAGAATTTTTTAATTTTGAGTTCTCCATTTTGAGCAATATAATGATGAATTTCATATTCTTTAAACAGTCATTTTACATGTTGATTATAAAATTCACCACCTAAATGTCTATATTATACACGAGAAACTTTTTTTTTAAATGTTTTTTTTTTTAAATATTGCTTTTACAATTTCAGAATTTTTCTTTGTTTTTAACGGAACACAATATGCATATCGTGAAAAAAATATCAATACAACTCTCTAATATATATTTGTAGTTATTATTATTATACTTTGCAAATTTTGCGTATCTTCTAAACCCATTTATAACGTTTGTTGTCTTCGTAAAATAACATATCGTAGAACGTTTTAACAGAACTCTTAAACAAAACATGTGGAAAAATTTAGTATTCAAGTGAATTAGAAATGGATAGATATATTACAAGAATTGTTTAATAAGTATAACAATCAACTACATACAATAGGTATAATTGATATAAAACCTATAGAAGTTAATAAGAAAAATAATTATTTTTAAGTTCGTTGTGGCAATGCTCTTGGAGCATTCTCAACTTTTTTTTGTAATGATTTAGTTCAATAAAATATATTTGTGTCAATATGATAGCGGGTGGCGTCTTCCTAAATTGCTTCAATAAAGGTTTATTTTCTGAGTGCTGGTTGCAAGGTTTTCAGAAAGAACACTTTGTTCCCTTCAATGAGTTATGTTTCATCAGATTTCAGAACCATTCCTGACTGAAGGGGCTAAGAAAAAGGGAAAAGGGAACTCAGCAAACGGCTAGGAGACAAATAACGTTTTTTTTTCTTTCGTAAAAGAAATATAGAAGTTATCAATTTTCTATGCTTCTTCTTAGGCGCTTGCTTCAATGGACTTAAATCACATACTTTACAAATCTTTGATATATTCTGTGATTTTTTGTGTTTGTTTTTGTCTCTCAAGCTATTATGGAGCGAAATATTGGCATTTTGAAATAACTATATAAATATTGTATTCATTCAATTTGATGGGGCTTCGAGTGGATCTCATGGCAGAACGGGGTTGGGTTCCTAAAGGAGAAAACCATAGCAAGTACTAACATAAAATAAATAAACTTAACGGTATTCGTTGACAAGAAGCCCTGAAATACCTAAACCGATCGATCAATTAACAATTTGAATTTGATGAGTCCGATCGTTGTGGTCGCTGGTTTTCTTGTCACGAGTTCGGTAACATCCGGTCACGTGGCTCTCTAACTGTCCTTATCATTGAGTGAACTTCACATTGTCAACTCTATCTTGTTCTTCTCAGCGACCAGTCGTCTAAACACTGACCAAACCCGGAACTGCTTATTGGCGGAGATCTCACTAGATTAGTGTGGCTACTGCATTGGCCAATTGCTGAATGGCAAGCCAATGAAGTCTACCGTGTAAGTTGTGCTAAAATCATTTGCGCCCTGGTGTGTTCCGTTGTATGGTCCAATGGATTTCAAAGTTCCCTGCTGCTTGTGAAAATTGTAAGACCAAAAACCACACCTATCAGTGGAGTGGAATTTATGCCATTGATTCTGTACATGACTATACAGAAGTAATACAGTTCCAGAACTGTACAACCCCCCTAACCTTGATAAATTTGTACATCTTGAAGTTTTCACAAGTATAATCAGATCCTTTTTATGCTGATTGTATTCGAAATCAAAAGGCATTGGCACTATATGCTGGAGGACAGCGATGAATAAGATATTAACCAACTATATTGTACACATGTTTAATGGGCAATATGTCAGGCGAATATGCAGGCCAGGAAAGTAGTGGTTCCCTTCTTTATCACATAAAAGCTTCCTCATTGCGCGGAACATGTGGACAAGTATTTTTTTCATTAAATAGATCTGAAGCGAGGATGTGGCACCGGACACTAGAACTTCTCTAAGTTGTCCTCAATGTATAGCAGTAGAGATCGCTCATCATTACAGCTGTCGTTCGACTGCTTTAACGTTCGACAATGCAATAGCTCTCAGTACGGTAACATATAAAGCGTAGTGTATATAACCATTGCTGAAGGACTTGTTGACGTTCTACTCGTCCGAAAACGCAATCGTTTGCTACTCAACTCTGCAGTAGAGGTGGTAACCAGAAGCGTATGTGGTTCTGGGTTCAATTTAAAGGCTATGTAAATGCATGTGTGCCGATAGTCCAGAGCTCAGCAGATACCCATGGTTAATCACAACCACCCAGACACGATGTCTGTTATCCTGTAGTGCCATCACATTGCGCAGTTTATTGTCTGATCATCTTTACATACAGTTCTCTTCAGCCCGTTGCTTCCAAGTATATATCACTCTTGGCCACATGTTTCATAAATTCAGCAACTTCGCGGCATGACAATGTGCTTTCAGTTGGACAACTCATCGATCTGTTTATGTTGCGTCATTTGACGCTAACCGGGCATTTCCTGTTCACTTGTCTACGTTCAACCATCTGAGTGCTGCGCAAAATGCTCTCTTGCGGTAATGCTCCTAACACAGGACCATTAGTACTGTTACGCTCACATTCCCATTATTTTATGTTGTGATGCAGCAGTATATACATATGTCGAGTATTAGAATTTTGCTCTATTTAAAAGGGCAATCATTTCAGAAGATAACATTTTTATAGAATCAGTGAAAATGAATTTTTTAGCTTAATGGTTCATTGTTAACTTTGGTTAGGTTGATAATAATTTTAAAAAATCTAATAAAAGAGTAAAGATAGTGGGAAAAATTGGAAAAGCAAGAGAAACCCCACATCATGTGTCATTCACAAACTACTGGCAGTTCATGCTAGAGGTAATTATAGTACCTCCTATTTGAAATTATTTATTAATACAACAAGCTCTTGTGTGAGCCATAACGTGGGTTCCTGTCACCACGGCATGGCGCGTCCTCAGGTTGCGGATCGAGGAGAAGGCCTCTAGATATAGAGGTTAGCTGCGAATATACTGAATAAGCAGTCGCGGACAGACGACTAGGAGTGGTCCTCCAGCTTGGGGGTTTGGGTAAGGCTAACACCCTCATCCTGTAAAAATAGGTACTTGTTCAGAAACATTCACAAAAGCCTCGGACAAGGACTGATAACTTCACGACATCAGCAAAAGAAAATGGACATGAGATTTGGAACATGGAACATTAGAAGTGTTTATAGGGCAGGCGCGTTAAAATCTGTAACGAGTGAGTTAGAGAAATACAGGATGGACTTAGTAGGAGTTCAGGAAGTTAGGTGGGAAGGAAATGGATCTGAGAATTCCGGAAATTTTACGTTCTTTTACGGGGAAGGAAATAAAAATCACCAGTTAGGAACAGGGTTTGTCGTTCACAAACGAATATTACCAGCAATTAAACGGGTTGAATTTGTTACTGACAGACTTTCTTTTATTACTCTTAAGGGACGGTGGTGTGATATTATTGTTTTAAATGTACGTAAAACTGAAGATAAGGGTGACGATATAAAAGATAGTTTTTACGAAGAAGTGGAACGGATATTTGACCAACTCCCGCGATACCATATGAAGATTCTATTAGGGGATTTCAATGCGAAGGTAGGACGAGAGGATATTTTCAAACCGATTATAGGGAACGAAAGTTTGCATAAGGAAAGTAATGACAACGGTGTTAGACTCGTGAACTTTGCAACATCCAAAAGCCTAATCGTGAAGAGTACAAAATTCCCACATCGCGACGTTCATAAATACACTTGGACATCACCAGACGGAAAAACACATAATCAAATTGATCACGTTTTAGTAGATAGAAGAAGACAATCTAGCATAATTGACGTCCGGTCGTTTAGAGGGGCTGATTGTGACACTGATCACTACCTGGTAGTAGCGATAATACGGGAGAGATTATCGTTGAATAAAGGTAATATTCAATGTCCGAAAACGGAGAGATTTAATTTAAAGAAATTAGAAGAGAGCCAGGTAAGAGAGAAATACCAGATTGAAGTCTCGAATAGATTCCAGATCTTAGAAGACTCGGAGTGCACTAGTGTTGAGGATACTTGGATTGAAATTAGAGATAGCATTAAAAGTTCAGCAATAGAAAAATTGGGACACGCGGAAATACGTAGGAACAAACCATGGTTCGACCAAGAATGCATTAAACTAGCAGAGAAGAGAAAACAGGCAAAATTACGGTGGCTACAAAATCCGAATGAAATAACTACACAAAATTTCGCATATATCAGGCGGGAAACTTCCAAAACTTTTAGAACAAAGAAACGGGATTTTTTGAAAGCTAAAATTAAGGAACTTGAAGATAATAGTAAAAATAAAAATATTCGGGACATGTATAAGGGGATCAACGATTTTAAGAAAGGCTATCAACCTCGTGCTTATATATTAAAGAAATCTGACGGAACAGTTCTCACTGATACGGATAGCATCTTAAATAGATGGAAAGATTTCTTTGACGATTTGCTTAACACGCAGCCAAAAACTAATGTGCGTGGAGAAAAGGAGATACACACCGCAGAACCGTATATTCCAGAACCCAATCGAATAGAAGTGGAAGCCGCTATAAAGAAATTAAAGAAACACAAATCTCCGGGTGTAGATGAAATTCCGGCTGAGTTAATTTTAGCTGGAGGCGAAAAATTGTGGAACAAGATACACAAACTCATTCTCCTTATCTGGAACAAGGAAGAATTGCCACAAGAGTGGAAAGAGTCAATCATTGTTTCAATTCACAAGAAAGGCGACAAAACTGACTGTAATAATTATCGAGGCATTTCTCTTCTGTCAACATCCTATAAAATCCTTTCAAATATTCTGTTAGCAAGATTGACCCCATACGCGGATGAAATTATTGGAGATTATCAGTGCGGATTTAGACGAAATCGATCAACTATCGACCAAATATTTACCATTCGCCAAATACTCGAAAAGAAGTGGGAATACAATACCCCGGTACATCAACTATTTATTGATTTTAGAAAGGCTTACGACTCGGTTAGGAGAGAAACATTATACAACGTTCTTACAGAACTTGGAATACCGAGAAAGCTAATTAGATTAATTAAGATATGTTTAAGTGAATCCCAAAGTAAAGTCCGGGTAGGAAAATTTTTGTCCACGAGCTTCCACGTCGAAAATGGCCTGAAACAAGGAGATGCGTTGTCGCCATTATTATTTAACTTTGTGCTGGAATACGCCATAAGGAAAATCAAAGATAGCAACCAGGGCCTAGAGTTGAACGGCATTCACCAGGTAATGGCATATGCTGATGATGTAAATTTAATAGGGGAGGATAGGAGAACAGTAGAAATAAATGCAGAGATCTTATTAAACGCTTGCAGGGACATGGGTTTAGAAGTAAATGCAGAGAAAACTAAATACATGGAAGTGCGTCGGGACCGTAATACGGCAAATTGCGGAGGCGTTAAAATATTAAATAATGCTTTTGATAAAGTGGATACTTTCAAATATTTAGGATCAATGTTAACAGACGAAAATCATAATCAGGAAGAAATTAAATGTCGACTAAAAGCAGGGAATTCGTGTTACTATTCGGTTCAAAATCTCTTGTCGTCGCGAATTCTGTCGAGGAATTTGAAGCTTAAAATATATAAAACGATAATCATGCCTGTTGTTCTGTATGGTTGCGAAACATGGTCGCTTACTCTGAGGGAAGAACATAGACTGAAAGTATTTGAGAACAGGATCCTGAGAAGAATATTCGGACCCAAGAGGAACGAGAATGGGGAATGGCGGAAGCTCCATAACGAGGAACTACATAGTTTATACGGTTTACCCAACATTGTTAGGGTCGTCAAGTCTAGGAGGCTTAGGTGGGCAGGTCATGTAGCTAGAATGGAAGAAAGTAGAAACGCTTTCAAAGTCTTGACTGGTAGACCCATAGGAAAACGACCATTAGGAAGACCTAGGCGCAGATGGGAGGATAATATTAAGATGGATCTCGCAGAGATAGGAATACAAAGTAGAAACTGGATCCAATTAGCTAAGGATAGAAGTCAGTGGAGAGCTTTTGTGAACGCGGCACTGAACCTCCGGGTTCCATAGGCCATAGAGTTAGTTAGTTAGCTCTTGTGTGAGAGTAAGTAGACTTTCATTTTAAGTGGTCATTTTAAGTTTCAGCTATGAATTTTGAAAACTTAGATGAGTATTTGCCTATAATATTAGTAGTTGTTGTAATTTTTGAAGTATAATACCAGTGGAAATATACTTGGGTTTGTGTGGTAGAAATGTCCAACTGACGTTTGTCAAAGGTCAAGGGTAGAAAGCTACTAAAGTTGATGAGTCAAAGCAGTTTCTGCTGGAGTCATACAAATTTGCTGTCACTGAGCCAACGAGTGAATTCCATGACGAAAGAAGCATGATGTTTGCGATGAGAAGCAGATCATCAGGTAAGTTCTTGATTGTAAGAAATTACCGAAATCCCGGTAGAAGTAGCAATCGGTGGGAGAGACATCAGAATACGGTGAATGAAATGAGGTTTAGCCACGCAATTCAATGAGCTTGTACCGTCCTTTGAGCGAAATGTCAGTATGCCTTGCAATGTAACATGAGGACATAATGTTTGTTGACCATTGGTGGATGTTTGAAAACAAGTTTGTGGTACTTTTCATGAATTTCAATACTGTAACAATCTATATTTAACGGCTGAACAAATAGCTTCAGGTTAAGTGCTTGACATACCATGGTTTGTAACAATATGGTGGATTCTGGAGAAAGCTCGATCGGTGACTGCAATGTAAATTCCATGAAATATGGAAACACCTTTGTGGAAGAAGTGTATTCTTCTTTGACCTGCCGGAATGCATCAACATCATTCCTCGATCACATAATGACATACAAGGAAATCGATTTTCTATAACTCAGGCGATCAGCTCAGCAGGTTCATGCCATAAGTCGCCTAAGCACATGAGAAACCTTTCCTATATATGCAGAAGACAACCATGACCTGCCTGAGGGCATTGTGACCATCATGTCATCTAAAATCGCATCCTATCACACAGAATCTTCATCATAGCGGCAATATGCTGTCATGAAATCATAATCTCTATGAATGTTATCGTACTTATGTTTAGTTTTAATGTCTTACTTTTCACTTATTTACACTGGGACTTCGCTTTTAAAAGTTGCGTTTTGATTTTTAAAGCATGGAATGTGTTGGCCATTGATCTTATCGTGACAAGAACATGGATTTGCTTCGCTGCTAAGTCCCCATTAAACTCCGAATAATCAATCAATTAATCAATCAATGGAATGAACACCATGAGTCAAAAATTTTCGGAACCGTAATCATTATTAGTAAACAGCAAATGGCCAATCTTGCTTCACTAAAAGACACATCCACATTTGTCTAGGTCGATGGGTTTCAAATCTGAACCAATTGGGAAACGATTCTTCCTTATCCACAGTGTGGCCCAGTTCTAAGTCCAATTGAGTATATCATTCCCCCTCCTCTAGTGTTGGCAATGCATTTGTCGTGAGAAATAATACGTCAACCGAAACTACATCGTAAAGGACTTCCGATGTTTCGTTTCCTCCAAATCCAAACACTTCTTCCATGATTGCTAGTTCCTACAACTTCCAGGTCATTTGGAAAATGTTATTCTTGCACTTGCCTTTTTACATTTGAGCTGTTAGAAAATCTAATACACATTCTGTATTATCATTCCATCAAAATTAATTCTAAATACATCAAGGGATATCAGTAGAAATTATGAAGCAGAAAACTGGGAAATGTTAATGTATATGTAGGATTGAATATGATTGTAAGTAAGTGTTCATGCTAATCAACAGTTTAACTCTATTATTACATTCACACTAATTTTTTGCACTTAAATACAAATATTGCAACATTGAATGACAAATTTTGCCTTCAGGATGCAAAAGTAAAATTCACTTTAGTCCTCTCAGCAGCATCTGAGATAAAAATGAATGGATATAAGTTTAGCATCCTTTTCAGCAGCGAGGCTATATGAGGCATGGATCTACAACAACGTGGGCTCCGAACCACAATGTGTCTTTAGTGTCAACCCCAAACATATAGCCAAGAATGAGCTTTTTGAAATATTCTATTATTTACTAATTACAATAAGCCATATTTTATTCATGTGGGTGCCAAGATTAATAAGATCACATTAATGTGTCTTTTGGTGTCTTTTACTATTGTCGCATTATTTTGCATGAGCGACACGAATTTCCAACCTGGTGATCAATGATGTGTGTATATTAACACACACACACATAAAGCATTCATATATGCGTTCTTTAAGAAAGTTTTCGTATTGTAGTTACAAAGTTATAGAAATGCGATGCAGACAAAAAATTGATAGTATAATGCGATGTGTTCATGATAATACTTGTGTGACAAAAACAGTGCAATATTTTCTTTTCTTCGTGACGGGGCAACCCGCTTTCGATCTGTTATATAATAAATTTCAGCTCTAAATATTCCTTCAAAATCTTACATTTCCCTTTAGGTGCCTTTTAGGATAAGATAAAGCAATCTAGAGCCTGTGTCAAGCATCTTGTCATTTCAGCTAAACGAATAAAACGCAAGCTCTGACTCGATGTTGCCGAATGCTAGGGAGTGTGTTTATGGCTAAGCAGACGAACCACAGCGCGATCAGGTTGCAAAGGAAAGACGTGGATGTGTACAAAATAAACATGGCAATACCACTGGCCTCTCATTTGCTAGCAGCGTGTAAAGGGAACTTGGGGGGCCGCCTTCAAATGCCAAGATGTTTGTCATGCCGTTTAGTATGGATCACATATTATATCACTTCAGGCTGGCCGTAGAATTGGGGACAAAGAGACCCCAAGAGAGCGCAAGCAACTTGATGAATGAATTGGAGTCAAGCGTCCCTTTTAACAACAAGACTATATGAGACGTGGAACTACAGCTTACTGTATGATCCGAATCACATGACATACGCTCTTTGACATTGAGCATGTGCGCCTCAATGAGCTTTCTACTTGAAAGATACTCAGCATACAGTTTGGAAATTAGATCACCAGCAGAAACACAGAACTTTAACACTATTCTTAGTGTCAGTTGAGCAGTGAAACATCAGAAAAGTTTCATCAGAAAAGAAACATCAGTAAATTACACTACTTGATCATCATAATTTGTTCTTAAATAAGATATGTGTATTTTACAGAAACTTACAGAATTTAGATTTCTCAGAGCTCACGAAACAATTGTATGCAATATACAGCAAATATATTGGTAATAAAAATAAACATAGACTGATAATAAAATAGTGTGGTCAGCGACGTATTTATTGGGGGATAAAGGAGAGATACCGTCTGCAAAAATATCACTGAGTGATTTTTTTTATATGGGTGTGTAGTGTAAGATATAGTATATGTTGCTAATTTTCTTCTTAAGTATACGCCGACTTCTTCTAAAGATTCCCTAATTCTCATGAGGCCCCGCGTAGCGTAGTCGTTAACGCTTTTTCCCTTGAAGCAAGTGGTCCCAGGTTCCATTCCCGGTGGGGACACTCGGTCCATCCTGAGTGAGGTTTTGCCATGGTTTTCCTCAATCACACGAGAAAAAATACCGGGATGGTACCTAACATAATAGTCCCAGGCCCTTCGTTCTTTCCCCATTCCTTTCTTCTTCTCCAGTTCCTTGGGCAGTGTGATCGCCGAGGGTGAGGGCAGTATGATCCGTTTTATGAGTGATAGGCCAAAGCCCAAAGATGCCGAAAGTCTGATAATATAATTCCGAATCCTAATCCGTAATTCTCATACTGATGGTACGTAAAATAGAAATAACACAATAAGAAAAAATTGAAATCTTTAAGTTTTACGTCCCACGGTTATGCCGGTTAGGCTAAAGAAGACGGTGATTATGAGAAATGAATCAAATGGTGGAACGAAGAAAGTGGGAGGAAACGAGAGAACCCCGAGAAAACCTACGAGCACGGTGTTTGTCCACCACAAAGTCCACCCGGCGCGAGCTGGGATCGAATCAGGGACCCCAGCACCGGAAGGGAACGTTCTACCACAGAGCCATCTCGCCCCCAACATAATAAGAGTATGCAACATTATTATTATTACTAACATTATTATTGAATACTGAAAATTTAGATAGAACTCACCAATTATGACGGTTTAAAATTATTTGGGGATAATGCTGCAATTGATGTATGCAGTCTACAACATGCAGACAGTAGTTTCTGTTCAAAGTTTGCTGTATCACATACTTATTTTCACATTGCAGAAAGTACTTTCTGTGCTAAGTACATATAAACTGAGTTATTTCTGTTCATTACGAAGATATCACTAAATTGATTAGTCTGGTAACTCCGTATCTAGGAGCTTCTGTGAAGGATAGGATTGTGTCGCTTAACAATATATATATATTTACTAAGACAAAATATCTACCCATATTATAAAGATGACCGATATTGCGAGATGTCTGCCATTAATTTACATGGTCTTGAATTATACTGGAGACATTTCGCACCATATTATTATTATTATTATTATTATTATTATTATTATTATTATTATTATTATTATTATTATTATTATTATTATTATTATTATTATTATTAACATACACAACCGGATCTCTACTAGAAACTTTCCTAGTAGTCTAAAACAAAAACTGAGATGTATGATATTTGGTGCTTATTTTATTTTTATATCGTAAAGTGACTATTCTTTTTACCTTAATTTTCGTAAAAATAACTGATCTGGAGTTGGTGACACTGTTGTTACTTACACTGTATCTGGCTCACGTCACATTTCCCATGTCCAGCTTCTGTGCAGAGAGAGAGGCAACAAGCATTCTGGTCATTGGAAGAAAAGATTTAGAGACTTGAAAATCAGACTAACAAATGGGTTTAATTGAATAGACTGATGTAGCAGCTGTAGAATAATTAATTGACGCAGAAACCAGCTGCAAATGGGAAAACACAAGCCTCTCCTCTAAAACAACCTACTTTTAAAGAATGGTAATTAGACAAAAGATAGGTAGGTAGCAACATCCACGTTCTCATATTTCTATTCAAATTTCATTGTTTGATATACATAATTCTCTTAAGATAATATACATTAATTCAATTCATTCTATATAAAGGATCTTCTTTCAACTTCAAATTCACGCTGGTTCAAATTGCACTTCAACACTTGATATTTTTTTTTTCTAATAGGCAAAACAAGATATAGATATCAGGTTCTTGGTTCCAGGATCAGCGTATACATATGTACTGGCTCTCTGGACTAAAGTACACTTCATCTTTTTCTGCTGGGCACAGTGATAGAGCGTTCACATCTGGTGCTTGCGGTCCCTGGTTTAATTCCAGTTCACGCCAAGTGGGCTTTTGTGGTGTACGGACTCCGTGTGCGTGGGTTTTCTCGGGGTTCTCCCACTTTCTTCATTCCACCATTTTATTCATTTTTCATCATCACCGTTTCCTTTAGCCTACGTGGCATAAGCAAGGAACATAAAACTTAATGATTTCATTTCTACATTTTTTCTGAATGAAAACGAGCCTTCTGATACTCGAGGACTAGTACGAGTTGCACATAGTACTACTATACTCAACATAACTTCAGCAAACTGGGGAAACTTCCGTAAATTCTAATGTATTAGACTTGCAAATATGCTATGCGTAAGTAACGGAAGTCTTAAAGTACAGCTGTGTCCGATCGTCGGTTTATCTATTTGTTGACAGATATTCGAGTCATAACGACAAGAGATATTAAGAAGCGTATTTTTGCAGTCGATTCAGCATAACAATAATGGGTTCCATTTCCTCGTTAAGCTGTTATTCAAACCGGAAGTGATTGGAATTAAATTTATGGGGTCTCGACGTTTTTCGTCACAGAACATATACAGTAGTAGATAGCAACAGACATCTTTTTTTTGCAATCGATTCAACGTCTCAAAAGAACGTATCAGCACTACCCGTAATACTCCACCGAAATCGAAAGTGGTTTAAATATTCTAGTACTTCCGATTTGAATACTGATTTTCATACAGCACCAAAGATAAAATATACCTGGAAACGGCTTTTGCAATCGATTCAGCGTCCCAAGAATGGGTTCCATCTCTTCTATTAACATTCTATTCAAATCAGAAGTGGGAGAAATCAACTATTTCCGGTTTCAACGCTTATCGTCACAGAACAAAAACGGTAACAGATAGCGATAAGTTGTTTTTTGCAATCGATTCAGCGTCTCAAGAGATCATATCGTTAATACTTGCAATACTTTACCAAGAACAAAAATGGTTGAAATTTACTAGTTTTCCTGGTTTCAATATTGATTTTTATAGAGCACAAATGTTAAGTGATATCGAGATGTGGTGACTTACAATCGACTCATCGTCCCAAAAATAGGTTTCATGTCCTAGAATAACCCTCTATTCAAACCGAAAATAATGGAAATCAATCGTTCCCAATTTTAGCATTGATCGTCATAGAACGAAAACGGTAATGGATGGCAAAAAGTGGGTTTCAGCAATCGATTCAACGTTTCAAGAGAACATACTATCATCATCAGTAACACTCTACTAAAACTGGAAATAGTTAAAATACACAAGTACTCCCGGTTTCTATACTTGTTTCCATAGAGCAAAAGCGGTAAGTGATATCAAAAAGCTGCTTTAGACACAGATTCAGCTCCTAAGAATAAATTTTTGTGTCGACTTTTATCTATCTCTTGAAAGCAGAAGTAATGAAAATATACGACTTTTGTTTATAACATTGATTGCACAATGGGTAAAACCTAAACAGTTATAGATAACTATCTTTTTTATATGGATTAATTACCAAGAATATGTTTCAAGTGTGACTTTTTCTCTCAATTGCCACTGAAGACTTCCGGTTTTAATGTTAATCTCCATTAAAACGGAGATTTTTTTTTTTTTTAATATGAACTCAGCGTAGGAGGAAAAGGTTCTATCTTTAAGTAACTTTACAAAACTCGTCTTGTCCACTTTTTTTTTTTTTTTTTTTTTTTTCATTTTTGAGTTAATAACTGAATTCAGTAATGTTGAATATGCTCTCTTCAAACACGTCATTCTTGTCAAAAAAATGGATAAAAATAACAATAATTCGATTTTGAATTATGGTTGCTGATGTAAAACTTGCTATATTTCCAAGCAGTGCAGGTGCAAAACTTGTCTTATCCATTTCGAGCAATGAGGTGGCTTGTTTGTGACGAGCAGGGATTATGGGTACTGCTATGTGATCAGTGACTATTAGCAGACGGTAATCTTGGTTTTGTAAGTTTTTGCTATCATCACCTTAGTGACTGTCAATTCGTATTATGAGGAAAGTTGGGCAGCACAACTGATGTCTTGAGGTTCCACAAAATGTTCTTTGAGTTGTACAGTAAAAATATCGCTGCAAAGGAAGAACATCATTCTTGTGAAAATCCCGCGTATGGTCCATCAGATTGTGACCCAGATTGTAACCTGTGATCTAATATTGATTTTGCAGCTTTATAACTCTCTGGGCCACAAACTAATGGTGGCTGGTTCACTGTAGTCTCCTTACAGTATTTTTGTTGAGTTTTACTATAACTAAACTAATGATAGCTGTTTCAATGTAGCCAACCTACAGTATTGAACTTTGTACTTTTCTAAACTACACTAAAGCTAAAGAAAACCCTGTTTTATTAAGGAGTGTATCGAAAAGTAGTTAGCAACATTGGGGGTGTCGGTTTGCACTTGCGAGGCTGCATAGACGGCAAAACCTGGAAGCACCTGGTCAGTTGAAGTCTTGTAAACGGATAGCTGCGTGCTTTTTGCTGTGTTCCGAGTTTATGGAACCAGGAGAACGGGAAATGTCGCGTGTGAAACGGGAAGTGAAGTGGGAAATCCTGCACAATTGGTGCACCGTCAAAGGCATAACATACAATCAGATAGAAAAAAGTGTGGGGTTCATCATACAACTGTGAAATCGGTCATTGAGAAATTCGGTGAATATTACAGCTTTGAAGATATGCCGAGATCCGGGCGAAAAAAGGGTCCCAGAAACCCTGGACTCGACCGTGAAGTTGTGCGGTTGATACACCAAAATCCATCAATGTCTGTGCGGGATTTGGCTACCAACGCGAGAACGTCCATAGGAATGATTCAGCGTATCAAGGCCAGACATAATTTGAAGACCTATAAGAAGCAAAAACGTGCGAAACAAACACCAAAGCAGAGACAAACGGCACAAACAAGAGCCTGCAAGCTGTATGACAACATCGTAAATTCACCAGAGCGATATGTGTTGATGTACGATGAAACGTACGTAAAAGAGGACTCAAAAACACTTCCGGGACCCCAATATTATACTGCACGCAATGGTGGGGATGTATGTGCTGCACAGGGGTACGTTGACGTGGAAAAATTTGGAAAAAAAGTACTGGTATGGCAGGCAATCTGCTCCTGTGGTTTGCGCCCCGGTATTTTTTTTATGCAGAATCCACCACAAACGCAGAAGTGTACTGAAAGGAATGTCTACAAAAAAGACTGCTGCCATTGTATAAAAGGCATGCAATCTTCACCATGTTTTGGCCTAACTTAGCAACAACACACAATGCTAAGACTACAGTACGGTGGCTCAATGAACAGAACATCGAGTTTGTAGGGAAACACATGAATCCACCAAACTGCCCACAACTCCGTCCAATCGAAAGATATTGGGCAATTGTCAAACGCAACTTCCGAAAGAATGATAAACCATGTACGACGGGTCATGTAAGTTGTATTTTCTTTGTCATATAGATACAAAGGGGTTCTCTATTAATAAAAATGTGGGTTTGCTTCACTTTTTATCTTTTCTTCTGACTTTCCTGACATATGCAGTGTTGCTAACTATTTTTCGATACACTCCTTAAGACAATGTTGCGCAAACTTAATAAATACCACATTGACCAAAACCCTTTTATTTAATTTTACCTATATTTACCAAACGTAACCTAAATTTCCGCCACATAATTTGCCTTATCGAAATTGCCTGTGCAAAGCTTGCTATTTTCAATTTTCAAAGGATTTTTTTTTCATAGTATACGCCCATTAAATTTTAAAATGAAATTCTAAAGCCATTTCTAGGATTGCAGAGAAGAAAAAGTCAAATTTTCGTATACTGAAATTGGAAAATAAAATAACAAGAAAGTTTTATACGTTTTCTGAATAATTTACTGAAATAGATAAGACGAGTTTTGAAAAAGCACTACTCTTGTGTTACAACTACTGTAACCAGTAGTTATAAATGTACTATTTCATCTTTGACTTTTGAATTTGCATAAATTTGTAATCTTCCACCGTTTCACACTTGGAAACTTATCCTTCTTCTAGTCGGCTCGCGACATGGTACCTAATGGGACTAATGAAAATAGTAATAGGCAGTGGCGCATTTAGAATTTTGTTTCCGGGGGAGAGGCTATGCACAACACATGAACAAGCACTTATATTTTTCCTTTTGGGTACGATAAATTTTAACAAAGTTTCGCATTTAACAAATTTATTTCGGGAGGGGCTTAAGCCCAATAGCCACCTCCTAAATACGCCATTGATAATAGAGTTACATTGAAAAAGTTATTTTAAATAGAGACTGACAGATGTGAATTTTACTTCACTTTTAAGAAATAATGCACCCTATTTCTAACCAGATTTATTAATAAGACTTAGGATTACAAGAATGTTGTAAAATATACCGCTGTTGCTTTTAATAAATTTTTCTTGTATATCTTGACAACCCTGAAGATTTTTTCTTTTTTTCTTTGCCCTCTCCTAAAACAGTTTTCCATCACTGATCTAAACTATGCAAAGTGAATGTTCAAATCATTTCCAAATTAGAATATTTAACAAGTTCTTTGGTTTAGATCCCAGTTCTGCAAACTGTTCTTACATACTTCATGTAACCGAACAGTATTCCACTGGATTAATTATGACACCCTGCTTGTGTGTTTTCTTCTTCCTAAATGCTGCTATTTACGGACGAAAAATGCATAGTTTATTTTCAATGATTTCTGCTTGGAGCTGATTTTAGATTTATACGTTGATATATTCTCGTATTTCGTAGACAGAATGCATAAATGCTCAATTTATCTGTTTACAATTAAGACATGTTTGTTTAATCCAAGCACGTTAAAGTCACTATTTACATTTATTGCTTCTGCAATCAATCACAGTAAGGGATTGAGCTTAATATAAGCTTCAATTACTTACTGATCATGATCTATCATTAAACTCAATATTTAGCGACAATAGATTGGTAGTTTGACTTCAGTGGTCTTAACCCACGTAGAAAGAGCTCCACATTTAGAAACAAATTAATCATACTGCCATTCAATCTCTTGTACAATCGATGAAATTATTCAAATCCCCAAGTACACGTAGCGATAATAACACTTAAAGCCAATGGTACTTATCCTCCGATTTGTATAGTACAGCATCCTGATTGAAGAGATTAACTAGGTTATCTGGTTGTGGTTAACCACATTCCATGATGATTGATCAGTAACAGCAGTCAATGTGCACATTCTCTGTTGTAACTATTTACAATTCTCCAGTTCCGTTCTTGTACTTAAAGATTAATACAGTATCTTTGAGTAAGCTTGAGTGTATAGTGCAATAGATATCATCATCATTATCATCATCATAGGTATTCTGCCATTATTGGCAGGTCAATCTCTGCAACTGAGAAGATTCCATGCTCCACGGTCTTCCGCTAACCTCTTCTTCTTCACATATGATCTTTCTTTTTTTATATCATCCATTAATTGTAGTCTCCTTCGTCCCCTCTTTCTCCTCCCTGCCAACGTACCCTCGAGCGCGTCCCTCATGATACAGTTCCTTCTTAGCCAATGTCCCAACCAGTTTCTCTTCCTCTTCTTAATAATTCTAAATTGTTCTTTCCCCCTACTATTTCTAACATCCTCTCATTCATTTTCCGCTTAACGTAGCTAATTCTCTTCATTCTTCTCTACACCCACATTTCGATAACAATACTTAATTCAAAGAACCAGCACATATATTATCATTAGTTTTCAAGTAAGTCTTTTTGGTTTAATTTTAAGTATATGATGACATTCTGTTTTAAATACTGAACGATATGGGTGGACCAAAGGGGGCCAGACCCACTGAAGTTTACTTGGATACAGAGGCGGATAGAGCCACCGGTCTACCAGGCGGCGCTCGGTGCGCCCCCTGACGAATCGCCCGCACAAAGCTATTAGAAGCAGATGCTGATGCCTGCAAAACGATCACCAACTTATTTAGTGTCCCCAAACGTGTAAGACTATCAACTACTGACTGCCAAGAGACTGAATACATTATTGAAATTACCGATCCCACCTCATTTGTTACGAATGCTACTGTAGAATAGAGAATGAACAGGAAAACTCTAGTTTCATGAATGCTGAAATTAGTACTCCCACTACATTAGCTACGAATGTCACTGTCAGAGTGGGAAATGAACAAGAAAGTTCCACTTCCATGAATTTTGAAAGTAGTGTGCTTCCAACACCAGCTACGATTGTTGATGTCAAAGAATAAAATGAACAAAAAAGCTCCAGTACTAACTAGTGAAGTCGATTCCGTTCCGAAGTAAGTGAAAATATTGAAAAGTGTGATACAACAGGAACAGAGCAACGAACTCTTTCATACATGGTCCACAAGAGGATAATATGAGGAAATTTTTGAGTTCCATCCCCATCAACCAAAATAAAGCATAGGTCTACCCTTTAAACCGGAGTTTGCTTATAAACGAGTACATGGCACCAACAGGGATTGGCTGTCATATTGTCCTGCCTAAAATACCTTTTTTCAGCGTGTGCACAGTTTATTCTGCAGAATGAACAAATACGTTTCTTAAAGGTTCTGTACGTCAAGAACGTAACACTAAACACGCTTATCAGCGAGTAAGAGAATACGAGCCCTCCAGAATACGTCAGACCAGCATGGATGCTTACATATGTATCAAAAGAAAACATAGTGTTAAGAAACTTATTTCTCATGGACAGATAAAACAACGGCAGTATCAGGTTAAGAACAGACAGGTAATGCATCGAGTTGTCGAAGTGCTAAAACTCATTGGTAAAGAAGATCTTACTTACAGAGAAAAAGGGAATGAAGCAGCCTATAGACTGGAAGACACAGCTACAGATCATGGAAACATTTTAGGATATTATTCTTTTATTAATCAAATTTAATCTTCCGCTTAAAGATAATTGAGAGAAGTTCATCGAGAAGAGTAAACGGAGTCATGTACAAGAAAATAAGCAGTGATTGTGGTCACATAACTTTCAAGAAACACGGTGAATTATGTTTTGGATGCCACCAACACCCTTATCAGACAATATATTTCGAAAGAAGTCTCTCAAGCTGGAATGTTTTGTTCTATTAGATACTATTCTACGGACCAGTGCTATATTGTTTTACGGTATGTTGTTAAACAAAGAATTGTTGCCACTGTAAAATGCATATCTACCACAGGCCAGTATCTTTGCGGTTTACTGCTCGAAATTCTGGAGAAGTTGAACCTTGATATTAAGAAGTGTATTGGAAATTCAACCAATGGCGCAAGTAACATGCAAGGACAATATTTGGATGTTCAAAACACCTATGATCAGTCACGGGTGTCGTATTACGCACATGTTCTCAATCTTGCAGTATGTGATCTGACAAAAAGTTGCATGATTCTGTGTCATTGTTTGTTCTGCTGCATGGCTGGGCTGTGTGTATTTCAAAGCACAGGGTGTGAATGAACATTTGGAAGATCAAATGTCAACAAAGGCATCTTATACAGTTGTTTCGAAACAAGATGGTGGAAAACGCTCTGCTTTACAGAAAATGTTTGGTCATTTTTTTGACCCCAGTAAGTGCTTTGTACAGTCCGCAGCAAAAAACCTGCAACATGAGCATGTAAGTTTATTGTGAAACGACGAAGTCTTTTGGTCCAAAATAAGTGTGCAGGCGAGGACGCCGAGGTTTCTCCTGGCGTGATTCGTGCCACTTAGACATTATGTTGATTGTCTTCGCTGTTAGGCGTAGTTTCACAATCAACTTACATGCTCATGTTGCAGGTTTTTTGCTGCGGACTATACATAGAGTTAATCATAACAATGAAGAAAATTCCTTCTACAGAAAATATCAAACCAGAAGCTAGGTGTAAAGTGAAAGGATATATAAAAATCTTCTTGAGTTCGAAACAATTCTGATATCACAAGTGTTCCTGAGAATATTCCAAGTGAATATTTCTGTCAAACTATCTCCAAACACAGGGTGTTGTGTATTGTTGTTGTATCAAATGGTCAGACTACTCTCTCTCAACTGAAAGAGCAGAGGTCTGATTTTGAATCTGTTGAGAATGCAGCGTTAAGATTTACAGAATGGGCCAATAATAAACTTGAAAAATTAGAACGTGACTTCTTTGTTTCTATTGACCTGTTGTCAACTCACCTTCGGAGGTGGAAAAGAATGTCTTCCTATGAATGTGAAGATGAAGCTGCTTCTGATTCAATGACCAGATACTGCACGAGCACTTCTTCAAGATTCAAGAAGCAAGATACTTTATGGATTCTTTGGACCCTAGAAACTTTAACCGAGTAAGAGAACTTCCAGACACGGCTTTCGATAAATTTACTCTCCTTCTGAAAAAAAAATCAGTAAAGAAGTTTCTGAGAATTCTATAAAAGTCTTCTCTTGGACTTTTCAAGAAGTGGGAATTCTTGAAAGTCACTCTTCATGGCGAGTACAACCGAGAAGAAACGACTGATTGTGAAGATGGCACAAGTGATTCAGAAGAAAATACATTTCTTCAGAAGTAAGGTGAGTGCAAAAATTGTCCAATGTGCTTTCTAATTTTTGCAGACTTGTAATTTGTACAGTAATGGTTATCCAGGTTTGCTACTAACATACACATTTCTATTGATTTTGCCCTAACTCAGATAACATGTGAAGGAAATTTTTCAAATCTGAAATATATTAAAAATAGGTTAAGCAGTGCCACGTCTCACGAACATTTGGGAACATTTAGGCCTTATGTTGATGTCTATTGATGAAGATTTCTTAAGTCATGTTTCGAATGAAAAGGTGGTAGATGCAGTAGCATCAAAATATAGTGCATTAAAACATAGCTAATTTTGTAATATTGTATACGTACTTCCTCAACTTCAATGTAATACATTGAACAATTCAGAATAATATGCTGATGAGTGAATATAATGTTTTAATTGTTAATTGTTAATATTATTGAGTTACTGTAAAAAGAAAACTGTGCGACTTGATTTGTGATATTGAGATGCTAGTGGCCCTTGTGGAAAAAGCGCCCGCGCCCCCTTAATGATGCCTATCCTCCCCTGCTTTGGTAGACATATTTGTATTGAAATCCACATTGATGTCTTCTTAAATTATATCCGGCAAACCAGAGTATCCCTCCCCTCACAGTAATACGGAAATCAACGTCACTGCTGCACGAAATAACATATAGCATTCAAGAACGTTATTATCTAAATTTGTCTTCAAAGCTTATAATCAACGTACTGTAATAGTGTCTTTATTTAACAATTGTTTTGTCATGGCACATTCTACGTTGATTGAACATATGACGAATGCCATGCTTATTTAGTACGTTATTCTACGCGACACCAGAATTAACATTTTACATGGATCAATCAGCTAGCAACGCGCTATTGCCAAATTTTAGGAGAGAAATTTGCTTTCAGTTAAATTTAAAATGGAACATCTCAGCCGAATCAGATACCCAAAACACTGTAAGTGTTGGCAACGACGCTGTTCGTTGATTGGTGGACGTGCGAGCAGGACTTAAAGTCAAATGTCGTTCTAAGCAGACATTTGATGCGAAAGAAATCTCAAGGTCAAACGTTGCTCAAAGCGTAGTGAAGGACATGAGAGCAGCACTCGAGGTTAAACTTTCATCGTTTTTGCGTAATTCTCATGTTATCTTCCTTGTAGAATAAAATACTCCATACTAAATATTTTTAATAATTCTTTAAAATTAAAAGAACCTTTTGTTCAGGAACCCACACAACAGACCTCTTCTTCCTTAATGCTTCTTTCGCCATTCCTATTATAAGTTTTATTTCATGTTCACAGTTCATATCTTCACTTATCATACAAAATAGATATCGAAAACTAGTCCTTTGTTTTACTTTGTCCCCTCCTAATTCTACACTGTATTATGCCCGTAGCCAGAACAATACGACAGGGGAACCGAGATCATTTTCTTTTAGGGGTTGACTTGACTAACATCGAATCAGCCATGAAAACTTTTTACTGGCTACTTCACTTCTTTTAATAACAATTATTTTACGAAGGCTGTCCAGAAAGTTCCAGACGTTTAGACCTATCGCGGCAATGGGTGGGGCTAGAGTTGTCATCCATATACTTCCAAGCGTACCCGAGAGCTCTTGGATGGATTTGGATGGGAAGTGTACTGACGCCGAACACTTCGGTACTGACGCCGAACTGCATGCCAGTGCAAATCAATAGTTCAAATCACAGGTTGCAGATTTGTGCCGAGACAATATTGAACAACATGTACCACGTGATGATAAGCGCCTTAATTTGTATGGCGATTATGTGGGAAAATAGCTTAAGAGTGTACCTTTCAAATGTATATAATACAATTTCGTTTATTCATTGTTACTTTTTTTTTATTTCAAAACGTCTGTTACTTTGTCGACAGCCCTTGAATATGACCATACAAAACACGTATCATTTATATACATACATACAACGGAGAGTTTCTGGGAAGCTAAAGGTGTACGTAGGGAACTTATCCCATCCCATCCTAGCTACAAATTACCGTGTATTTCCCACAGTGTGCTCACCAAGTGTATGGTTGTGCTAGCTTCGTGGATGAATTGATTTGTACAAAATGAGAAGATTTGTACTTACAACCTGTTTTAAAGTAAACTTACCTGACAACATTGATCATCTAATGCTTTGCAAAAGGATTTTTTAAACATTAAAATGTCCTTGCACTAATTAATTACATTAAACGTTAAACCTTAATAACTTAATGTTCAAAATTTAGAGAGAGAAAAGCAAAGAGAAAGGGGAAATAGAAGGGAAAAATGCATTTTGAAAACAAAGCGATGAAAAAAAAAGCCAATATCCGCCAGTCGCATTTAATTTCCGGAAAATATTGACGTTCAAACTGGGAACTAAATATGGGTGAAATTTAATTACCTGGTCTACGAAGCATAAAAAAATATATCACAAAGCTCTTTTCCTCAAGCTTCAAATAATATTCGTTTATGCCAAGCATATATGTTTACTGAGTACAAGAAGAGAAAATACTACAAAGGTTAACGTGAAGAACAAGACATCCAATATCTGATGAATGTGAGCCCTTGCAGCAAGGAATCTTTTAATGTATGTATTAATTATTGTACCTTAAATGAGCAAATTTCAAGTGTAATTTGGAAATAATTAATCCTATCTGGTTGTAAAGAAAAAGGCACAATAAAGGATGATCCTTTGCTATAGGAACAACTTGAGGACAGCGACACCGTTCAAACCGGGTTTCACAGAGAATACGCGTAGGTGTATCAATGTTTCAGCTATTGTATATAGGAGCGAAGGTGTCGTAGTGAATAGTGTTTTTCGTCTCGTCTCAGCTTTAGAAGTTTTACAGGCGAAACCAGACGAAAATTTCTTGAGACTCATGAACAATACTAGTTCACTCAAGTCTTAGGTTAGATCTCAGAAACTCTTATAGTGTTACACTCGTTTGGTGTTAGAGGTGGTCAACCCTTCCAAGTTTGATAGCTACTTTTCATCTCAGAAATCACTGACGCTTCACTTATCTCTTCGCCGGCCCACTAAATGTTATCATAATACAATAACAGTGATCGGTAGAGACCACTATGATACAGACCACTGCGGGTTACCTGTAACATATTGCTGGCCGACTTTTTGGCCACCACTGGAATCTTCTTCTTTCTCTGCTCAACCATATTTTGGTGGCCAAGATGGAAGTTTTACAAGTTTTATCTCTCTTGGGAGAGGTTTTATACTTTGATAAAATCTTTTCTTTCGTAACTTCATTTAGATATTATATCCTTGGTCTTCCTCTTCCTGGGTTTCCTTCTGCCCAAGGGCTCCGATCCTGGGGGGACCGAGGCCCCCCCAAAGCTTATGTGGGACCCCTCATTGCATTTGTAAATTTACAATATTTGACATAATTTGAATGCAATTTGTCTTAAAAACCTCATACATGTTTTATGCATCTGAGTGGACCCTCCAAATTCTCAGAGAAATCGACGCCCTTGCTTCTGCCTTTCTCTCTATCAACAAGGTAATCCAATCGGAGTGTAGAATAAGATGGCCAATCATGCTGTTTCTTCTTTCTCCTATTATCTTCATGATCTGTCGTCCTTCACTGGAACAAAAACTATAAATTGATAAAGAGATTGTAGGAACTCAATGAGGAACATTTGTCAACGTTTCAAGTAAAGCAAGTCATTATACAAACAGAGGCGGATTTTAGGGCGGGCGGACCCCGCGCAGAGAAGGGCCCCGCACAGTAATTAAAGTATATGCAACATCTCACATGTTAATTTAAAAAAAAATATGAGAAAATGACAAAAAAATGTTTACGTATTTTATACACGTATTTGAGCAAACAAATATAAAATATAACACAAATTTAATAAGTGTACTCGAAATAATATGTACTAAAATAATAGATGGGGCACTAACATTTAAGTTGCTATTTAGCACATGTAAAACTAAAGCTGCACAGAAATAAGCTGATAATTTCATAAATCAATATTCTAATAGAATGTTTTATTGAGATTTAAAACAACAGACGGGTCAACATACCTAGCGCTAGTAAACATCTGCCTTGCGAAACGTACGTGCGAGGATAAAATTAGCAAATACTATTTTCTTTAGTGGTGTATAATTACGTATGTTTTCTCCTATCTGAAGGTAGGCAACAGGCCGGAAGCCAGCCCAAAAATGTAAGGAGGGCTCGGCTGAAGTTAGGGGGGCCCGATCCAACCATATTATAGTTCATCACCATATTATACATTATTTGGAAGCCTACCGTGAAAATTTTAGGGGGGCAGCAAAATTTTAGGGGGGCTTCCCTAGAACTCCCCTGGATACGAGCCTGGCAGGCAATAGTAATATAAAGTCGGATTAGAACAAGAAGAACTTTTGATTTAATTGTTGGTTAAAAAGTCCGAAGTGTTTTGGTTTGGATTTTTAAATTGGAGTGTCGCGTGAAGCTTGAAAATTCGTAGATATTTTCGTTTATTTTGTGTGACTAATTTAAAAAATATGACTTCTCGTGATTGGGATGTCGGTAGAAAATATGAATCAGGAAGTACCAAAAGAAAAAAAAACAATCTAAAAGAAAAAAGGAGCTAGAAGAATAACTTCGTGGATCATTGTCCACATACTTAAAAACTGAAAATCAAGTTAAAGAAAAATATGTTAAAGTATGAAGAAATGAAGATGTGCTCATGAGCTTTTGATGGCAAAAATAACCTATTATCTGTGCTTAAATATATATACGAAAACAAATTAGAGAAAACCTACCTTAATGTAGACATTGCTTTACGAATGTTATGCACAACACCGGTTACTGTTGCATCCACAGTGAGAAACGTTTCAAGACAAACTCATAAAAACATACTTCAGGAGCACCATGTCAGGAGCGCCGCTCTCGTCCTTCTCTCCATCAAAAACGACGTGGCTTCTTCTTTACACTATAGTGCTTTGTTAGAAGAATTCAGCCAATTGAAAAATCACTAAGATGTTTTTTAAAGTACTCATTGTAGTTTCCAGTGTTTTATTTAGAGCAGTATGTACATACTTCAATTCACCTTACAACAACAGTTTCTTTTATACAAAAGCTTGTAGAGTATGATTGCGCGATTGTCCCCAATCCAAACAGTAGGATCCCACAGCACCAACTCGTCCAGGGCTCCGCACGAACAATGGCCACCTCTGTATACAATATACTCTGTATACAATATATTCTAAAATATGATTTTAATGTCGTTATATCACGTTCTTAGTGGACCTTTCATGATTCGGAAATAACTTCTAGATGATTTTTCTAAACAATCAGGAAACAAATGTTGTATGGAAATTTACAAAACGAGACAAGGCGAGAAATAATTCTTCGAGAATCTAAACGGACGAGATGAAAAAAAAAATATATTTTTTTTCTCTTTTCTCGTTTCGTGAAAAACATTAGACTAGTAATACCCCACCGAAACCATCTCATAGGTCTTTCCATGCAAACTTCAGTACTTTCTACATGGTAGTAAGTCAGTATTTATGGCTTGTTGTGGCTTTATGTCAGCATAGCAAATTGCCAAAGTTGGAAACTTACAACATCAACGTGCGGCTCAAAAATTCATATCACTTTCAGCATCCACACAAGGCTTCGGTAAAACTGACAAGATCTGTGCTGAAGAAGAGCCGGAATATGATGGCTCCAAATCCAAACCCATTACCATAGCACGCTATAATAAACGATTGCATCTGTTTGCGAGGGATATTGGACTTAAAACATCACAGTGATGCAGCCATGTCGTACGATTGGGTGGAAACAGTGCGATTCATACGCTTCTTTGGGCATCCATGATACATAAACGCGGCCCGTGCTTTGAAATAAGATGAAAGGTAACTTACCTAACTCTATCACATGTTTCCAGTCATTAGTGATCCTTGATACATGATCGAGGTACTTTGGCGTCGTGGTTAAGTTTCATAGTCTCTGCAATTTGATACCGTATGCCCATGTCATATAACTCGCGGCGCACTGTGATTGTCAATACAGGCTGAGGAAGATGTTGTTCCAACTCCTGTGTCACTTGCACCAAAGTCACACAACGGCTCTGATTGGCTCACCAGAACTATTAACACTCACCAGGATCTGCCATTAATGATTTTCTTCCGAAAACTGTTCCTCTTCGCGGATTTGGTTTAGCCGTAAGTTTTTTTTTTTTTTTAACCCGTCATCACTTCGGATACTATCCCCCTTAACACATCCAACACATTTGCACTTTCGTGACGCTTGTACTTGATAAGAGAGCGTCAAAAATTTGGCCTCTTTGAAAATCAGAGGACGCCAATTTTATACTACCATAATGTTTTCAGCTCAGTGTACCCTGCCGTTCAACTGCTCCTGACGTAGCATGAGTTAGCCTTAACACATCAGCACCAATAGCTCGGCGCTGCGGATTCCGCGTGACTGTCTCCAACCCAAATATCAGATTTGCTTTCAATTCCAAGTGTATCCATAAATTGGTAAGTATCTATAGAACCTACTCTTAAAGCGTTAAATCTGTTAAAATATAATAATAATAATAATAATAATAATAATAATAATAATAATAATAATAATAATAATAATAATAATAATAAAAATAATAATAATAATAATAATAATAATAACTGGACATTGGTTATTGAATGTGTTTCTAGGGGTTCTAATCTTGAAAGCGTTAGTGAAGGAACTACTGCTCCGAATTTCAATCGAGTCGCACATGAAATTTATTGCTGCAATGGTGAATCCACATGAAAAAAAAAAAAATTCTCCTAGCCTCTTACCAATTACCAACTGCCGTATTACTCTGAATACACACACTAGTTCTACTATAGTCATCAAACACAAGCAGAGATGAAGCTTAGTGAGAATTTGGATGAGTGATAGCTTGGAAAGACAAAGTGCTATTGTTAAGTTGTATTGGAGTTCAGCGAGTCTTTGTGCACTGAGGAGGCGTGTACGGACTGACAGCTTTACATGGCACCCGACTCATATGAGGTTCCAACGGGATTCAATCCTGAGTCTTCCATGCCAAAGGCTCGTATGCTAACAATGTAGCCACGAGGAACTTTACAAGGTGCTGTTGGAATCCTTGAAGAGCAGCGATGCAGTGGGTGGTAAGGCATCTATTTATCAACTTGGGGATCTAAGTTCGATCCTCGGTGGATTCGGGATTTCTTTTTCGTTCTCTCGTTAGAATGCGTTTAAGGCTTTCACTCGAAGTAGTTCCGAAAGCCTGGGATAAAGATGGTCGATGTGTGGTGATAAGAATACTCCGTCAATTCTTGTCTGCGGTGAAGTCTAGAAATATGGACTTCTAGCATTATTCAATTTTTCTGTATTTTATTACTTATACGGAATGAAGGCCTTCAAATCTTTATCATGTTCTCTTTTTTTTCGGTTTTTTTTTTTTGACATACACGAATTATAGGAGAATCTATTTAAAATACTTACAGATGAATATGCTTGTCTTTAATGCTTAAAGTTCCAAACTATGCTTAACACATACTAGGCATCGAAAGCCTTATGTTTATAGAACAGTCATGTCTGTCTGTCGACAAGTAGGCCTATTAGAAAAAAAAACCGTAAGAGATAACGAGGAGAGTTTTATAGAATCAATTCAGCTTACCCTCTGAATAGCTTCAATCTCCTTCGTTAACTCTCTACTCAAACCGGATGTAATTATTTCCGGTATCAACGTTGATCACCTTAAGAGGCCCCACCATGACGAAATTGAAATATCCCTAATTTTACGGTAATTATGTGGTGTTTTCAAATAGATAAGAAATAATCGAAAAGTGCAAGAGCTCGCTGGACAATATTAGTTTACATGAGATACCGTTATCGCGACTCATTTATCTGCTTTCAATTGCCAACCATTTAGAAAATCGGCATGTATTTCTAAATTGAACCATTTAGAAAATTTCTAAATTGAGCCATTTAAAAAATTCTAAATCGAACCATTTATAAAATCGGCATGTATATCTTCTTTCAATTTCCAACCATTTAGAAAATCGGCATATATTATATGAGTCACCTAATAGCTTTCCGTTTGCAGCCATTTAGAAACGCGAAAATACATGCCGATTTTCTAAATGGCTGAAAATTGAAAGCAGATAAGTGAGTCGTGATAACGGTATCTCATGTAAAATAATAGTGTCTCGCGCGTTTGTTCCAAATTTCGATTATCTTTTATCTATTTGAAGATATCACATATTTACTGGGGCCGCGGTGGCTCAGTGGTAGAGCGTTCACCTCTGGTGCATGGGGTACCAGGTTCAATCCCTGCTTCCGCCAAGTGAACTTTGTGGTGGACAAACACCGTGTGCGTGGGTTTTCTCAGGGTTCTACCATTTCCTCCCACTTTCCTCATTCCACCATTTCATCCATTTCTCATAATCACCGTCTCCTTTAGCCTAACCGGCATAATCGTGGGACGTAAAACTCAAAGATTTCATTTCATTTTTTCACATAATTACTGTAAAATTAGCGATATTTTAATTTCACAGTGATCAGGTTTCTTAAAACAAAACCAGCAACAGATAGCGACAAGCTTAATTATACATGTAACTATTAATGTACGTAACAACACATGTAACTACTACTACTACTACTACTTTATAACAGATGGTGGTTGTATTGAGTTTGACGGGCAAACATAGACCTACATCTTCTTCGATCTATATATAGTGACACGTGTACATCATATGAAGAAGTTGTTTGTGTGACGAGAAATCTTCTCAATTAATATTCAAACTGGAAGTGATAGTAAATTTCTACCACTCCAATTGCAGTAGAGAGATTAGAATGAAGATAGAATATATTCTTGGAACGCTTCATTGATTGCAGAAAGTACGGAATATATTCTTGGAACGCTTCATTGATTGCAGAAAGTACGGTATATATTCTTGGAACGCTTCATTGAATGCAGAAAGTAACTACTTGCTATCTATGATCACTTTTACTCGATAGTGATTACTTAGTGGATAATTTTCTGCCACAAGAAACCGCTTTTTGCTTTCTATTATGGGTTTTAATTCTACGGGATATAACGTTAAACCCTAAAGTAGTTTATATCTGAAACTTCCGGTCTGAATAAGGGGTTAAGACAAAATATTTACTGTAGTTGGTAAAGTTACGCAGTATGCGTCATTAGCTTTTTTCTTTTTTTAACGTAAAGTGCAACAAGGAGTATATATTCGCAACTTTGCTTGTGTATCGGTGTAGGTCATTCACTATTCAGTAAAATTTAAAGGAGTTGGGAAACTTTAGGGAGAATCATAACCTTATTTTGGCCTGTATGCGGAGACTCAAATCCGAGAACATTAAAAATTTACTGAATACACAATTGATTCACTGAATACACACAATTTACAGTTAATTATTTTTCCTTTTTTTCTAAAAAAAAAAAAATATTGGCTTAATATCTCCACGAAACCACACAAAAAAGCAAAAACCGTGACATTATACAGCGGCATTATTAGATAGATGTTAATTTAAAATATACAAATCTGCAAGAATAAAGTCAACTATCGTAATTCAACGAAAACAAAACATTCATAAATGCTCTTTGTGACACATACAGCGGTATTGAAACAGAGCTCTGCCCATCGGAAAATAGTAGTGGCAGGTTTTCCAGTCGTTTCCTATATGTAACGAACACATTTTCCTCGCTGTATTTGCGTCACGGTGATTGCTTTGTGGACCCAATTGTGTTCAGCGAATACTCGAAAGAGGCGGAGGGACATCAATAAACAAAGACCTACATTATTGCAAGCAATAAAACTAACAACAGTGTCCTCTCTCAGGATTATTTGCCCTTGCAAAACACAACTGGTGATGCTCCCTTTTGGGCATAGTCTATTGTATCATCAATACAAGAAAAAACAGAAATGTAGGGCAACTAGAAGTTATATTTTCGTATCCCATGCTACCTGTAGCCTTAGGTGTCCAATACTGTAAATGCTTATCTTTCTCGATTTGCTGCTCGCACAGTACTTGCCGGACTAATTGTATTGTTCAGAAGTTCTGCACTAGTCAAAATACATATATGTTGTTTCTTGTGCTCTGTCGGTAGTCGAGAAAAGCCCAGAAACTATTACCAAGCGTTTTACTTCACAGAACTAATTGGTGTTGCACATTGTTAACAGCTTTAAAGATAAATATAATCATGTTCTGTTCCATTTTATGGTATGGAAATTCTGTACGTCAAATAGGTAAATAATTTAATAAATAAGTTAGTCAATAATTTAAACATAGCAACATGTAAACTATTAAATGTTACCGGGGTGCCATTTCTAGTAAGTTTTGCGTTTTCCAGTCGCGCTCTACGTTTTACGTATTTCTGTTCCTTCTAAGAGAATTAATTGTTTTTAATAAATGAAACACATGATAGTCCTGGATTCTTTAAAAATAAAATTTATAAGATAGTATTTATATTTAACTAGAGAAACAGATTTCTGACAGACTGTTGCTGACAATGCAACCCAACGATATAACTCGTCATTCAGAGAAGAAATGCAACAGATAGCGTTCTTATTTAGTATCTAACTAGCACAATATCCGTTTTTCTCACGGTCAGAATAGGTTTCATTTCAGATATAAAGGGCTGAATTCGGATTTAAACGGCATCAAAAGTGTCTCTGTTCATCTTAGCGACCTCGAAAACTATAGATTCGACATCCGTCATTTTCAATCATTTATATATATATACTAGCAGCGTTCACCCCGCTTCGCTGCGGTCACCCCGGAACGCAATAAACTTTGTTACTTAGATAATTTTTACTTTTTCGCTTTCAAGTGATATGATAAAAACCATAGAAGATTGCAGTAAATGTTAACATTATATCGCCTGTCATTTATGTTAACCCGCCCCGCTTCGCTGCGGTCACCCCCGAACGCAATAAACTTTGTTACTTAGATAATTTTTACTTTTTCGCTTTCAAGTGATATGATAAAAACCATTATAACGCCTGTCATTTATGTTAACCCGCCGAGTGACACGGTCATGCGGGTTGCATATAAATACGTTTATTTTTATACCTATGATGAACTAACAAAGGATTTGTACGTAATGGACACCTGAATGGTCAATTATCTCAAGACACTGGTAATTGAAAATTAAAGTGATATGATAAAAACCATCTAGGGTCCAAATCCTAATAACCCCCCAAAAATAAAAGAAATTGGTTCAGCCGTATTAGCGTGATGAGCGGACAAAGGATTTGTACGTTCTCTTTTATATATATATATATATATATGTAGTCTGCCTTTCGGCAGGTCCTGGGACTAATCAGTTTTCTTTTTTTTCAATTTTAGATTTGGACCTGGAAATGTTTCTTCTTCCACTATATAAAGAATATATATATATATATATATATATATATATATATATATATATATATATATATATATATATACAAGGCGCCCATCAGGGGGGGCAAGGTGGGGCGCTTGCTCTCCCTAAGAGGAAATCGTACTTGGGAATATCGAAAGCCCAATAGAATTTTTACATTAGTTATAGCAAAATTTCAAACTATATTTGAAACCTTGCTTATATTTGCCCCCCTTGGAAACCACAACATTGGCGCCCTTATATATATAGTATAACCAGTATATAGCCAGTAACTTTTAAGGTCTCATATTTGGGGTTATTACCCTATATATATATTATTATAGCATATGGTTAATTATAGCATAAACAAACACTGTTGTTACTTTAATATATTCTGTGGAATATCTGATTTACTATACGAACTATTGGAATACATAAAAATATAACAATAAAAAAATTATATTGAAAAATGTGACCAAAACTGCTATACTGCCATTTTTATGAGGGGTACCTAATAAAAGACCCCGACTTTCACCATTCAACACTGTCTTTAAGCCAAATCCTGTGATGGCACAAAAATATAAAACGTTACACTTTCAATCTCACTTTCTTCAATTTTGGAATACACGCACTGTAAAATTTTACACTTTTTGTGCGCATAAACTGCAACGATTTTTGATCACTTCTTTTAATATTCAAATATGTACCAAATGAGTAAGAAATGTGTCCTAAATGACAGCACAATGCCAACAAAATCACTGACTCTATGAACAGGACTAAGTCTAAGAGACTACTTTGTGAATACAGAAATGTCGATACAAATGAGCTCCTAACATAAGACCCAATATTACTATACGGATCACATTATGAGACCGGTCTCATATACTAAAACCGTGAAGGGTCTCATACTAACAAGGTAAGACATTCGACTGATAAACAAATGACTAACGCCATCTCTAATATAAGTGGAAGAAAATCTGTAACTCATTACATGTTGCAATACGCATATTCACTGGTATAAAAGAAACTAAAGATAGAATTAATATCATTTTACCTTCTCCATTTTCTGGAAGTTAAGGAAACTTGTAGGAGCGCAATTTCTTCCAGCGTCCACTATATTAACAACTTTCCACATAACGAGCTTTCCACATGACTTTTGGTGCTATAGTGGGCTATTTCCTTTTGTTTTAGCTCGCTTCCACTAGATTGCAGCTCTTGCTTCACAAGATAGGCTGGGGTCTCAATTTAGGTGCCTATCCTCATATTAGGGGTTCTCATATATTTTAAATATCTTACATATCTATCTTCATATATCTTCTTCAGCCTCGCCTAAGTTGTACTGTCAAATGAAATTATAAAAATACTCCTCCCAGGTCCGAACCTCATCTATGTTAAAAATTTGATCTAGATTGTTCGGATGGTCCAAGCGGTGCGCAATCACAAACATGGTCATTTTCATTTTATTCTCCTGTGTAACTACATGGATAATCTGTGTTCTTTCTGTTTGCGATTTGTCCTTAGTACAAATAATGAAGGAATGAAGGGTTGGAAAAAATCTAATGGAAAACGCCGAAATAACTGTCATAATAATCATAGAAAGTTCAGGAGACCGGTGTGTGAATGGTCCTTCCATACAAGAAATATCACTCAAAAAATTCGTAAGTCAATTTTGAATTGGGTTAAAAAAGATAAGCACATCATTAGTGTTTTATTGTGTGGGAATGACACTATTGTGTTTAGAGTCAATCAGTTATGACTGGGAATCCGTTATAGTTATAATCTTTGAAACTGGGAAGCATGAAATAATTTATAGAAGGAGAAAATTCTATAATGAAGCAAAGAAAGAAACAAACATTTGAAACACCGTTAGTAAAATTGTGAAATAATAGTTATTGTTTGAGAAACAGTTAGTATGACAAACATCAGAAATATTGACAGAATACAAATAGGATATACATTTTTTTTAAAAGTGCAACTGCAGAATCACTTATATTGGTGGACCTATGCAATATATTGAAAAAAAATATAATTTAAAATATATCGATTGCAATTTGTGGAAGAACAACGTAGTAAAATAAAGTTCAATAATAGTGATAACAATCAATCATTACTTATGATAACACATAGTCATTGTTACTCTTGATTGCAATTTTAACAATGATGTCATAACTAATGTAGACTTACTGATCGTTAGTAGTTCCTTGTACTTTTACTTTTGAAACAATGTGAAATCAATCTTGTTAGCGTCAATCTTGAACCATTTATGAGAAGAGGGGAAATACGGTATTCAATTTGTAGAAGCTATAAGGATTTCACGGTGCAACGACATTGCGCAAATTTTTCTAAAGATTAGATCGTTGATAATCTAAGTAATTTATGTCTTATTAACGAGGAGCAGAAAGTGCTGAAATTGCGCAAATTTCCGCCGCGACGTTGCCAACAACAGGATTTAAGGAATTGTGTGAAATTTTGCATCGAAATGAAATGTATAAAGCTATTCCTTTATGAGATATATTTTATTGCATTCTAATATTTACAAAGCAACATACTTATTTACAGAAAATTTCATTTTACAGTTTGAATGCTTGAAATTTAAATCCTACAGCTTTTAAAAATGTCATACGTGCCTTCTCATAGTTTCTCTGCGAATTCCTGAACTCAGCATACTTCCTCATGACAAACTCGCTCCTTTTGACTTCTGCTGGTCTTTGGGCCTTTGAAATTCCTTTTAATATGGACGTTATTTTCATGGCAGTTTCCGTTTGGATCTCTAACAAAGCAGAAATCACCGTATGAATATCAGGAGCAGGGAAGTAAAATTGACTATTATAATGTCTGTGAAAAGCTTCTGGTCCATTTGTCGTCCGACGCATCGTGGATGGTATAGACGCCCACATGACAGGTGGATACCTAAAATTAATAAAATAAAAAGATCCTTAGTTCATGCACACAATTATTGACAATTTATATAAAACACTAAAACATTTATAACACTAGATTCAAGAAATATTTATAGTCTTGGTCCGTAATTTGTTTACAACTATCAAAACCTGCATTTTAATCTACGTCTTACATGAAGACAGAAGAAAATTTCACTATAATTAAGTTGCATTGAGAGAAAATACCATATCAGCACAACCATTAATGTTGTGTTCAAACTAGGACAACAGTTTTTGCAGTATTAAGAGTTATTGAAGCATGTGCTACTATAGATGAAATTCAAAAGGAAGCTACTTACTTGCAACCGTCTTCTATGTAGTTTTCTAGGACGTAATCGGAAAATTTATGCCCTGTATCATCCGGCGTCATTGATATTAGTTGAGTAAAGGCATCTGATACTTCTGTTGGATGTAAATATGGCAACCCAAAAAATGCCTTTATCCATGAACCTGTAAGAAAAGCAATAATAATAATAATAATAATAATAATAATAATAATAATAATAATAATAATAATAATAATAATAATAATAATAATAATAATAATAATTTGTTAGAATAAGCAAGCATTGGGAAAGTAGTGAAATTGATGGATCTTACTGTTGGCTTTATAATTTCTTCATTTCGTACATTATTAGAACAGCAGTTTATTTGCTTTTAAGAATGGTGACTGAATTAAGATTCTTCAGTCAAACAGAATAAGATTCTATTTTCAACTGTATTCTGTATTAATATATAACAAAACAAAGTCCACATGGTATTATTAAATTAATAATAAAGAATAATAGACCATAATAATATCAATAATACCTAGTTCAGATTTTGGATCCATATATGCTTGTCGCAGATCATTGTCGGCTTGAATCCTCCGCCACCATGTTTGTCCCAAATGGAATCTGCAGCCACGAATGTCACAATTTGGAAACACATTCTTGATGGCTTCGTGAGCAGCTGTTTCAAAATCAACGTAAATGATTTTCAAGTCGAATCTACTGTCTAAGTTTCTTATCATCTTCCACATGGCCACATACGTATTCTTGTCTTTCTTCGGCAAAAATGCAAAACATAGAGGTAGATAATATCCATTTTTATATGCATGTATTGTATATAACTGTGTGAAATGCTTAGGAGCATAAGTGAAAGTTCCATCTGCAAATACTTCTAACCCGCTGAACTCACACAGAAAACTGAAAAGAAAATAAGATTAGTGTCAGAAAAGAAAATAGTAAACAAGACTGTAGTGTCATATCGTTAGGTGAAATGCTATGTTACGATATATTTTGTGAGAATCAAAAAAAAAAAAAAAACTATTTTACTATAATTTGGAAATAAGACGGAAAAAGGAACTTTTCTGTTCAAGCAACTACTTCCTATTCTACTTCTTGATGCTGTAAATGAAACTCATTTCAAAGTTAATGGTTATAAATGAAATTATACTTACTCGATATTTTTCTTACACGTGAAAAGAATTATATTAGCTTCATCATCAACAAAGATGAATCTTTCTCCGTCAATTGCTATATCATCCTGCTTCTGAACCATTTGCTGTATAGCCTCTACGGTGTTTCTGGGTAGACGAGGAGTCACCTTTCTTCGACTTGCATTTTGGTGACTGTTTTTATTAGTCGATATACTTATGGTAATGATGGCAACGTTGCACAAGATTTTTTTCGCAATTTCCAATTTTGTTGCCTGCTCATTAAGGCTTTATCTGTGTCAACAGATAAGCGTGGGAAAATTTGCGCAATGTCGGTGCACCCGGATTTCAGGGGGTGACCAGGTGGTATTCCTCGTCCCTTGGAGCCACGAAATCTCCCCAATCCGGGACCACGTATCCTCAATGTAAATTCCCAGTATTTTAGTAATACTACATTTCACTTCCTACGTATCGAAATCCACCCACCACCCACATCAGAGAAAATGTGAAATCATACCATTTTTACGAGGTTATAATGAACAGTTTATAGAGTAATAGGAAGCAAAACTATATATAAAATTCAGCAGTAAAATTCAAGAATGTAGAAATATTTATATAACGAACGAGAGTAAAATTAACAACAATTGGGATATTTTATCCACACTGAGAAAAATCCGTTATCCGGATAGCGGTATATTGTACAAATATACCATATCCATAAGTTTACTACGTAAATCTGTATGGATCAAACGTTATCCATATGCTACATATGCTGCTGTCTTTTCCCCGCTTACATATTACATCATGTCGCTGCAGGATGTCTGACAGTACGTATAGATGGAACACTTATACGGGAAGTATTATAAAATATACATTTTTAGTTACACGTTTGTTGCAGGGTGTTACATTCAATCGTGCATTAAGTCCAAAAACTACAGGATTTACGCATGTAACCTGCGATTTTACGTACGCCACATTCGTGTTTTTCTCTGAACATATACTTCATTAAATATGGATTTATTACATGACAAAGCATTCCCTGATTTAGTGGATAGAGCGCGCACGAATTCCTGTGTTTTCAATCTTGGTGAGAGAGCATCGAACGCTCTACCTAGCTGCAATGGTTCAGTTTCCAGTATATACTTCAGATAATCGTATATAGTCTTAGTGGAAGGCCTTATACCTGTGAACACTTTTAGAGTTTTCGAAATTTTGGTGCTAATATTCAGCACTTTTACCCCAATTTTTGCCATATATTTGAAGTCCAATCTCTTTGCTATCAGTTAGGATGTTTTTTTTTTAAACGTGTTAAGTAATTACAATAGCAATTATAGGATATAATAACATATCCATTTTGTTCACAAATTCATTATGGTTATGCACCATTGAACAGACCCTCTTGTACCTTTGAACAAAATGATAATTATAACGTTTCTGCGGCAATAATATAAACGAAGCCACAAACATTAACAGTTATAAATTGCAATGAAAGGTTCCCCAGAATTGAAATTTTATTAATTTAATTCAAAATAGGAAAGAGGTTCTAACAAAAACTTGTGAACAATAAACTTAAGCATATACAACTCTTACCATAACCTTACTCTACAATCTCAACAATTCCATAAATGTCAAATTCCTTTCCAGGAATGTTTCGATGCCATGAATCTACTGCTTGGTATGGTCCAAACATAGTTTTTTCTAATAGCTGTAACTTGTTGGAAGTATGTGGAGGCAGTGTCACCATTATTATCCCAACTTCTCACGCCCTTTCAACTTCTTGCAAACTAAGATGAGATTCGAGGTTGTCAAGAACAAATCAGAATTCGTTGATCTGTTGTTCGCTTTTTGTAAGAGAGAAAAATAATGCTCTAAAAACTGAAGAAGGCAATTTTCATTTGTCCAACCACTAGGATTTGCCGCTCCAATCGTCCCATTTGGTGCTCCCTTTAGCATAAAATGTTTGAGGTTTATCCTTGGAAAAATCAGCATAGCTGATTCGTGGTTACCGATGGCATTTACTCCCGCAATCATTGTCATTGTTTTCCCACGTTCAGCTGAAGTTGG
The DNA here is from genome assembly GCF_964235325.1 of Thermobia domestica. Taxonomy (NCBI): domain Eukaryota; kingdom Metazoa; phylum Arthropoda; class Insecta; order Zygentoma; family Lepismatidae; genus Thermobia; species Thermobia domestica. The sequence continues at coordinate 46,927,827 of NC_137464.1, forward strand.
GGCCCAAACTTGCTTCATTTCTTTTAGAGGCTACAATACTTGTGTTAGTAAACCTGTTCCCTCTACATTATACAGTATATCAGTTTTACTGGGATTGGTGACTAACTACGATAAACATCTCTTAAATTTTCGAAGAAGCAGTTTACATTTTCACGATTAAAGCTTATGAATCGTACAAGATTAGTTGCGTCTGGCTTCCGCAATGAAACTTCTGTTTATGTCTTTCCAGAAACAAGCGCATCCAGTCCTCACCTACAATTTCGTTGACATCACATTGACTTGTGTATTTCTTCCTCTTAGCAACAGCAAAATTGTAAGCTACTTCTCCTGCAGATTTTTTGGCTTAAATCATAGTTCATCTTTGCACATGTTTGCAGGTACTCCGTGAGTTCTTTTTCTGAAAACACTCTCTTTGTATCGTGTCTAACACTGTATGAGAAAGGTTTCGATAACCGGACTTTAGGTACATTATCACATGTTTATGTAGGACATCTAACTTTGCTTTGTGGATTCTACGCGCTTCACCAAGAGAGTTTCGTCTTTTTGGAGATGCAGTTACGGCAACAACATCTGCATTCATAGCTTCAGGATCAATGGGCTCTCTTTTTTCCCAGTCGTACTTTTCAGCATTTTACCTGAAATACGTAAAAACAAACGAATATTTAGAAACTACTTAAAACTATATTTATAAACTTTATAACGCCAGGAGCGTCATTTCAGATTTTGCTTGAGGGGGGGGGGCAAGACCCCCTGATATAAGTAGAATTTCGCGTTTTCCAATGATTTACTACTATTCTATTGATAAAATCTATATAAATCTCAAACTTAGGGTCAATTGCCCCTCCCTGCCTCCCTAAATGATGCCCCTGTTATAACCTAACCTAATTTATATAAAATATATCATTTTAAAAAAAACTACTTACATCGTGTACCTTTGAACAGTATTATTTACCGTTCAAAGCTACATGATGCATTAATGTTGATAGGTACAAGAGGGTCACCATTACAATAAAAAGTTCTCCATTTGCTTAATTAACACACAGAAGTTAAAACTAAAAATGTTGCTGTACTCATCAATGGTTCAATTCCAAGTTTGGATAAATAACTATCACAAATTGCGAAAACCAAGAGGACAAAACTCAGAAGGTAACTACAAAAAAAATCTTCGTTTTGGGGATGAAAAGAATTAAAACGAAAACACTACTCGGCACAACACTCAGTAAACAACTGCCAATCGCATTTATAGTGCCCTTTCTCCGTTCCTCTTTCAAAGGAATTTTAATCATTGTATGTACCTAGACAGATCTGAATTCGAGAAAAGAACAGGTGTCCAAAGGTACGTTGTTACAAATATACAACGCCTTCCCCTAGTAGTAATTTAATCCTTACTGTGAATTAGCCTATATTAAGTCATAAATATAGACTAAGCAATCAATTATGAAAATTATATCTACATTTCTTTAAGAGATCACCTATTATTAACAGTTGTAGTAAACTATAATAAGCTTATAAGATATGTACTTCAGCCATCCATCCATATATATACAGCCATCCTCATCACGGGCTTTTTTCCACCTACATGGAAACTAGCCAAAATCATAGTCTTCCTCAAGCCAGGAAAAGATCCGACTCAAGTCACTTCATATCGGCCGATCAGTCTCACCACAGTCTTCAGCAAAACTTTGGAACGCATTCTAGTCAAACGGCTACATGTATATCTGCAACAGTGCCATATCCTTCCGCTCAGTCAAGCAGGCTTTCGCCCATTCTACGCCACAACCGACCAACTCTTGAAACTGTCATCACTAATAGTCAACCACTACAACAAGAACCTTCCCTCGGTCTTAATTTCCTTTGACATAGAACGTGCCTTTGACACTGTATGGCACGAAGGCCTGCTTTACAAACTCAAACAACTTCTACCTCTTTCCTACGTCCGCCTCATTGCCAATTTTTTAACCCATAGGCGAGCCTTTATCCATCGCAATTGAGCACGGTCTCACGAATTCACATTGCGAGCTGGCGTACCTCAGGGGTCCGTTCTATCTCCTCTTTTATATATTCTGTACGTCGCGGACATGCCTGTACCACCACCACCAGTCCACGCCCTGCAATACGCCGATGATACAGCCTACCTTGCCTTGGGGTCCTCTGTTGACCGAATTTCTGTCCAGCTCCAATCTGTCATTGATACTTTGCTTGCCTGGTGCCTTCGGTGGAAATTGAAAATCAACCCGCTCAAAACTCAAATGACGTTCTTTGGGACGTCCTAAGAAAAATAAGTACTGTCACTCACGAAATCCGGACCGTCTCTGCATCACTGTTCTGGGTTCCACCATCTCTCTCCGCAACAGTACTACCTACCTCGGCCTTCAATTTGATAGCCACCTTACTTGGAGACCTCACCTAAAAACTCTCGATGCAAACATACGCCGGCGTCTTTATTTGCTGAGTCGACTTAAAGGGACTACATGGGGCCTCAACTCTACATTACTATTATACACGTACAGGGTCTTCGTCCGTCCTGCCCTCACCTACGGACATCTTGCTTGGCTCTCAGCAAATAAATACTTCTATGACCGCCTCCAAGTCCTTGAACGCCGAGCTATCCGCATAGCCTATTCACTTCCAACCAGAACATCCACCGCCATAGTCTACAACCATACATCTATGAATCTTCTTCTGGCCCATATCTACCGCCTCCGCACCCGTTATATTGTGCAACACATAATCGACCAACATCCCATCATAGCCGAATTATTTGAGCAAACCCTGGCAATACCACGCAGAGCTTACCCACCCCTGGACCACCTACTTGCAATATACGAACGAGAAACAAATACCGCCGATTACAACCCTGCTCGGCGCATATATCACAGCCATCTGTCCATCTATCCCTCATAACTGCACTCACTTCAATGCTTACTCGTCTCCCGTACCACACTTCTTTAAATATTTCATTCTAGCTTGGTACAAAGGCTGAATAACATACTTCAATAACTTTCATTATATCCTTTTGCCCATCTATCTTTTCTTGATGCTCTAGTTTAATACTTACTCTGGCCAAAGAGAATGCGTCACCTTCTGTGGCCCACCCATCTTCGAATGGGAATGAAAATGCTTTTGATGATGATGATGTACTTCAACATGAAAATGCATATTTGGTGATCACAGTCGTTTGTCATATGAGGGATGATAGGATTGTATATACAACAGGTTTATAAGAAACATGCAAGTATCCATGAATATTAATGAATTAGTTCGTTAATCTAATTTTTTATGTAAAGTGTCAGTTAAGCAATAATAACATAATATACCGAATAATGCTTTTTAATAGTACTAATCATTCCAATTTCAATAACAATATACGTGTAGAATAACAAAAGTAGAAACGTGTCATATTTAATATTTCACTACTGAGGTTATAAAAGGCCTAGGTAGGCAAATTCCAGCTTACTGTCATTTTAATGTATTTCTAAAGTAGTATCAGACACGGGTTAATACGTTGTATACATATAACAACTCATTAAACTCATAACAACTCATTAAGGGAAGTTGTATAACTCATTAAACATTCAAATTGAAGATGAATATATCATTAGCTAGTATTGGTGGTGGAACTATTACAACTTCCCTTCAAATAACGCTCTTTCAATTACATGGAAAGATTTACAACAGAAACATAATGTGGAGAAGGTGCAAAACGTGTTTCTTATTGTTATGATTGAGTGAACTTACTACAATGTTTGCTCTTTCTTCTTCATACATTTATATATTTGCATTACTACAGCAGAAAGTAGAATGAACTTCATACAAAACGTTCGTCTATGTTCGGCAGCGAAGTACCGCAAAACAGCAAAGCAAACGACAGTTTTAGCATATAATATTTTCACAATTTCACCTCTAGAAATAAAGCAATTAATGTTTTCCTTTAGGCAGTGGCGGTGTAAATATATTTTCCACTATTTATATTAATGGTAGATAATTATTTAACAAATAACAACAACTACAGCTGTAAAAGTAATTTTCTACTATCATTAATTAATCAAATGTGTATGTATCCAGTAGCATACGCAGGAATTTATTTCGTCTGAGTCCAAACTCAATATACGGTATTTTATGATAAAATTCCTAAAATAGCCCCTTAAATTAGGCAAAATTTACACAAAAGTCTAAATTTCGGGGTACCCGCCCCCTGCGTACGTCCTCGCATGTATCCATAAGCGAAGAAGCGGGCCTAGTCAAATTTGAAGTCCTAAAGCCGCCCCTGGTTTTAGGTGCAAGTTTGTATAAATTTTCCATAAACAGAGAACCGATCATCACCTACAGGAGATACTTGAAAGATTAATGTTCAAGCTAGACCCGTACTTTTTTCGTTTGCATTAAATGATGTTCCACTCGCACTTAGGATTGAAACTATAATAAGTAAGCAATATATGAACAAACAAATATTAGCAAAACGAATTGAAATTATGTGTGCTAGATATTGTGGAAAGAGTAGACGAAAGGGAATCAAACAATAGAATCGTGAAGTCATTTTTTTAAATATAGAAACAAGAATATAATGACACCCCATGCAACTTGCAATGTCAAATTTCTGTAACATTTCTGAGCCAAATACCCCAGAGTATCGATCTAGATAAATCTCGAAGATCGATTATAAAAATCAGGATTAACGAACTCGAAAACTGATAGAAATAAAAATAAAAAGTTTCTCATATATATTAATATTTTCGAATACTTAACTTACAAGAATGAACATCTTACATTTATATTTTAGTTTCGGTTGATTTTATTTATCCTAAAATATAAGATAAAATTAAGAATGTACTCGTAATTTGGAGAATATCACTCCTATTGTATTCAGCAACTTATATTCTTAATTTTTGACGGAAACATTCAGCAGGAATATCTGTTACCCATGGACAGTTTGAGTAGATAATCACCAAGAACTAATAGCAGGTCGTCAACAAGATTTACAGTTAAATAGATCGAATAACACTGATCATTAAGGTGCACGATAGTTTCTTACATTCACGTTATATAATCACGATTTAGAAAGTCCAGTTACATAAATGACACTTTTATATTAAACACATCCATGCACAGTGGTCCAGATACCCCTAAAATCTGGCCAAAACTTTTATCTCTGAGAAGAAGAGGCAAATTATATATGTTTCGGTTCCTGGTAATTTTGAACAATACAAACGATATGTAAAACGTAAATTACTGCATGCTGTAGTGCATTGAGATGAAGAAACAAAAGAAATATAAAAAAACAGCAAAGTGAATATTTTAACACAATATGTGTACAGTTAGTATAGTTCATTCTGAGTGACGTTTAGCTTCTGTTAAGGGTTATCATGGAGTTCGCAGCAAGTTTAAAACGGCAGTGAGCAAAACTTTCCTTACACTCGATTGCGACATCCTCCGACGAAGAGTTGCCATTATTGCAGGGATGTAAATAACCACTCGCCTACTCGCCCGGGGAGAGTGGTTCATCGGTGCGGGCGAGTATTTAGTATCATACCGAAGGTAAGTAAATGATTTCTATTGCGGGATGTGAGCTAGCAGCCTTTTTCTTGGGCGAGTAAAAATTTTGTTGCTTATTTGCATCCCTGCATTAGTGGGTCCGACATGAGAAGAAGTCGCAGCATCACGGCCATCGTTGACAACACGAACTGAAATCTTTCTGAATTTTTGTGTTTAACATTGCTGATATTGTTCATTTCCTTAGGTATAACTCCACAGACAAAGCACTTCTGTGTTAAGGCATTACTGGTAAGCGCATTATACACTTTACCATCAACCATAGTTAACTGCAACAAATGCTGGACCTGGCACTGTTTGCTGTTGCTGTGGGTTTCAAGTTCTGCACTTTTTGCTGAATGTGTTGCACGTTTTATGTCACTAAATCTCTTGACTTTTTCTTAAACTGGGTTCTAATTGGTCTGCAATACCTTACAGAAGATGGTCATAAATTTTGCCCTCTCTACATTCCCTCTCTTCTCTGACACGTAGTAGAGTTGTAGTGGTACCATAGAAGTGACGAAGATGTTCGTATCTTGGAATCCTGCCTCATGAGTTCTCTGTTTATCCTGGACTTGGCCAGTAGTTTTATCACACCCCTACTTCGATATTAACGTCAGTTGCTTCCAATATTTCTTAGATACTTGGTCAAAGATGAGTTCTTGCACCTCGAGAATGCGGCTTGTTATTGAATTTAGATGTTGGAGTAACACCTCAGCAGCCGATTCGGTAATACTAATATTTGTAGGGTAATATTGTTTCTTTGCCTCGGAGCACGGTTGTAGGAGGGGTATATATATCTTGCTGCAGCATCCTGGCACGGTTTGAGCTGGTACTGATGTCGAGTTAGGTTGGCTTCCAATAATATAGAGTGTAGATCGCGTCGAAGGTTGTTTCTGGACTATCTTCCAGGGTTGTCATATCTTCTTTCGCGTCCTCCATTTCTTTCGTCAGATATGCCTTGTCATGGTCTCCTTCTACTCGAATTTTATGTTTGCGCTATAACTGAGCATCTTCTGTCTTCCTACGTTTCGAGCGTGTGTTGCTACTTGCAAATGTTGTCTCCGGTCTTCCGCCTACCGATGTCGAAGGTGGTGTCCTGGCTGACGTAGGCAAGTCGGTTTGGAAAACAATCTGATGATCTAGCCATTTCTGGTTTTCTCATTAAACCGTTTATAGTTCTGGTTACATTTGTGTAGTTTGTCATTAATTTGGTGACATACCTGCGCCAGTTGGAGTTTCTCTTCTTTCATTAACGATGCTGATATTCCGCGCTCAACAAATGCAGTCAAACAGACCTTCTTGTGCCCTTGCTGCCTTTCCTATGCCAAATCACACGAAAAAGGCTTCTACTCGGAGTTTGGTAAGACATCAGTAATAAGGAGAAAATAAACTAATTATGTGTGTAGCGATACAGACTGGTTTATATGCAATTAATTCTTACTAAACCAGCAACTTATCTACCTGCAACAAAATCGGGCAAAACCGGGCAACTTGTCTCCGTAAGAGGACGTATTGAGCTATTCTCTGAAAAAGAAATCCTAATTTGAAACTGCTTGAAGTGCATTAACACTTTCTATAATAAGCTCGAGTCAGACTCGGGTTGGCTGTTTATTCCAAAACGCCAAAGATCGAGTCCAACTCGTTTTTTACGTACTGCCCCTATGTAACTTAGTATGGGTTCCGGTCTGTTGTCGGTCGTGTTAAGTACTTACTGATACTCAGTTCTTGAATAAATACTATTAACCTGCCATCCAGCGAAGAGTAAACGAACTTTTGCAGCTTGATTGTTGAGATTAACTTGCTTCGTTTGACTGCAAGACGTTCGATAACAGTTTCCTCGTTCCTTATTACACACCATTGTCAATGTTCGCATTTCATACGCAGCAAGATTATTATTTTTCTACCGTAAAATATTTTTCGTCTGTTCAAAAAATGCAATTTCAAACAGCAGAGTAGCGAACCACCTCTTCTTACATCGCCAAATTAAATAGTCATAATAAAATCTAAAGTCCAAAAACTTGTTTACAATGTTTTAGTGCGTCTATTATTATTTAACAATGTGCTATATATATATATTAAAAAGGCCTAAAAACTTCAGAATACTGGAATAAACAAGGTCAGATTAGCCCAGGATCGAAAAGTGTTAAAATTCCAATGGAACTGAAAGGTACAATTAAAATATATGGAGTTCCAAACCTCTTTGGTTTTACTATTTTCTGTTACATATACACAATAATCACGCCTGAAATAATGTCTGGAAAAAAACAATGAATAAAGGAGTACAAAAAGACATGAAACTTTTCTCTCAAGAATATAATTCTGGTACTACGTAGCTATAAATAATATGCATGTTGACGTATAAAGAAACAACTTATCACCACAGTCAGCAAAAGCTCACTCCAGACTTCCTTGTCGGACTTCCAGGAAAAAAATCCCTCCTCATCCCATGTTGCTCTGAATACAGTGGTCATCTATCTTTCAACCCACATCGGTTTCGACTCTTTGCTACAAACTTTATTTTGTAGGTTTTGGTCAGATTTTAAGGGTATCTGGACCACTGTGCCATGCAATAATAATTTTCCTTGTATTTTTGTAACTGTCCTGAATACGGAAAATAATGTTTTCCATATCTCGAGAATAATCATTTTTTTATGGCTACAGGTGCATGGGTTAGAAGAGTTACAAGATGCAACAGTTACAAGAAGAAATACCAGTAGTTCAAAAGGGTAACAGTTCAAAAGGGTAACAGTAACATTAGTCAAGCAATTGTCACCGACATCAATTTTAAGTTGACTTTACCTAAGGACACGGACGTTGATTGTTTACACCTTACAACTGGACATTTGGCTGTCACGGAAAAGAAGTAAAGAATAAGCGAACATTTTAAAACAGTTCTCTCAGTTCATCATATGCCATACAGACGAAAAGGCAGCAGTGGGTAGTAGTACGAATCTAATTGTAAACTTAGAGAGTAAAGAAGAAGAGATACCGGATAAGGATGACGATATTACAAATTACAAGAAGAAGAAAAAGAAGAAAAGTAAGACATCCTAGAAGAATCAAAACTCATAGAATATTGTCGGAAAGAAGGCCAGTTTTTCTGAGGATATTACCTAGGTAATCGGCGGAGTAAGTTATAAGATATAGAAAAAAGAAAAAAAGTAATCGAAGAGAAAATAGAGAAAGAAGAGAGATAAGACAAACTAGGAGTAGGCAAAGCATGAGTAGACATCACTATTATCAACGGCAAACTAATGATGAAGAAACCAGAGAAGAGGAAATAAAAAAAATCATAATTATAAGCTAGAAATCATGTATTTGACAGAGAAATTAAAGAAGAGAGATGAAGAATTGGAAGAATTAAAAAAGAATGAAATTCAGTGAAGGAACAGCTGGATATTGAAGAATTAATGAAGCGAGAACCTGTGACAGGACAGTTGGAACTAGATATGGGAAACGTAAACAATTAGCTTGATATTCATAAAATGACAGCTGAGGATTAGGAGAAGAAAGTTGATTCTTGGTACTTAGTTTAGCCAATGAAATTTAAGAAGCGACAGTTAGACAATAATGCTGGATTGAATTTATAGATGAACTCGGGAGAATGTTGGGTTGGTAAAAAAAATCGTTATGAACTTGATGTACACACCTTGTTATGTATGGCGTATCAAAAAAATCTCTGTATCCCTAGGTTTGAGTATGACAGAGAACAGTGTCAGTGTAATTTTAGTTGTAGCGAATATCATAAAGAATGCAAACGATTATCATCTTCGTATCACATTGGATTGGATGGGAAATAAGGATGGACTCTTAGCAGTCAAACAGAAGTCGATCTTGGATGTGAACATTACAGGTAGATACTGCTAAATAGAGTCCAAGAACTTGGGGGAAAACCGGCTGGTTTAGAAACACGGCTTTTTTCCCTGGGAAATTTTGGGCTTTTTGAAAAATATTTAGTGGAGAGATTAGTGTATGTTCCACCTTAGTTTTCCCCATTATAATACAAAATTCATATTTAATCACTGCATTATAAAAAGAACATTCTAGAAAAGCTCCGAAATCAAAGTATATTGGTAATTCGATAGGACAGAAAAAGTGCAAATGCATGAACAACTCTAGACCCAACAAATTGTTTATAGAGTTATTAGACGACAGAAAAAGAAAGTTCAATTGTGTTAGCACTTACTGTTCTGAAAACGCAGTAGATTTATTATAATGGGGAAAGTTATTTAAGCTTTTTAAAGTTATTACTTAAAATTTCTGAATAAACTACTAGAAAAATTTCATTATAACTGTATATATCAATTATTGAGGCTGTTAAAATTCGAGGAAAAGAACGTTTAAAACACTATCCACAAATTTCTTACTTCAAAACTTTTAACACAATATAACAGTAATCAAAGAAGAAATTCTATGAATATTGATGATAAATTAACATTAAAAATAGCAGTTTATAGTTCTAATTTTGTAAACTGAACTCTGAAAATATTTCCCGAACAGAGAATGAGATGTAACCAAGATTTTTATATCTCTATATCTATCTATCTCTACTTCTGTTTCTTGTTTACTGTACATTTTTCTTACCTACCAGATTAACATTAGATAACTAGTATATGTTAGATAACTAGTATACTATCAAAGATGTATAAGTTCCAGGTTCTTCATAAGATACTTAGGCAACCAAAACGACCTTTTGAATATGGTGGTTGTATAACGTATACTAGCTTGCAACAACTGCAATGCCAGTTTGAAAACCAATCAGTTGTAGACTAAACATAGAACTGACTTATAAATTATAGAATCCGTTACATAGATACAAGAGTGGTACTTGTTGAAGAGTCAAAGAAAAGCAAGAATTTTAGTTAGATTTATTTAAATCTATTTTTTTTAAATGGGAAAAGAAACCTTTATCCCAAAAAAGCCTGCTTTTATTGCACCTCTGCTGGTAAGTCTAGCAAGGAATCCACCGTTGTTTAAATTTAAACAAAAATACTCCTCAAAAAGGGAGTGAGAGAACCATAGTCCTCCTCAAATCCAGAATGAACAGTTCGAAAATTCTCAGAATAATAGAATTCTCAATATAGCTCTTTCTTAAAACCGAAACTGAGCTTGTTGGTATTTTCTGCTGAATTGTTGAGAACAATTTGTCTTTTACGAAACACCTACTTACGGTTTTAAGGACTCCAATAGCCTATGTAAAAGAAACAAAATGAATGATGATAGTTGTGTGCTCATTACACTGATGTTGAAATTATCTTCGTTCTCTTATAAAATTACGAAAAAAAACCCTTTCAAATTACAAAAAAATATTCCTTTTAAATTTTAAATAAACACATTTTACATATTCAGTTATACCTTTCATCAATATATGCTTTAAAAAGTAATAAATCTTGACTTGTATGTTCTTTAATATACAATTTCTTTACATTCACTGTTCCTAGGATAAATTACTATACCATAACAGGAACAACACAATGTAGCTGTGTGTCTATTTATTTGTGAGTCATTGATCTCTGTGTACAGAAGGACAAGTGGATTTAACATCGCTAATAACTCTCCGTGTTATCCATGGCCTCTTTTTATATTAATAACCCCTTCTCTGAAGCATGTATCCTTGCAATGAGGGATTGGTGAATGTATGCAACATGCGACCAAGCAATAGATGGTGAAATACGATTAGCTGTCCCGATATTAAATCGCCCTATTAATTATGTCAAATTCCTCTGCGAGATTTCGTCTGTCATCACGCGGATGGATTGGTCTGGATAGCGCTAGGCCTCATCTGCTCACTAATCCTTCCATCAAAATAGCAATCTGAGTGGTACGGCAACAAATATCACAGGATTACGGTAAACAAATGACAACAGCTACTACAGAACTGTGCATATATAGAGTGTGTGTCTCTATGCTATTATCACATATATTCAGCATTTCTCCTTTAACGGTATTGAGTCTGCTTTTTGTTTTTTGAAAGCCAACATGGGGAATTGTTTTCCATGTGTTCTTTGGAACTGACTGGAAATTTAATGATGTTAGTTTACTGACTTCTTGGGATCTAATTAATTTTACTTGCCTCTTTTTTTTTTTTTTTTTTTTCAAAATGAATTCATTATATAAGTGTGATTATTACTTCAATGATATTTGTTTATGAAATACTAAAACTTATATTTCGCAAAATATAATTTGCAGGAACTAACATATATCTAAATAGTTTTGAAAAAGAAATGAATAAAAATAATACCAAAGAAAGAACTTCAGTATATTTAAAAGAGAACAGGGAAATAATTCCCTCATATAAATCAATAGGCTAAACAAAAATTTTAGGAATGATAACAAAATGGATCAAAAGATTGCGGTGTTGGCCAAGAATTTTAGGAATAATCCAAAAAATTGATCAAAAGATTGCGGTGTTGGCCAAAAATTTTAGGAATGACCCAAAAGAAATGGATCAAAAGTGCGGTGTTGGCCAAGAATTTTAGGAATGATCCGAAAACAATGAATCAAAAGATTGCAGTGTTGGCTAAGAATTTTAGGAATGATCCAGAAAAATGGATCAAAAGATTGCGATGTTGGCCAAAAATTTTAGGAATGACCCAAAAGAAATGGATCAAAAGATTGCGGTGTTGGCCCAAGAATTTTAGGAATGATCCGAAAACAATGGATCAAAAGATTGCAGTGTTGGCCAAAAATTTTAGGAATGATCTGAAAACAATGGATCAAAAGATTGCGGTGTTGGCCAATAATTTTAGGAATGATCAAAAAAAAATGGATCAAAAGATTGCGGTGTTGGCCAAGAATTTTAGGAATGATAAAAAAAAATGGATCAAAAGAAAAATGAAATCTTTGAGTTTTACGTCCCACGGTTATGCCGGTTAGGCTAACGGAGACGGTGATGATGACTAATGAATGAAATGGTGGAATGAAGAAAGTGGGAGGAAACGGGAGAACCCCGATAAAACCCACGAACACGGAAAAAGGATCAAAAGATTGCGGTGTTGGCCAAGAATTTTAGGAATGATCCAAAAAGTGCATCAAAAGATTGTGATCTTGGCCAAGAATCAGTTTTTGGATCAGGGATCACAAAATTTTTGAACGTCCCGTAAATCGGTTTTCGTATTTTCTACGGAATAAGCACATCATACTGACGAGGAAACCAATTCCAGTGTGATACGAAATTGTGTCAAGTTTATGCGAAAACGAAGTGTTTTTGTATACAATTAAACCAGTTAGAGGGAAAACCTCTCGACCTCAACCGTTCCGGAGATATAGAGGAATAAGGGGAAGGCTGGTGCTCCGATATTTTGCTAATTTTTAAATATGTAGAGATAGTACAAGTAAAACCTATGACTTTTAAAAATGAAGAATTCCTCCATCCACAAAACTTTAGTAATACGTTGCATTAGACATAAGGGTTACAAAACCGAAGAGTCCATAAAAGTTCTAAGGGAAGAATGTTTTGGAAGGGGAAGGCGAAAATAACGGTGTTCAACTCTTGCCTCTGAAATAGGGGTGTAAGGTGTCTGTGTATAGGTTTCTTGGTACGCTGAGTCGAATGAAAACATAATTAGGTCAAATAGGATGATATATAAAATGGTGAACGTTTGCAACAATATGTGTTTATGCTCCATATTATATGATTTGTTCTTCTATAGCGCTTTTGCACAGAATGACATTGTATTTTTGTTCACACAATAACGTCTCTGTTCCTTTGGCAATACAATTAATACATTTTCATATAACTTTTTCTCATTTTCTACTTACTAAAGATATGATATATTAGCAAGTAATATAATACAATTTTGTTTTTCCTGTCAATGACGTTATTCCTCATAGAACCTACTTTTTCCGGGGCCGAGTAAAAGCTACACCACTCACCTCAACATTCAACACAATTTTTATTCGCTGTGGTGCATCTTTCTTAACGTTTAAATACAATTTTCAAATATATTCACTCACAACATAGCCGAAAATCTACAAAATTTCAGAGCACCAACTTTCCCCTTACCCCTCTTTATCTCCGGAACGGTTGAGATCAAGGGTTTTTCCCTCTAATGGAATTCATTGTTCACAAAAACACTTCGATTGCGCTTAAACTCGTCCACAATTTCGTGTCACACTTGAATCGGTTTCCTCGTGAGTTAAGTTTTAGTTTGGGTTTGGCTACACTATACGTAGTTCTCCAGGTATAAGGCTTACAAGAAAATTTTTGATTGACATATGTTATCTCTCTTGAAAAAAAGCGAACGTATTGGTCTTCGTTATTATGGTGACATGTGGAAATCGTGTACTATTTTGTTAGTGTATAAAAATTGTTATATTTTATTATACCATTTACCAAATATTGTTGGGATCATCAAATCTAGGAAGCTCAGATAGGCAGGTCATGTAGCCAGAATGGGACAAAGTAGGGACACTTGCAAAGTTTTAACTGGAAGTCTATTCAGAAAACGACCATTAGAAAGACCTACAAGGAGATGGGAGGACAATATTAAAATGGATCTCGCAGAAATAGGAATACAAAGTAGAAATTTGATCCAGTTGGATAAGAGTAGAAGTCAGTGGACACATTTTGTGAACACGGCATTGAACCTTCGGGTTTCATAGGTCATAGAGTTAGTAAGTTACTTACTATAAAACTGTCATTATAACTGTCATAAGGATGAAACTCAGTGATTCTTGCTGCACATTATTTCAGGAGTCGACATTAGAAGGAAAGTATGAGATGAAATTCTCAATAACTTCCTTACTACTATGGTAAACCACATCAAGGATAACTAGTGATATACTACCGAATGGGCACTACCCCACTGGATCATATACATTTGAGAAAAATGCAATGATGAATCTTAGAATAAAAGTGTATTGGTCAGAAAACTACCATAAGGAGATAAGGTAAATATTTGCATGTGTTTTGTGTATCACAATCCGTGATGTCATTTATTGAAATTGAAAAGTACATTTGTCAAATTATGTTTTTATTATTTAATTTTAGTAACTTTACGTTAAAACTATTTTGTTTATAACAAACCAAATACAAATGTTATTTAAAAAGTAGTTCAAAGCAAACCAAAAGAACATGATACGTAATCAGATGCAGTTGAGTTCGTTCTTCTAGTCGCTGCCTTAACTTAGATTTTAGGGGAATTTTTATTCTGGCAACACTGTCATTTCTATGGATGAGAACACTGAGCATTCTTCAAGATTATATTTTCTATTGTAGAGTAACATTATATACGATTGTTGTAAGTTGTATTTTATTATCTCCTTTCACTTATGAATAAACAAGCAAAATTAAAATGGTAAATTTTGTATTATTTTTAGTAAGGCATTCTCTTAAGCCTAACAAACATATTGTCGATGAGGAGTTGCAGAAATCGGGTAGAAGCATTATTAATTTCCACGACAGAGTGGGAACGGGGATTTTCCCTTATGAATTTACAGATGACTGATATTAGAAATAGATTAAGTGCTCAAACATTGTCTAACTTGTTGTTCATCAATGTTAATGGTCCATCGTTAGACAAGCTCAAAGTAGACGAGCTAGTTATTTCTTGGCTGAAGGTTGGACATCATTCCGCTGCGGATGATTTACCACGAAAAAGTTCTGGGGGCCAACAGGAAATAAACCCGTTTTTTGATTATTTTTAAGTTGGCAAATTACAAGTTATGGAAAATGTATACTTGTATTACTAATGCTTTATTTGTGTTATTCAACTTTGTACGTGATTTTTAATAAGTCTCTGCCTTTTATAAACTAGGAGGTAAACTACTTTGAATAAATATTCATAATAATTGCAATTATCCATATTTGAAACTTAAATTTAACGCGGTGTTTTAGTGATTACACAAATTACAATTATAAGCATACTTTATGGAGATGCTCTCACAGAGGGTACCCGAGCACCTTTAAACGCCATGAAAAATATATTTTTCAAGTCTTTAGTGAGAAAAATACTGTGAACTGAGAAATCATGAAAAAAAAAAAAAAAGAATTATGAACATGAAAAAAAAAAAAATTTAAAGGTTCATAGCTCCAAAACTATGGGACCTACCGCAGCCGGGTCAAGACTTCACTTAGGAACTACTATGTGCCCTATCCAAAAATGTGTTTCAGAATCCTGAGGTGCTTCCACAACAATTTTTATAGAGGGAGTTTGATTACGGGCATATGATATAAAGTACTCTTCAACTACCTCCATAAAAATTGTTGCGTGAGTACCTTAGGATTCTAAAACATGTATTTTTAAATAGAGCACATACTAGTTCCTAAGTGAAGTCTTGACCCGACTACAGTAGGTCCCATAGTTCTGGAGCCATGGTCCTTTAAAATTCATTTTTCCATGTTTTCGGCAGCCTATAACACGTAAACGATGGGGTTTTCGCCCTATGTTTATTGGAACGTTTTTGTTTGTTTGACTCTCAGGAATCATTCCTCTGCTTTTGTATAACGAATTTAGCGCCATACTGTATATATGAGTGTGATTTTTTTTTAATTTAAAGTCAAAGGGTGTAGTATTACAAACTCTTAAAAATAATACAAAATTTATAATTTTTCTTTTGCTTGTTTATTCATAAGTGAAAGGAGATAATAAAATGTAACTTACCACAATCATAGGTATTGTTATTCTACAACAGAAAATATGAACCTGAAGAGTTTTCAGTGTTGCCAAAATAACAATTCCTTTAAAATCTAAGTTAAGGCAGCGACTAGAAGAATGAACTCAACTGCATTTGATTACGTATTATGTTGTTTTGGTTTGCTGTAGACTACTTTTTAAGTAATAGTTGTATTTGGTTTCTAATAAACAAAATAGTTTTAAAATACAGTTATTAAAATTACATATTAATGTTATTTAACAAAATAGTTCACAGCAAAACAAAACAACATGATACGCAATCAAATGCAGTTGAGTTCGTTCTTCTTGTCGCTGCCTTAACTTAGATTTTAGGGGAATTGTTATTTTGGCAACACTGTAATTTCTATGGATGACAGCACTGAAAATTCTTCAGGTTCATACTTTCTGTTGTAGAATAACATTACCTATGATTGTGGTAAGTTACATTTTATTATCTCCTTTCACTTATGAATAAACAAGCAAGAGAAAAATGGTAAATTTTGTATTATTTTTAGTAAGGCAGGCTCTTAACAATCTGATATATATTTTTTTCGGCACATCCTGATTAAATAATGAATTTCGAAGTAGAATATCATTCTCGTATTTCAAATATTTCTTAAACATATTTTTAAAACAATATTTGTTTTCTGAGACGATAGGTTTGTCCTTCAGAAATGACGCTATCAACTATTCTATTAAAATGAGTCGCGAAGCAATTTATATATACGGTATGTATTCGTGACAAAAGGTTTTCGTGAATAAGTAAAACAATGTTTACAACCTATAACAACTACTTGTTCACTAAAAATGAAAATGAACAAATTTACTTTTTGTGGCTTCGTTCCATGTAACGTGGAATAGTAACTATGGAATTTAAAAGAAGTATTATATTGAGTACAGAAAATCTCTAATATTTTTTGTTTGTGTGATACTTGTACCTCGCGAATTATTTATTATAATGATCGGGTAAAGTACTAAATTATGTTAGCACACGAAATGTTGTAGTATTTTCTGTTTCAGTTTTGAGGTGAAATATATGTTATATGGTACAAAGAGCAATCAACAACTGGTTATGCATGCATATATTTCCTTCTCTTGTAGCTATACAGTTCGTGAGGGCTTATTAACAGACGATGCTAGTAGAGTTGTTGTTCCTTTTGTCTTATAGTATCACATCTCCTACGATGTGAACTACTACAGTTCCCTTACCACTTCAGACTCTCACCCGGCGTTATATCGTGTGTGTGTGCGTGTGTGTGTGTGTTACTTCCTTCCTCAGTAGATGCCGTTAGAGCCTCATCTCAATTTCTGGAGCATTGTTCTCAACCTCTGAACTACAGCGAGAAATCCTCACATTAAGCACATCGTTTTGTCTGATGAGGCAAACCTTTTGCTGTTTCTGTTGCCTTGCTGTTGTGGAGCTGGTAGAGCTAGAAGGGGGAAAGGGAGAAGGAAAAAACATTCAAGAGAGAGAGAGAGAAAAAGGGAGAGAAAGAGAGAGATTGGGTGTATGTATGTACATGCTTGGCTCCACTCATGATGTACTGTACATGTTCCGGTGACTGCTTCGTCAAAAGCTAGCTCCTCTTGACACTGCTACACTTCACTCTCATAGTAATGAAATATTTTGGACTTTTAAAAGTTTATACGAGGGTATTTTTTTTTTAAAAATCTTGCTTTGCACTGAAATATTGCAGCACTGATAATAAACCGTTCATGGCATATAGCGCCAACTATGGAAGAAATAATTTATCAGTTTCAACTGTCTAGCTGCGTGAATTCGCTAGAGTGGATGCTAATTCTTCCTGAAGCTATGGTCTTTCTCTGAACAGACTTTAAAACACTAAACATATCTATTTGAACTGAGCATTCACAGAGCAGTCACCCAACCATCACCCAACTAAAATCTCGGTAACCAATTAGATCCCTTAGTGAATCAGAGCAACATTAGATATTTCTAGAAACGTTAATAAGTCAACAATAAGAATCAAATTCAATATTCTATTTACATAATCTGTTTCATATCTCATGACGGTATTTCATTTCAAGGTACAGAATAGGAAGAGGTACTTCTGTCATCCAGATTCGCCATTTCGGCAGGGGTAATGAAGACAATTCCTCTAGCACTGAGTTTGAGAAATACATATATTTTAATCAAGTGTAGAATATATTAATATACTAATTAGAAATGTAAAATTCTTATGTCTGTGGACAATATTACTTCTCCAAGCAACATCTGAAATAATGCTGCGGTTGCCTCTTCTTACAAAGTGGTAATATTTGCCTGCTATCTTCTTAGGATGTGGTTATATTTCCATTCAATGCTCTCAAGAAGTGGTAATATCTTCCAGCCATCTTCTCAAGAAATGGTAATATCTTTCTGTCAGCTTCTCAAGAACTGGTAATAACTTTCTACCATCTACTTATGAAGAGGTAATATATTTCTGCCATCTTCTTATGAAATGGTAATATTTTCTTGCCATCTTCTCAGGTAGTGGTACTTCCTGCCATCTACTTATGAAGCGGTAACATCTTTTTCCTATCTTCTTAGGAAACGGTAATATTTTCCTGCCTTCTTCTTAGGAAGTGGTAATATTTTTCTGCAATCTTTTCAAGAAGTGGTAATATTTTCCTGCCATCTTCTCAAGAAGTGGTACTTCCTGCCATCTACTTTGAAGCTGTAATATCTTTTTGCTATCTTCTTAGGAAGTGGTAATATTTTCCTGCCATGTTCTTAGAAAGTGGCAATATCTTTCTACCTCCTCAAGAAGTGGAAATATTTTCACGTCATCTTCTTGGGAAGTGGTAATATCTCTCTGTTTAACTTTTAATAGGTAAACATACAACCATAAATTAATTTTTAGCAAGTTAACGTATAATTTCAAATTGACTTTTAACAGGTTAACGTATAACCTCAAATTAACATTTAATAGGTTAACGTATAGCCTAAAATTAACGTTTAACAACTTAACGTATAGCCTGAAATTAACTAATAACAGGTTAACGTATAACCTCAAATTAACTTATAACAGGTTAACGTGTAACCTCAAATTAACATTTAACAGGTTAAGGTATAGCCACAAATTAATTTTTAATGGGTTAAGGTATAACCTGAAATTAACTTTTAACAGGTTAACGTATAGCTTCAAATTAACTTTTAACAGGTTAACGTAGAGCTTCAAGTTTACATTTAACAGGTTAACGCAATAATTTCCTAACTGTTCAACTGGAACTGCATATCAATGTTTTTTTAAAAGAAAAGTATTTACTTTTGTTGATATGTAAAGGCAGCATACGTAACTGAGCCTAAACAATCGTAATAAAATACTTAACAATGATACACATGAATTGAGAGAACACATACGCTCACGCCTATAAGCAAAAGCAGTTCAATTCTAACTGATTTAGAAAATTCAAGGGTGTGCGCCTAAATTGCAACTCAGTACTCATTTTCGTGAGTGAAACCAGGTCAGGAGTAACATTAACTAAAGAACAAAAGAACATAAGTATGGTCAACTTTGGTATATCGCACATACATACCCGTACCAGAACTATATGCAAATAAAACTGGATTCTTTATGTGATTTTTTTTACATAGTCAAACATGCGCTTTAGAATTAATAGAAATATTTTATATCTTTCATGTTCTGCGAGTGGATTAAATCTAGTAAATATTAGAAAAAATCTCAGACACTGTATATGGAACAACCTACCGATATTATACGGACGAAACGACTCATATGTATTTGTGGTTTCACTTTTGAGCAGGAAATATATTTTCGAATAATCCGCCTTTAATTCGTTTTTATAAATTGATCCCAGATTATGCACATGCTCTTTTTCAATAGTAAGCTTACAGTGGTATTCAAGATAATCCCAGCGATTTGTCTTCCAAACAACTATATTCGCTGTTAATGAAACCAGTTTATGCGAGTACTAGTCCAATAGTGCGTAAAAAATTTCCGTAGTACAATTGGCCACGTGTATGAAAAAACTGTAAATCACAGTATCTCACAGAAGATGTTAGAAGTGCATGGTACTGCCTTATTGCCTACAAATGAGAAATGATTTGCTATCCATCGTGTAATGCAAGGGAAATGTTCTTTATGTGGTCAGCTTGATACGTTACTATATCGCATCACGTCTTGTATTTCCACACAACCAATTTGGGATGCCTTGTATTGAATGCTGGGACTTACTTGTGGACAACCATCATCTATTTCCTCTCCCTCCATCTTACGATTTCCAGACTATCACTGGTATCCGCAGACCAAACCAAATGCGATTAGTTGGTTAAATGGACATTTTATATTCTATATGTTACAGTATCCTACCAAGTTGTCATATTTGGATTTTATTTGGCACTTACCAACTCGGAGATTCATTTGTTTAATGTAACTTCTCAAACAGAGACAAAAAAGTTTGAAAACTTCTTACGCATTTTGCTTGTCCAGCACTAATGTAGTTATTTTTTTAATGTAGTAACTTACTTCTCTTGATTTGTTGTGTTATAAAATGTACTTGCCAACATCATGTGAAATAAAAAACAAGTGGTAGAGCCCTTACCTCTGGTGCTTGGGGTCTCTGGTTCGGTCTCAGGCCAAGTGAGTTTGTGGTGGACAACACCGTACCCGTGTTTTTCTCGGGGTACTCCCGTTTCTTCCCACTTTATCATTCCACCAGTTCATCCATCATCATTCACTTGCTTTAATCATCGTCTCCCTTAGCCTAAAATGGCATAATCATGGAACGTTAAATTGAAATAATTCATTTTCCATGACTTTAGAAATACACATATATTAGTGACCAAATCTAAATATTGATACATCCTATTGCCGTATTTTTAAATAGTAAAATTAAAACTATACAGTTTTTAGGTTGCGATTAAATCGTTAGAAAAAACGTTAGCGGCAAATAATGTCGTCATATATGCAGGCAGCGCAAGTAGCGACATCTATTAGCGTGTGTTTACTATTGGGAATTAGCGTGACGTACATACTGGTATAATTAGGATAATAGTTTATACAATTAACCAATTTATATATTTAATAAGGCAAAGATCATTAAAATTCTAACAAGGTATATTCACAAAGTATCTACTCGGGATTCGTGTAAAATTGATTCAAATGCAGTAAGTATTCTCCGCGGCCCAATGTGCATTGTACTAATATAAGCTGCCCATACCCTAATTTCCATGTTTATGAGTCTTCATATAACCGGAATTCAATCATACTCTACTATAACGCTCGGACACAAAATTGCTTTTAGTTTCTTTAGATGTAACTGGGCATGAATGTGGACATATACAAAACAAATTGGATCAAGTACTGTTTCTCTGACATATGCTATCCACCCAGGCCGCTATCTTGGATACGCCATATTGGATTCAACTTTCGACTTCTCAAATGGAAATAGGTGCAAGTGATACATCAAATTCGTGTACAATTATCTCAGAAATTCACTGGTGTAGTGTGTTTTACCGTAGTTTGTACTGTTCGGAAGGTATTGCATATTAAATCCCTTCAAGCACTTCGCGAATAGACATTGCAGAATAATATCAGTTACGCTTACGTTTTTTATGTTGACAAATCAAAACAATTTCTAACTGCAAAAATACTGTAGGTATAAAGAAATTCTTTAAAACATTGGTGTCATAATCTTATTACATTTCTGTGAGTGATTATTATTACTTCTATGTTATACTATACTAAGGAAGTAGGGATATATTGTATTACGGTCAAAACCCCTAATGTAAATCCAGATACGACCAGATTTGGGTGAAGACCTATCATTTCCATATTGACCTCTGTGTATCTGTATGTATTTACGTTCAGAGAATATTTCGTCAATAATAAATTCCGTAAAAGATTACATATTACACACACGAGACCTGCACAATTTTCTATTTGGTTCAATATTCGTAAAGTGCCTGATATTTAAATGCAATATCTTGTAAACTGTACAAGGTACTGTAAAACTCACTACACCGATTTAATTTCCGCCAAAATTGCACAGGAATTTGGTGTATTACTTGCACCTATTTTCATTTGAGAAATCAAAAATTAAATCCAATATGGCGGACCCAAGGTAGTGGGTAACGTATGTCAGAGAAGCAGTATTTGCTAAATTTGTTTTGCATATGCCCACATTCACGTTCATTTTGCATCTAAATAAACTAAAAGCAATTTTGTATCGGAGCTTTATAGTAGTGTATGATAAAATTCCGGTTATATGAAGACCCATAAATATGCAAAATATCGATATAGGTCGCTAAAATGAGTGCAACACACATTGGGCCGCGGAGAATTTGGCATTTGAATCAATTTTATACGAATCCCGAGGGGACACTTCGCGAATGTACCTTGTAAGAGCTTACATAGATACATTATTATAAAATATTTTTAGATAAATATTTTTAGATTATTTACCTGGTTTGATTTGATTTTAAGTTTAGCGTTCCTTTCAGAAGCGAAGTTAGATGAGACGAATTTTTACAGCTCAACAAGAGATCCGAACCATTTGAGCTTCGCCGGGAATTGAACCCGGGTCTCGCACGTCGGAGGCGCATTCACAAACTGCTTAACCACGAGAGAGCTCAATTTTCAATTATTAAAAACAAAATTAATAGGTACTTTATTATTTTAAAAACAGTATAATATTTAAAAAATAATTTTAACTAGTACTATTTTGAATATATAAATATAGGCTACTTGTATATCTATGTTCTAAACATATACGATATTTTCCTATATAAATTTTATTTCGTGGGGACAAAAAAATGTCCCTACTTCAAGAAAAGTTTGAGAAACGCTGAGTTAAAGACTTCAATAGAAAATACAATCTAATTAAACAACTAAAAATATTTCTAGTTTTCCTATGGAAACTAGAAAGTACAGTTTCCTTTTAACTCTGAGTATCTGCTTCGAAAACACTGTCACTGTTTGGAGTGATTTTGAACTGTCACTAGTTTTTGGGATGAAAGTGACATTCCTAAAAGCTACGCATCCTTACACAGAGAAATAGAGAATGAGAGAGAGACAGAGAGAGAGAGAGAGAGAGAGAGAGAGAGAGTGGAAGGAAATAGTAGTTCTCTTAAATTGCTCCGTGTATCCTCTGCAGGACTGAATGAATCCTTTCCACCTCCTGAAGTTTAGTAGGATCTCCCACTCCTTTGAAATCGCAAAGGCTGTTGTGTGTCATCTTCATGTTCAACAATGCTACGCCGTCACTTCTGATGAGGACTGGGACCTGCAAATTATCAACCTCTGCAAGCAAATTGTCGACAAAGCGTTATCTTTTCACCAACGGCGTTGCCGAAAGCGCACACTATGCATTTCTGAAAGTGACGAAATATGTATAATGGTTGGAAAAGGATGCAAGTAAGCATTATCCACACAATCTTAAGAAATATTTTTTTTAAAAAAATAATCTAATAATTACGAACTATGATATGCGTAACTATATGAAAGCTGTTAGAACTAGTGTCCTTCCTTCCGTCTGTCGACAGTTACCGCAGCGGAAACAGTCAGAAGTAGCGGGGAACATATATTTTTGAAATCTTTGAAATGAAATCTTTCAGTGTAACGTCCCACTATTATACTTTTTAGGCTAAGGAAATCGAATAATTAAGACAAGTGAACGATAATGAAATAATTAGTGGAATGAGAATGTGGGAGAAAAGGGAGTACCCTATAAAACCCACCGACACAATGTTGTCAGCCACAAACTTACATGGGCGGGGATCGAACCAGGGACCCCACAAACCAAAGGTAAGCTCTCTATCACTGACCCACCGTACCTCCTACCTATTTTTGACACGAGTTTAATGTCTCAAGAATATATTTCGTCTTTTCCCTTCTCCCTTTCTTGAAGCTGAAAGAGAAGAAAACTATATTCAGGGGCGTTTTGTCCATAGTAATCATGGTACGCACCATTCGGATAATGTGAGTCACGACTTCTTTCCGCGTCACCTGAATCTGTATCTCGTCTTTCTGACCGGTCTGATCCGATCATCCGGGCAGACTTGATAACAAACAAGCAGCTGTAATCACTAACTCTACAGCGTTACAGTTGAATTTTATAATTGATTAACAATATCCTCTTGTGGATAGGGATGGCATCGAGATAAGACAAGACGAGACTATATAGCCTTGGTCTCGTCACGATTGACAAATAGCGTTCTCGATCTCAGTCTCTTCCCGACTCGAAAACTGACGTCTTGGTCTCGTCTCGATCAACAGAAGCTTGTCTCAATTTCGGTCTCGGTGTCGTGTTGGTAGTCACGAAATAAATTGCATGGAATTAAAAACATGTAACTTGGTATCACCTTATAACCTGTCGTTTCCTGTTTTTAATTTTCCACGTCGTTCCTGACTGGATAATTACTATAGATCGCGTACTACATTGTAGTAAGTGACTAACGCTCGTGCTTTGTGCGTGTGTTCACGGGTTCAATCCTCAGTTAGTGAATCGAACCATGGATAAAACTGGAATAGTTTTCAGATCCTACTGGAAACAAAATATCTTGTCTCATATAGCCTCGGCACTGGCAAAACAAACTCTGATCAATCAACTTTAATACCATAGGTCATTTTCTTTCTGTTGAATAAATGTTATTCAATCCCACATAACAGATAACGCAAAAGCTTGCAGCAAGAGTGGACTAATTTTGCACCTAAATTCAAATGTTGCGGTTTCTCATTTATATTGCGTTACATTTCTCTTTGAACGCTGTGCTTACCACAGAAGACCATCTTCATTACCTTAACAAATATTGGTGGATTACTGCTGCAGTATATTTTGTTTGAAACAGATGAAATGCTAATTACCACTTCATATCTCCAAGTTATGTTCACGTTTTATATAAAACAGACTTCCTGAAAATTTATTCTGTAGTAGTTACAGAATACATTTTTACTATGCCTGGTCTCGAAGTTGGATTCCAAACGAGTTAGATTCAAATTCTGATTCTCGCACAGGAAAACGACTTTTCTAAGGCGCTCAAGGGGAACTCATACTAATATTCTGCTGTGTAAAGAACGTTTATTATTATTATTATTATTATTATTATTATTATTATTATTATTATTATTATTATTATTATTATTATTATTATTATTATTATTATTATTATCATTATTATTATTATTATTATTATTATTATTATTATTATTATTATCCAAATTCTTCCAGAACTCTTTTGAAATATCATATTTTGTTTGATTAAAAATTATGTTTTAAATGGGAAATTAATAAGCCAATATGGATATAGGCTTTCCTCGAAGTACATGGAAAGCAGTAGACTCTGTAATGCATCACCTCCACACTAATATTAAAAATTTCCTTATTTCTGATAAAATAATTTAAATACTGGATAAAAAAAATACATTAATGAGTAACTGTTCCGTGAAAACTAGAGTAGATTGATTATGTAGCATACAGTAAGTAACTATTCTATACAATCCGTTAAAACGCTAATATTTTTACATAAGTACAACATGTATACTCATATTCAAAATTATGGTTACATGTCTATAAATATGTTGTTGTAGGAATATAATTTGATAACGAATTCGCCGGTATTTCTTATAATGTTGGTATGTGTATAATCGGCAAAGACATGTACGTGACAAATTTCATGTCAAAAGAGCAGTAAATAAGAGCAATAAAACGAAAATAAAACTTTCTTGTCCATTTAGCAACATTTTGTTTTACTCATTCTAATTTTCGTATTTATAATTCTTTTTCTATGAAATTTACGAGAAATATACATTTCCCCATTATAGGCATAGTATCGGTATTAAAAGTACCCTGCAAAATTATCAAATTATATTCTTACAAGAAGACAGTTATAGATATGCGACAATCATTTTGGACATGAGTGTACCTCCTTGATAAAATGAGAACCACAATTGTTTACTCAATATCTCTTCCTACAACAGAACAACCCAGTTACCCTCTTTGATTTGAAGAGGTTATTTTTCTGATTTACCCTAGCTTAAGTGTGGTTTAGAAGTACATCTAATCTCTGTGAGATGGATACTTGGGAAAACTTGCTGGTAAAGGTATCTAAAGTGTAATTCTCGACTACACCAGCTTCTGTCAATTCTGAGGCTTTGGAACTACAGGTTAAACCAAAAAAAAAAAAAAAAAAAGTTAGCATTAAATAGGGGTTTCCTCACGTGAAATTACAAGGCAAGGATTTGGTTACTGTGTTGGCCCCATTCCGCTCAATGTACTTATGGAGTGTATCCATTATTGATTGTATGACCTCTGGGTCATTTGGGCAGGGATAGCAGCGATGACCTCAGTGGTGCGGTGATTCAGGTCATCCAAGGTGCTAGGTTTCATGTCATACACACGATCCTTGACCTCTGATGTGAAATGTTGCTTCGTCAGAAAATATGAACAGAACATCTGGCTGGCTCCATGTGCAGCATTTCCAATATAATTTGTACAGCATTCACATGTGCTTGCTTGTCCGTGTTTGTGAGATGCTGCACAATCTGCAAATGGTATGGCTTCATTGCTAAATCACGGGATAAAATTCTAACCACTGATCTTTGAGAACTGTTAGTCTCTAGAAAAAGTCTGCGCTAGGACTTGGTTGGGCTGGCTACCATCGCTCCCTGGACGAGGATGATTTCAGTTCGGACAGATATCTTTCTACCACTGTTTCCCTTGCAATCGCTTTGAATGGACCCTGTCTTCACAAACTTTTCGTAGATCTTACTAATTGTCAGGAACGAAGGTGCATTTCGTCGCGTGTCCAGGCTGTGAAGTTTTCTTGTACGATGCTTGGGGACTGAAAAACCTCCATCCAGGAACCTATTTTTCTTCGTTCCTCAGTGGAATATCGGTATTTTAAACTGCAAAACAAAAGCAAAAAGAATACCCATTTAATGTTAACATTTTTTCGCCTTATAGAGCCGTACTATCCTTCAGCTTGACCCAAACGGAATGTACTTCTGTACTTTTACTTTGATAAGTAGAAATAACTTTTTGGATGGAGTATCTGTTCTTAACTACTACTACTTGATTAAAGATAATCACAAGAAATATGATTTACTTATTTCATAGATATAGCAAAGTCTGTTTAACAATGAATTAATACTAAATTTTCCTTTTTATTTTCATATATTAAGTTTCGCTGAAGTGAAAGTCCTCTTTGAAATTCTTCAACCATGAAAATAAATTTGAATTATAGGAAAAACCAAATTGCATGAAAGTTGAAAATGTTACGAAACTGGACTGCTAGGAAAGAGTCCATTAATCTTTTAGCATGTAACGTTTTAAATTTACTTCAGCACAATAGATGGTAAGTGCCTTCAGCTCTTCTGGCTATAGTCTGATACTACGATTGAGGGAAATAGAGACGTATGTGATGATCTTATCATATTTTATTCCAAATGTTCTCTTGCTACTTTCCTCCATTTTGTATATTTTACCCTCAATTTTAAAGGAAAATTGTTAGTTATGAAATTAATTGCAATAAAAGTATCAGAAATTTTAAACAAATTTTTCACTGGAGCCATTGGAACCAATGCACCCAGAAGACAAGTCTACAGGATGCCACGACCACCCTAAGGAAAACAAACAGAAGGATCTGCGACAGTAGCGATCCGAAAATAACAAGATGATCACACACAAATGCCAGAGAAAGAAAAGTCAAATGCAAGTCAAGAGCAAACGCTCGTTACTTGAAACACTAAAAAACCCGCCAAGAACAACGAACGAACGAACGAACGAACGTACATTGTGTGGAGAAATTATTTTAGTTTTGTTTGCTTTACAAAATTAAATTTAAGAAAGTCGGCAATATGCTCTTTGAGTACTTGAAATTATTTAAAAGGAAAAAAATTAAATTAAAAATTGTTTGTTGTTTACTCGTATGTAATAAGAGATGTTATTTGTCCACTCTCTTGTATGCGCCTATGTCTTCAAAAATCCAAATGCAATTGTAGTGTACGAATTTTGAGTAAAGATACTTTGAGATTTTTTTGGGGGTCAATATTCGAGACAATATTGAGAGTTTCGCGGCTATGTTTAGTCTCATCTCGAATTACAAGTCTCTGTCTCGATCTCGATCTTGTCTCGAGCAAATCTCAGTTTGTGTAGTCTTGGTCTCATCTCGACTTGCAAATGTATGTCTCGATGTCGGGCTCGGTACTATCCCTACAACTCAAGTTTGTTTCCTGGTGTGATGTTTCCTAATCAGTGAACTAATAGTATCTGTACAGTACAATGTCAATCAGTGTACCAACTGTGCCAACAATTTCCTAATCAGTGAAACAACCTGACTTTCTCACAATTTTATGTTTATTCGTCTTCTGGTACCACAAAAATAATGCAGTTGGTTTTTGAACAGACTGCAGCAAAAGATTTATCTTAGCACTGTTTGAACTCAGCGGTTTCTCTTGTATTTACACGATCAGTTTGAATGATCACTCTACAAAATCTGTATAAATGCTTCACAAGAAAATCATATAGTTTTTATTTGTGATTCTCACGCATTTATACCTTGATAGACCTTGTAATTAACTTTCAGTGTATTGCTTTGTCATACAAAGACGCACATAAGAGGGAAAGAATTTTAGATTTAGTAAGAAGTGTGTATGTGTGCGTTTGTGTGTGTGTGTGTGAGAGAGAGAGAGAGAGGGGGAGAATTGCATTTGTTAAAATTACATTAGACATCTCGTACATGTCTTATGTTTTATCTTCTGCGAGTCACACCAGGTCCATCTGGTGTACGGCACTTCCATGTCTTTCCGGTCATGGACCACGAAAAATGTGATCCATTTTATCACAAACTGTATATGGGAACTGTTCTCTCTCTCTGAGTGAACTAATAATACATTAAAATAAACAGTGCAATCATGATTTTAAAACAACTCATTAAATATTCAGATCAATGCATTGAAAAGGACATCTTCTCGCAAGTGGGAAACCACACTATGTCACTGTACCTTTATTCTCGTACAGTAAACACGGCAAAAGATATCGAGAAACTTTTTTTTTTTTGATTGGTCGAGGTTGTATGAGGACTTCAAAGCAGTGGATATATAGTCCCCGTCACGACAAGCCTATTGACCAACACTTCCTTCTAGTAAAACTTAACCAGAAGCAGCTTAAGTCCACCTATAGTCCGAAGGAATTTAAATTAATCAAGATAGGCTTATGAAAGCAATATTTAGCTCACTGTGCAACTATTTGTCGAAATTATTATAACCCACCAATGCGTTAGACTTGTATTGAGATTTTGTCGGACAATTGTTTTCATGTGTATTCTGATTTTTATTATATTTTTATTTCTTATTTCCTATTTTTTTTTTTTATAATTTTATGGGTCTTATGTGTTAGTAGTATGATCTACATAAAAAGCTATTCACTATATACTGTTAAATGAAATTATATTTCCAACTACCATACCGATACTTTGTTAGTTTGTTTATGTGCTAACATTCGAAGTGAAACTTTTCGTGCTTTTGATAGTTGCGAAAGTTCCAATTAAATCCTTAAAATTCAAAGTCAATGCTGTTTTGTGCTCGATGAAAAGAACTGCCTTTTCTAAGTCTAACGTGACTCATAGTGAAATGCAAATGTACTTTTTATCAGCTTCATTTTACTGAAGGGCTGTTCACATGATGCGACAGATATAGGCAATATATTTAAAATTTGAAGTGTAGTTGTCAAGTGAGACAGAGATGATAAGAAACGAATGAAATGGTGAAATGAAGGAAGTGGGAAGAAACAGGAGAACCCCCCAAACCCATGCACACAGTGTTGGCCCACCACAAAGTTCACTTGGTGTGAGAGGGGATGTAACCTGGGACTTTACACACTAGAGTTGAATGCTTTACCACGAAGCTACCACGGCCCTTAACTTGAGTTCATATTTAAGAAACAAATTTCAGCTCCCAACATTTCATTATTACAATTTTTCAATTTGAAAGCAATACAACAACTTTGAAGACAATGTAAATGCTTGAGAACAATGTACAATACAAGCATAACAGTACAATAGAGATTTTCTACAAAAGTAACATCTTTTAGAAAATTTTGCTTTTTGTTGCCAAATGATCTACATTGTTATCATTTTTAAGGTTTACTAAAATGTCTCTTTCAATTGCCATAAGCATAAATGTTTTCAAGTGTTCTTGGGACAGTACTTCTTCATCTAGTTGTTATCAATTTTTGGAACTTTGCATTGTTTTACAAAACTGTAGTAAAAACATAAACATTTCAATTACAATGAGGGCCGGGAAGCCAGTACGCGTTTTTTCACATCATTTTTTTTTCTCGGCGTTCGGCCATACATTTTCCGGATTGAATAAAATCCCAACACGGCTCCAATATTTCACAAGATTGCACTGCAAAATTCTCTAGTATAATGCTGTGAAAGTAACAGTCGATGGCCTAGTATTTTTATGATTTGCGCCAGAATACTCTGTCAGAATAAAGTTTTAGTTTCAGCCGCTCCTGAACTACTGTGAAAATGGTTATTTATTGTTCCATAAATGTTTTATTTATTCAATTGATTTTAATGCTATAATGATTATGAGTGTTCAGCTGGGAGACCGGTTTTGCGGTCCTTAGGCAAGGTGAACACCGACAGTGGTTTGCCATTGCTTTCTGTAGGATGAGTCCAATGGCGGGGTTCTAAAGTATCGGAGAACATTTACATCTAACATAATCGTTGTTCTCCAATTTCCTAGAGTTTTCTTTTTCTTTTCTACGTTCTTCCCTTTTCCCTCTATCTGTTTTCTTTTCGTTACAGGAATTTCGGCGGGAGGGAAGGACATATCCCACCTAACTCCTATGGCTATGCCCCTTATCTCATGCAGTACAAAGCGCAATTTTAGGTCTTAAGTGTTATGCTTAAAAAATAAAGAAAATGCATCGATTAGTTTCAGATGTGACTATCTGTTTAGGTTTGACATATTTTCGTGTAGCACCAAAACCTTACCTACTGAAGTACATTTTTCTCAATTACTTTTTTCTTTTCGTATATCATGAAATTACAATATTCATGAAACACTTCATGATTGCTGAGTACTAGAATACATTTCAAGGCATTCAGAAAGAAATGTAATGATCAATGGTCAATTACTAATTGTGTTGGAAGTTGTCATATCAAATGGAGCATGGAAATTAAGTACAGTATGATTCCACCATTCTGCCTCATTGATTTAATATTGGCGGGAGCCTAAAGGGATTCTCCCTGTATCCCGGTGGGCCTATTTGCCCCTGCCTTGTGGGAGAAAGTCCAACTGTTCTTTAACTTCCTGTGAATACCTTAGTGAACGGATGATGCCTTTATAGTTGTGTATACTTCCTCACTGTCAAGGCCATTGGGATACAATAAAGGCAATTCAAGACAACATCCTTTCTGCCTTTCTTCACTTTTATTTGGTTGATATTGGACGAAGTTAGTAGCAAATAGCCAACCATTTATGCCTCGCATCTGGGGAAAATAGTCACACATTTGTTGTCTCATTTCATCTAAAACTTCATTGATGGAGCACTTCATTTCGAAATTATACGGTCAAAGGTTCACAATTTGCTTCTTCCCCAAGCGTATATCTTCTTCTACAGTATGTTCCCAATGTATTCAATTCTCTGAACTTTCTTCTGCTGCATATATGACGTGTTCCGACAGATTGAGTTACCATATCAAGTGTACTCAGTACGAACTGAAGTAGAGCGTGATGGGAAATAATATCCTTGGATTGCAGACATTTTTGGATCCGATTAATATATTGAAGAACTTCCGATCAGAAAAAAAGCCAAGTAATGAAGTGAAATGAATGGATGCTTGAAAGAATAAGACCTATTCTCTTCGGGTGGGAAGTTCTCATGCAATACTTCCAGTGCATCAATAACCTGCATCAGCTGACTAGAGAATGCCTTCACAGTTAATGCTTTTAAACTCCAGCGAGTATCACTGAAGTTTACTCAATATGTCAGTTGAAACGACATCAGCAGTATTGCCCTCAATAGCAGTGAAATCAAAAAGAGCTTTCGGAATTTGAACTGAGTTTCGCTGTAACTTCACGAATTGGATAATTTTCGACAACAGTTCCAGGTGAAAGCAAATAAAGAGTTGAACCAAATAAAACTCTAAAGTATTTCACCCTTTACACAGTTTCAGACATGTGCTGGCGAACTTTTTCTCCATGGAGGTTAAGCAGTTTATTTCAAATGTCATGAGGAATGCTCTTTGTCATGTTTTCTTCATGGCTACAGAATCGATATTGTGCGTTCAGTGCACAGAAGAATCAAGTCTACTTTTCAGTTATTTTGAACATAATTCATCTGTAAGATATTCATCTGAAACTCCTTTCAATGCTTAAAAGATCCATTTCCAGATATTATAAATAACCGTTATAATGTTAAAAACAATTTTAACTTTTCAATGTGCTTAAGTGTACCGTACAAACTTTCGGTCTCTTCTTCTGATAACTTTGGTACTTTGACTTGATTCCTTTATACTTTGAACAATATGTGTTTTCATGATGTTGTCAAGTTTTGACGAAAACCTTTTTTAGAGGTGAAAAGTGTCTTGGATTCGGATTTTCGGTCAGACTCCCTGTGCCCGCGAAAGATTTTTGTTCTACAAGTAGTAGAATCAATGAGATGATGTGTTTCTAAATGTCTCCCCGCATTTTGCCCGAGGATTTTATTTGTCTTTGCACACTGTTATAGATTAGTTCATATTTTTATTCATGCGATGTTCTAATTATATATTTCCATTTCCGAAAATCTGACCGATAATTGGATGGATTTAGGCTTTCGCGGCCCTAAGCAATATGTGTTCCTACATATCTTACCCTCCCGAGACCCTACTCTACACCAACCTCGTGATAGACTGTAAACTAATGAAATCGTCCCACCATAACTTTGACCATTTCGTTTTAGCCATAGATCGTTATACAGTACTTACAGTTCTTTCTTGTATCTATTTCTTTGTGGGTTTAGGCTTGTCAATTCACATTAATAATGAAAAGTTGAAACCAAATAAAATGTGAAATGTTACAATACTAATTTAGAAAATAAGAATTGTTCCAAATGTGATTTTGTTACGGCCTCTTTGGGTTCTTCGGTCTTAGACTGCCAGTATTGTTTGCTTAGTCGTAAATTCGACGCTGCTGTAACCTATTTTTAGAACATATCTGAACTTATTTCGAGAAACTGCTTCTCCTTACGGTATCTTTATCGTTTCTTCTATAGTGATCAACTTTGAAACAAGAAATCCTTTATGATTTGATTCGGATTAGCATTAAGAATTAGATCTTTGGACTTTCTTCATCTATGGCTATGTTAGTCAGTCACGTGTGAGGGATTGACGTCCCTCGGGGATCATACTATCCAAAGAAAGGGAAGGAAGAAAGCGGCCTGGGACCTGGGATTTTCCTGGTGTGAATTAAGAAAATCTAGGAAAACCTCACTCAGGAAGGCTGTCCTGAAAAAGCTCCCACACTTTTTCACCCGAGTGTCCTCAGCGGGAAACGAACTTGGGA
Organism: Thermobia domestica; assembly: GCF_964235325.1. Taxonomy (NCBI): domain Eukaryota; kingdom Metazoa; phylum Arthropoda; class Insecta; order Zygentoma; family Lepismatidae; genus Thermobia; species Thermobia domestica. Next base: position 46,961,494 of record NC_137464.1, read on the forward strand.
CAGCTCGCACCAAAGATAAGAGCGTTAACGACCACTCTACCCCTTGTGAATTGATTACGTAAAGACATGGAGCATATTCTAACAATACTGATTACTATAAGAAACTGTAACAAAAATACTGTGAATCCTATCAGATTTTTCTCTTAAGAGTCTTCATCTCGGCGAAATTAAAATACCGCTAATTTTACAGTAATTATGTGATATCTTCAAATAGATAAAAGATAATTGAAATATGGAACAAGAGTGCTCTAGACAATATTATTTTGCGTGAGGTACCGTTATCACAAGTCACCTAGTGGCTTTCCGTTTTCAGATGTTTAGAAACGCGAAAATAAATGCCGAAATTCAAAATGGCTTGAAATCGAAAGCAGATAAGTGAGTCGTGATAACGGTTTCTTGTGTAAAATAATATTGTCTAGGGCGCTCTTGTTCCACATTTCGATTATCTTTTATCTATTTTAAGATATCACATAATTACTGTAAAATTAGCGGTATTTTAATTTCGCCTGGATGAAGACTCTTAATGTTTGTGGTCTTATTTATATCTGTTGCCAGACAGACGAACGGGCTATCGGACAAACATAGAGGTTCTACATACCTTCCAATATTTATCCATAAATACTTATAATTATGTTTATGTACTTTGCATATCTATGCTTTGTCTATGTTTAAAGGAGAATTATCGTATAGCTATTCTTTGAACAGGTAACATTACATATAATTACAACACCAAACAAATAAAAACCAAATTTGAATTCTTTTATTTATTTAATTACTTCACGTTTGTCTCTTGATGTTTTTCCATCTCTATTTTACCTTTCGCAGAGAGCTTTTTGAGTACTCTATCAAATGTTTCGTCTCTTTTGTTTCTCTGTAACGTACCGGGATTAAATCATCAAATAAATAACTCCATAGCTCTTTCTTTTCCCAATCATTTTAACCTTTTGAAATGTTGGTGGTCTATTGGAATGGAACACAATAATCCGACTAAAACCCATTTAGAGTTTGTGTTTGATTTTATTTGATTATTATCGAGAGAATGCATTGTTTATGCATTGGTTTAGGAAGGGGATAATATCTATTCTAGAATGGGAAGGGAGGGGGCAGAGATTCAGGTGGAGAATAAATCAACCCATTCTAGAATTCAACTCTAATGGTATTACAAGCTAAACAGGTATTGTCATACAGTTTCATTTACAAATAAAATCAAAGAATTGAAGGGAAAAAGAATACTTGATGTTTACTATTACTAACCTATACAACACTAAAAATTTCGCGGTAAAATTATGAAGATTCCCTGATAAGGCGTTAGCAGAAAATCCTTGTAAAATTACAAAACAGCTTAAAATATATAATTAACATTAAAATACAGAAAAGCACAGAATGAGAAACAATACAAATTCCGGTTTCAATTAGTATGTATTCAGAATTCAAGAATAGATTTTATTGCAGCTTTTACTGGAATCAGAAAGTAGTAAAATCTATTATAAATTCCAGTTTCAATTGCTATGAATTCGGAATCCAAGAATACATTTCATTGCAGCTTTTATTAGAACTGGAAAGTAGTAAATTCTAGTACAAATTCCAGTTTCAATTGGTATGGATTCAGAATTCAAGAATAGATTTCATTGCAGCTTTTATTGGAACCGGATAAATATTTCTAAGGAATACAGGAAGATAAAATGTTTAAAATTTATCCCCAAAACTGTAAGGCACGCACCGTAGGCATTTTTAATACTTTTTCCAAATGTCCTATAATACTGTGAAGGGACATGGATAAAGCGTGTTGATGAGAACATGAAGCTTTTCATCCCAGCCACTTTTTCCCGTGTCTTTGTGATTTTTGTTTCATTGTGGTAAAGGCGTCTTTATCAATCAAGCAAACAAACATGCTAATCCAGCCTCGAATTTTGTGTACTCTTCTCGGCAGATGATCAAGTTACAAAGCAAGCAGATGGGTGTTTTAAGATAAGAAAATCCCTTAGTGGTGTCCCGTTAAGCCTGAAAACTAAACGAGGCATTAATCTCTTTATCTCCATCAAATTAAGTATTCTCTTTCGCGCTCCTTTAGATAAAACACAAACTGCAGAATCTGCTTGCAAAAAAACTAACAAGAGATGAAAATTTTCATGGACTTTCTTTGCTCTTGTTTGTTTTTAATATAAACTCTAAAATTACAATGTACGGGGGTGAATTGCTTTCCATTTTCTAAATACAAAGAAAGTAACGCTGTGTAACACTGTGTAACGTATTAAAGCATAAGATATTACAAAATAAACACTGAATAACGATTACGGGAAGTTTGAAATTGTGAATTTTCGAAACTGAAGTTTTGATATTAATAAATATAACTATTATGGATTCTTAAATGCGAAGATGGCAAGGAACTAAGTATCTATCATAAGTGTCAAACTTCCGAGCCGCGAAGCTAATTGTGACGGCAGTAACGTAGCCAGGATGTGTGTTTGGGGTGGGCCCAAGTACTGTTATAGGTACATATAGAAAAATTACAAACAAAAACATATATAAACATAAAAATATATAAAAAATTACAAACATCAAAGTACCAAAGTATATTGTCGGACCTCTTTGGGGGGGCACCCCATCTGAACCCCCCTTCCCTACGCCACTGGGTGACGGTAACTTTAATAATAGCTATCAGGAACTAAGCTAAGGGCTAGTTTCTCAAATAAAACAATACACAAACACATACGCGCACACACACACACAAAGAAGAGAGAAACGCTGATGGCGCAGGTATGTAGAAAGGTTAAATCAATAATTGATTTCATTTCATATAACCTCGGTGATGAAAATTTGACGTTTAAGTGCAATCAGTCAATAATCATAGTTTGAAGAGCGTGCTAAAACGTGTTTGAAGATCATCAAAATATATTTACTATTCCATATTTCGTTATATTTCCTTTCTTTTCCTATTCTTTGTACTCAAGTAAAAACTGTGCAAGACGTATTGACTTTCGCAGAATACATGTATATACGTGCATGATACAATAAATTGATTCTTCCTTTATTTGAGGACATAAAGAAAGAAAGAAAGAAAAAAAAAGAAACGAAATTGATTTGTCACTAGAAGTTTTTCAGAGAGCCTTTTGGCCTTTGTCACACACATCAAAACATAAAAAGTCCTCGCTCAGAACAAAGATAAAAAGGAAAAGGACAAAAGAAGAAAAAAAAAAACTAAAACGGATGCAAAAGAGAAACAGCAGAGAACAGAACAGCGACAGATGAATATGATTGAGAAGGGTTACAGAAGAGGAAATAGAATCACGTGACAGGAAATGTGATATTACTCTGTATACGAAGCGCGCCTTAGCTGTTCGTACTGATGCAGGAAACTTATATGACCTGCTCTCAGGTGTGTGCCCAAGTGTGACCAGCCTAGGTACATGGTTCGATGGAGAACAGAGAATGAATATATATATATATCAAGTTTATGCATGTGTGAAAGACGGAAGAGGGAAATTCGAAAATTTAACTTCTCAATTTTCAACTCAACAGGGAGCAGGTCCTTTACATTTTCAGTTTTCACATCAAATTCTTTCTTTTTCGTCATTCCTTTTTCCTGTTTTGCTTTATTTTATCTTATTCCATCTCCTCTATTTTTATCTCCGTTTTTTTCCTTTTTTTTATCCTTTTATGCAACGGAAATTATTCCTGGCCGTTTGAAATGACATTTCTCGTACTTTCTATACTTCGTGTCCTCTTTACTAATTTTTATTTATTCCAAATTTCTTGTTTCCAATCTCTTCTCTCAAAACCAGGAACTGAAATATATTTTCTATGAAAAAGAGTTTTTTTTTTTTTAAATCTTAAATCTTCTCTTCAAACGTCGTAATTGTTCGTATTAGTTCTTAAGAGGTCTAATCAGTGCGAAATTAAAATACCGCTAATTTTACAGTAATTATGCGATATCCTCAAATTGATAAAATATAATCGAAATGTGGAACAAGAGCAACCTAGACAATATTATTTTGCGTGAGGTACCGTTATCATGACATCATGAGTCACCTAGTAGCTTTCCGATTGCAGCCATTTTGAAACGCGAAAATAAATGCCGAAATTCTAAATGATTAAAAATCGAAAGTAGATAAATGAGTCGTCTGAACGGTAATTCATGTATAATAATATTGTCTAGCGAACTTTTGTTCCACTTTTAGATTCCTTTTTATCTATTTGAAGGTACCAGATAATTACTGTAAAATTAGCGGTATATTTATTATTATTATTATTATTATTATTATTATTATTATTATTATTATTATTATTATTAAACTATTAACGTGGGCTCCAAACCACAAGCGGAGCACAAGTACGTCGCATATAGTGGGTGAACAGAATGTCAAACAAAATCGACTTTAGCAGCGTAGGGCATTCCTCACACAACACTATCTTGCTTCTTCTATGAGAGCTGGATTACAAGACGAATATTTATTTTTTAAAATAAAATTTTTAAGTTCGAACATTTTCTTCTTCGAGAGTCGAAACGAACTCACCGAAGCACTCAAGGTTAACACGATGCTTGGAGTTCCAAATAAATATTCCAAATAAATATCATTATTTTCTAGCATATTTTTACCACACGTTTGAGTTCTTTATCCATTAATTCCTTCAATCTAGCGCAATTCCCTCTCTTCTTCTTTCACTACTACTTTCTTAAAATTTTATTCCAAATTCCTTCGTCATCGTCGATTAAGTACGCTGATACTTGTGCTAGAATTTTGACAAATTTAAGGATTAGGATTAGGAATTATATTTCTGGGCTTTTGGAATCTATGCCCATGTTAACCCGTCACTAGGATTAGGATTAGGAACTAGATTTTTGGGCTTTCGGCATCTATGTCCATGTTATCCTGTCACTAGGATTAGGATTAGGAACTAGATTTTTGGGCTTTCGGCATCTATGACCATGTTATCCCGTCACTAGGATTAGGATTAGGAATGAGATTTCTGGGCTTTCGGCATCTATGGCCATGGTAGCCCGTCACTAGGATTAGGATTAGGAATTAAATTTCTGGGCTTTCCGCATCTATGGCCATATTAGCCCGTCACTAGGATTATGATTAGGATTTAGATTTCTGGGCTTTCGGCATCTATGGCCATGTTAGCCCGTCACTAGGATTATGATTAGGAATTAAATTTCTGGGCTTTCAGCATCTATGCCCATGTTAGCCCGCCACTAGGATTATGATTAGGAATTAGATTTCTGGGCTTTCGGCATCTATGGCCATGTTAGCCCATCACTAGGATTATGATTAGGAATTAGATTTGTGGGATTTCGGCATCTATGGTCATGGTAGCCCGTCACTAGGATTAGGATTAGGAATTAGATTTCTGGGCTTTCGGCACCTATGTCCATATTAGCCCGTCACTAGGATTATGATTATGATTTAGATTTCTGGGCTTTCGGCATCTATGGCCATGTTAGCCCGTCACTAGGATTATGATTAGGAATTAAATTTCTGGGCTTTCAGCATCTATGCCCATGTTAGCCCGTCACTAGGATTAGGATTAGGAATTAGATTTCTGGGCTTTCGGAATCTATGCCCATGTTAGCCCGTCACTCACATGACGGATGATGTACTCGGTGATCACACTGCCAGCGGTATTGGAGAAAAAGAAAGGAATGGGGAAGGAAGCAAGTAGCTTGGGACTATTATGTTAGGTACTATCCCGACATTTGCCTGGTGTGAATGAGGAAAACCTAGGAAAATCCTTACTCAGGATGTCTGACCTGAAAAAGCTGTTAGACCTTTTCGACCAAGTGTCTCCACCGGGAATCGAACACGGGACAGCTCGCACCAAAAGCGAGAGCGATAGCGACTACAGTACACGGGAATACTTGACAAGTTTGTTTAAGTTGTTCATGCTTTCTCTGGATATAAATGACAAGCGCAGTTTCACAAAGCGCACCAACATCTATCTATCAGAAAAGATTCATGATTTGCGGGCAGAGCTGTCTTGCATCTACGGTACAGTTACAAATATGTGATGGCTGGCATTTAAAATCTTGGGAACGACGCTTAGAAAAAGAAAGGAACAGTTAAATGGTTTTGACGAAGCAAAGCTTAAAGTTAGTCTTCAGGGGGGGGGGGAAATCTTAATTTTGCCAAATATACACAGTTCTCATTGCGGGTGAATACGAAATTTGCCAAATTCATCTCTATTGATGTGAAAACAAGCTTTAACTAGAGAGCTCCTTGAACAAAATCACCGGATCTTTTTACAATGAAAACCGGACAACATCGGGTATGAAACAAATTTAAATTCAAAACTGTAATATTAAATAATAATACAATAACAAAAATATATTTCCGTAGGACAGGTTATACTCAATTGTGCATGTAAAGTCTACAAATTAGAAACTATGAAAATTACTAATGCACATACCTCAAACAAAGTTTATTTTTATGTTTTAAATTTAAAAAATGATTTTTGTGGTTTTCACGAACAGCAACAAGCAATAATAGATATGGTCCTCTACATTGTATGAATTCATCATAATGCATTGCACAGTCGAACTTTATACAGAGCTTTGAAAGAATATTAACCTAACCCAAGCCTCCTAACTTGCAGTGGGGTTTTGAAGCCTCCTTCCAATTTACTTTGTAGGAGAACTCTGTTGGAAACTTAACCCTTCTCACAGCTTGCAGAAGAGCTTTCAGAGATTTCTTACAAAGCCATATAGCTTGCAGGAGTGCTGTGTGGTTCTCCTTTCCTGCCTAGCTTGCCGTGGAGTTTTGCGGCAGTCTTACATCTCTCTGATTGCCATGGAGCATTGAGAATCCAACCGAACCTCACGCAGCTTGCAGCAGAGCTTTGTAAGGAATCCTTCCCTTGGTCATATGATGTTAGGACCTACTTATTCTATTAGAGATCTTTTATACTTATTTTGGTGGAATTGTATCATTGTATTTGTTTTATATCTGGAAAGTTTTGTAATAAAACTGGTAGCGGTAGAAAAAGATTCCCGTGTGTGATTGCTCTTCCTTATATTTGCTTCAGAAGAATTTTACAGTACTTTCTTCCTTCTCCTATTTGTTTATTGTTTATTTGTTTTCCTGTTAGTTTGTTTATTGATTGCTCTTATGTTAATATGTATTAATTATATTCAGGCAAGATGTCGATCTCCATCATCTTTTAAGAATTTGAAACATTGGCTAAAAATTTATTGCTATTGTTAACGTAAGTTAAAGAACAAAATAAAATTAATTTTACTTCAAAAATATAAAACAAAAGTTAACAAACAATAGTCAATATGTTGCGCAATCAATTTCATATTTTAAGTCTTAGAGGGAGAAACAAAGTGTATTTTATTCTATCAAATAGCAGATATTTAAGAAAATAAAGGTAAGATCTATTACATGTATATAGTCTATAATTAAATTTGTGGTTAGAGACATGATGCAATTTGGTGTAGTTATGCAGCGTTAAAGTCCAGGATTGGACTTAACCCGAGTCCTCATGTGTTATTAATACGAAATATCTTCATCTGTGCATTAACTTAATACCGACTTCATCAAAATTCTCAGTAATCCTAAAATAATGTTTAGACGTGAGTACTCATGTGACGTCAGAAGTTTTTAGGCTACTAATCCCGTTCCACAATGTTGCCAGCTGTTATCTCATATATTCTCTAAATGATGGTCTCCGTGTACGTCTGGAAACACAATAAGAAGCACTATGAGTATGTTAATTAAATAACGAATAAATTATATGAAAATAGAATAAATAATGAAATAAATAAATTTTACTGAAATATAATGAAGAAGAATACAAGTAAAATGCAATAAATGAAAATAAAGAAAGGAAGGTTATACTGTTATGTTATGAAAGTAATGTTATGAAGATCAGGAATTTAATATCTGCGTTTTCGGCATCTATTGTCGTGTTAGCCCATCACATATGAGGGATGACATCCCACGGCGATCACAGTATCCGAGGAAAGGGAAGAAAAGGAGAGGTTTGGGACCTGTGCTATGTATGGACAACTGGAAAAGTGCATTACCTCCTGCAATTCTCCCTTTTCTGCAATAGCAAGCAACCCGAAAAACACTACCGGTTGAGAATTAGAAAGACGTTGGATCCAACCTCAATTTTGTTCATAATATAACATTGTGCGAACTGCAAATAAGAATAAAATAAATTGTTAAGAATGACACTTTGTTAAATTATTATATTATTGTGCGAACTGCAAATAAGAATAAAATAAATTATTAAGAATGATATTACCTGGCGGGGAATCGAACCGAAATTTTCCGCGTAGAAGTCTTGTACGATAACCACTACGCCAACGATTCCTCTACCCAAACTGCTTAACAAGTGGTTTGGTGTTTCTTTCTGAGAACGATAACATGAAAAGTGCTGCAAATCAATGAATTGTTTCGAATGTCCTGCTAATTTCCTTGCCCTTTTCCAATCAATATTCGTAAATCGTCTCTATCATGATACAGGTGTTTGCTTCCACATTCTTAAGAGTTGCTCGTCCAGTATGAGAAGTCGATTCTTCACAGTCACTTTGCTATAAAAAAAACTTCGGCGAGAACAGGACTCGAACCTAGGTTAGATAAGTGTACTGCTGGTAAGTCCGCTACGTTACCAATACACTATCATGCTACATGAAGCTGAAATCCAAATACTACTAACTTCAGTTTCGGAACGAACCGGCTTCTTCCTGTAAGGTTATTTACACCAAAATGTATCGTCTTGGACGCATTTTTGCAGATCTCAAAAGTTTCAGTATTCGCGCGCTGCCATGTATTATTTTCGTCCGCTACCCTAGCCAGCTGTTTTAAGTTGGTCATGTAAAGTCTACAGAAAAAATGTACAAGTCTTTAAATTGCCTATTTCAATTCGAGAACAGAACCCAACCAACAACTGCGGGGCTTCTAACCTGTTCCTACTACTACTACTACTATTACTATTGCCACTTTAAATACTACTACTACTACGTTTATTGCGAATCCGAATAATAAAACTGCAAGCTTATTTTAATGAAAAAGTGTTACGAAAACTTTAATAAAATCGGTAAACCACTTTTTTGAGTATTATTTTAAATCTTATTTTAACGAAAATAGTGTTATGAAAATTTAAAGAAAATAAATACAACAACTTTCCTTGGGCTGGGTTTGAACCTATGCCAAAAACAATTTTCATCACTATTCCGTTGCAGTAGCACGATAAAACCGGGACATCAACAGTCGGACAGAACCGAGTAGTACAATGAAAATATGAGAAAGTTAGATACAGTGTCTTAACTGTAAAGGATGGGCACACAAAGCTTGTAGCAATGTGGACAAATATGATGAAACTTTTATTTGTAATTTTTGTTCTTAGATTTAACAAAATCGTGTCCTAAAGTTATTTTTCCTATGTTATTGGTGTAATAGAGTCTAGCCCTTTATATTTTCCGTACTTTTTAAGCTCACATATTTTTTCAGTTGTATTGATTCTTACTGTACTGGTTCTTGTAATAATTACATATTTTTACTGTAAAACAAAAGTTTTTAATAATTATTTTATATGTACCCGGTTTTGTCCGATCTGGTAGAACACAACTGCGGTTTTGCATACCCTTTAAAAATTGTTTTTGCTCTTGGAATTTACCAGCTTTTTCCACTGAAATAAACACTTTTGTGTCAATAACAAATCAATTTAATATTTGAAAACTAATTCAAGCTATACTATCCACATAGATGCTGAGGAACAAGCAAAAACATTTTGGGTCTCGGTTTTGTCCGACTTTCTCCTATTTATTTTTGTAGGAAAGCTCTTATAATTAACTTTGCATATTCTAAAAGTTATTTTATTATATGCCTTACTGTTCAGTGAAATTAAGTTATTTTTAATACAGTTATTTCCTTTAATACGTACAGTAGAACACTTTCTACAGGAAACTTTAGTGAACGCTTTGGTGTAAAATTTGGATAGCTGCAGAGGTGTATCTTGGAGGTACGAACGTCCATCCCCGAAATCCCCACTTTTCTGTAAATTTTGCCCAATTTTAGGTCAACATTAAAAATTTTAACACCATTATAATAATAATAATAATAATAATAATAATAATAATAATAATAATAATAATAATAATAATAATAATTATTATTATTATTATTATTATTATTATTATTATTATTATTATTATTATTATTATTATTACTGAAGATTTGAGACCTCTATATTACGTCCTATTCCGAAACAATATTTTATTAACGATGAAACACACTGATTTCGGTCATGTTAAAATACTATCTTGTAGGGAATTCAAATTTAAATTAAAGAAAGATATAGGAATACGCAAAGACATGCAGTACAAAGTGGTCTTAAGATTAATTCGAACTCTTAATTGAAACCTGGTGCCACAAACAACTTTTTTTCTGATTCATCGAAAGTATCTCCGTAACTTGTATCTATTATACTCACTGGTCAGTTATACTCGTTTTACAGTTATTTCCAGTAACCTTGAACGACAGGGACACGAACACAGATACATAAAATTTAAAAGCTCTCCCAAGGGGAATCGACCCCGGGACCCTGACCACTGAAGTGTCTGATGGGTAAAAGTACCTCGTTCTTTCGCAAGGCAAGTAAGTTTGATGTGAACAAATCATGCTGGTGGGTTTTCTCTAGACACTCCCTTTTCCTCACACTTTCTCATTCCATCAATTAGTCCATCATAATTCGTTTGTTTTAATCATGGTATCCCTGAATATAACAGGTATAATCGTGGAACAATAAACGCTATGATTTCATTTCATTTCATTTTCAAATGGTTAACCGAAATCAAACCGAATCGATAAAGTTGTATTTTCTATTGCTCATTAAAGTGTTTTCACAAAAATTTATGTAGAGAAAAATATGGAGTATCGTAATTCCATTCAAAAGTGAAACAGTAGATTCATAATATAGATTCATAATACCTTAATTTAAAACGAAACCATTACACATCTTTCAAAACTTTTCAAAATATTTATGGCTATTCAGAAAAAAGGCAATATAGTGTCGGTTTCCAAAGAAAACTGAACCATATTACTGTTCGGTTTCTGAAATAAACCGACACGTTCTTTTCAACTTTAAATCGAACCCAAACCGGTTAACTAGGCTCTAGAACACGGCTAGTAGCTAAGCTGTAGTTAATGTTTATATCAGGGTTGTTTTGTTTAAAACAAATGATCAAAACTTATTTCTAACAATTGATTTTGTTTAAACCATATTATATATACGTTTTAAACATTTTGTTTTAAACACGTGTATTTTTAAAGACTTGTTTCAAACATGTGTTTATTTTCGTTTTATTTTATTCTTGTAAAAGAAAACCTGCCGGAGAAAGAAAATTGTCACAAAGTGCTTCACATTCTGGAAACTATTTTCTTCCCATCTGAATGTTTTGCTTTCTCGTCTCTACAGCAGGTCAATTTGGTGATCTACAATTTATGTTGTCTTTGTTTTCCCTTGTTTATAGCGTTTATTGTATTGTTTAAATTTTTCTCAGTTAACTTGCGAGAAACTGTTGTAGTCGAAGGTTGGACTACTTACAGAAACTGATATTAAAAACAAATAAAAGAATTATTATGGAAACAAATTTTTTGGTGTACTCAAAAAACAAACAAAGGGTTCTTTGCTAAATTCTGGTTTTGAAATTAAAATATCGCAGGCATTCGATGTTTCAGTATAAGTTTTTTCTCAGCTTCCGTATAGGTGGCGTGTTGTTTGCCACGACACGATTTTTGTTTTGTTTGCCACGATTTTGTCACAATCTTCGCATTCTGATCTTATCAGATCTAATTATCGTGAAGATACACACCCTCTTGGAATGAAAGGAAGGGTTGCCAGGAACTTTCGTTTTTGATTCCCTGGCACAAGTGGTAAGTATTCTTGCCTTTAAAAGAGAGAGGTCTCATTAGACTCGCTGCTGAAAGAGAACATTAAGCTGCAAACAAATGAACACAAAACATCATTAATATCACAATATTTTAGTAAACTGATAGTCCTATAATTGTGCTTTCTTTTTTAACAAATTTCTTAATATCATCTCCTTTTATATAAAGTTTTGCTTTTCGTTATGCTACACGACTAAAGGATATGATGATGATGATAATGAGGATGAATAAAAAATAGTGTATTGAAGAAAGTGGGAGAAAACAGAAGAACCCTGAGAAAACTCACACACACATAGTGGTTGCCCACCACAAAAACATTTCGCGCGAGCTGAAATTTGATCAGAGATCCTGATAGTATGCAACAACAGCTAACAAATATAAGTAGAAAACCTCAATAAAAACTAATGTAAACGGAAGATCACACTTCAAACTGATGAAATGGATATATTTTCTGGCATAACTATAAACGCGTAACAGTATCCCTCTGATTTTTTTTTTTCAAACTACGCTTAAATATAAATATATCTCAATACAATCAGCCTATACGAACTCATTAAAACATAAATTAATAAGCAATCGAGTGCTGTCTAATGTCAAACGTCCAAAAATATAAATCCACTAAAATGGCTTTCGGCCAAAGTCAGAAATGAAAAATTCAGATATAATTTAAATTTTGAGAATAAACTAAAACACCCCTAAAACTAGTTTGGAGAGAAATGTTTAATGAATACTCAAAACTAGGGTTAGGAGTAAGAGCAGTAACCCAATAACATCTATGGGACCGTTTGTATTGTATGTATTCTGTTTATTATGTTGCAAGATTTGATCGTTATAATATAGTCATCTGGCAACCCTCAACTTCTGAGTCGATTTTCTATAAATATTCACGATTATGATATAAGATAAATCAGAGAGAACAATACCGTGGCAAACAACACCAAAATTGGGTCGAGGCAAACAACACGTAATCTCCGTATATACATAATTTAGAGAAAGAAAAAATCCGAAATGAAATAAAGAAAAAACAACGCTACAAGGTGCAATCTAGAGTTTTATATGATTGCCGCTAGAGAGGGGCGTCCGTTTAGAAGTCATTCGCCCTCTAGCCCCTGAATTTCAGATTTTGGGAGCAATATTGTAGATTTAGAAATCTTTTGCTGAGCAAAGTCCACATAAAAATATAAATTCCTTACACCAAATAAATACGAAGTTTGGTCAGTTATAATCCATTTCTATTGCCCGTAAGGAGCTATAGGCCTATTGTATATTTGTATATTTTTTGGGTGAAGGATTCCAAAGATGACTCTTCTTTCGAGTTTGCTATGGTCTGCTTAAAATTCTGGAAATTGGGTCTAAGCAACTTTCCAGTTTTGATAAATATTTGCTCCGTATTTATTCGGAGCAAGGACCTCAAACTTGTTTTGTTGGACTTTCCTTACTAAAACGTTTCTAAAATTGCCTTACCGCCCCCAAAATCTGAAATTCAGGGTGGAGGTGGAGGCGCCTACAATCTTGCCTCACTGACGCGGGGCTGTCATATAAAACTATACTACGCCGTTTTACATGGTTTTATTTATATTTAAGTCGGACTTTTGACTGCGAAGATATTGCGTTTTGAGTTAGAATCCATTTACTGAGTAAAACTGATCTTTATTGAAAATGGACATAGATCCATTGTGCTTTGAAAGCCCCAAATATTATTTTTCATCAATAAATGCAATTGAACTTTAAAAACAACCAATTTTACAGGCTTGCAGAAAATATTCTAAAGTTTGCACAACATGAAGTATGCTTCAAACATTACTTTTCGAAAATTTATTATTTTAAAATAACTTTATTAGCATCAGCGTTCTGAAATAGTAATCAACTTTTGCAACTAAAATCTCACCCGCTTCAATGAAACGCGAGTTTACCCTATAAGGGCATAATTTTCAGAGGCAGTAACTCCGAAATGACTTGTTTTAGGACTAAAGGAACCACACAAGCTTAGTTCTCATAAACTTCTAGCCTTACAACATCTAACATGACTCCCTTTGAGACTGAAATTTCGAATACCAATCAAAAATGGCTGCCATGATGTTTGATAGCTCCATCTTATGTGTCAGACCGCTTCCAAGTTCCATCATTATCCCTCAACCGTAACCCGTTCTAAACACGCAATAGTGGCGAGGACTTTAATTTCACCATGTATATTGATAGATTGTGTGAAATCACCATAGTAGATAGATTTTAAAACCTACCTAAAAAGCTTATTAGAACGAAGAAGGCACTTATGAGAGTCACGGCCCCGAGGATGTAATGAAAGGGGGTCGTGATATGAAATAAGTAGACAATTACTAATCTATATTGAAATATTCTGTACCCAACACAGTGTAGCCTTAACCAGCATAATATAAATGAAAAGGTCGGTTGCAAGCAGTTATGCTATTCAGCTAGTTCTCTAGAACCGGTTGTTAAAATATTTCAAATTCACAGAACCTTTTGTCATACCAAGACATAACAGTAAATTTTACCCAGATATACCCAGGAACAGTAAATTTTAGTTTTCTATCTTCGTTTTCAGAAATTCTTACAGCTAAAGGGTTAAATATATGATTCCCCTAAACAAAGTATAAGTGTTTTATTTCTTAATCTCAAATGCTCAGATATTATAAATGAGAACTGGGATCATACGAGTATAGCGGTGAGAGTTGAAACGCATACATATCATTATCAACACTTGTCGATCTATTGCTGGATTAAGGTCTTTCCAATACTTTTTTGACAACCATCTATTTTGAGTAATTTGTTTCCAAGATATTCGCAGTAGTACCTTATTTCGTCACACCTCCTTGTACCGTGTATGGTTTGATTTTTAAGAAAGTTATATCTATCTTTTTACCTATCCATCTAGTCCCTCTCTCTCTCTCTATATATATATATATGTATGTATATATATATATATATATATATATATATATATATATATATATATATATATATATATATATATAGATAGATAGATAGATAGATAGATATAAATATAATGTATATAAAGATACGTATGTATATATACAGAACCGGTTGTAAAAAAATTAGAATAACATCACTGGTTGCAACTAAAGAGCAAAAAATCTTAATAAATAAGTTATTACACGGTTTTGAAATATATATATTTAAAATCATCTTTAAAACTATTCAAAATGTTTAAAACATGTTTTTTTCGTGTGTATTCCAAAACCTATTTAAAACATTTTAAACATCTTTTTCATGTTTTAAGCACGTTTTGTTCTTTTTTTTTCTTTTTAAAAAAATGTATTCTTTCCAACCCTGGTTTCTATTGCCTACTTGTCTAGTGAATTTAACTGCCATCATGTAGTGCAAATTTAGGACTAAAACCCCTATAGTCCCCTATTTCCGCCCATAAATATATATATATATATATATATATATATATATATATATATATATAGAGAGAGAGAGAGAGAGAGAGAGAGAGAGAGAGAGAGAGAAAGAGAGAGCATGAAGGTTTCACACTATTATTGTGAATAGTAAATGAGAGAAAGTCATTCTTTATTCCCTCTTTTGGGGCGAAAGCACAAAAGTTCATTTTTCTTTGGGAGATTTAATGTTAAATTTTTGAGGCAGTCTTCCTCAATGATTATTGGCAATGAATTTGGGGCACATACGTATTATTGCTACAAAATACAATAACACTCATCCACAATGTTACTGTAGTTGTCTGGAATATTATTTTGGGCAATGTTCCTCAATTGGGGAGCAAAGAGCGCAAAATAGTGTTGGGTGGAGTGTTATCAAAACCCCAAATTGAATTTTAGGAACAAAGTTATATGTTATCTTTGTTCGTTTCAAAAAGTCTTTCGTATTTCTTTTATGATGTTATAAGTCAATAATAATCTTTGGCATAGTTTATATTAATAACATGAGTTGTTCTTAAATCTTTCGTTCATAATTTAGTTTCTTCTCCACACAAAACAACAGATATGACAGATTTAATTCTTATACTCTGCATTTGGTTCATAAGTAGTTGTCATTACCTGGTCAAGGACTTACGTCCGGCACGACACAACTAAATTTATTTATTCGACAAACTGGAGAAAAATTAGTACTACTAATAAATGAAATGACATACAATTCAGGAAAAATTACAGAAATAATAACATATTATGCAGTAATTTTGCCGTTCAGGTTCAAAAGTACGCGAGTAATATAATAATAGTCTAATAATAATAATAATAATAATAATAATAATAATAATAATAATAATAATAATTGTTTACCTTAATAGTATAGTTGTCTATTATTATTATTATTATTATTATTATTATTATTATTATTATTATTATTATTATTATTAGTAGTAGTAGTAGTAGTAGTAGTAGTAGTAGTAGTAGTATTACCCGCAAAATTGCTACGTCAATGATGTCCCTTATTTTGTGTTTGTCTCTCCGTTTCGTGTGGATATTTGTTTCTGTGCTGTTAGGCATTTATATTAATTAAGCCTGTACATTATGTAACCTTTTCCTTTTTTGCGAGTTTTTCTTTGGGAAAATGAAGAGAAACTGCATTCCTTTGTTATCTATTTCTTTCCATTCTTCTTCTTTGAACTGCTTAAGTAAGATCATTTTGTAACTTTTCATGTCATCCATTGCTCTCACAATAATAAAAATTGTCATTCTTAATAATTTATTTTATTCTCATATTTGCAGTTTGCCACACTGCTATATTTGTAACAAAATTGAGATTTGGTCCATCGCCTTTCTAGTTCTAAACCCTAACGCCAGTGTTTTTTGGGTTGCCTACTATTGCAGGAAAGGCAGAATTGCAGGTGGTAATGCACTCTTGGGGTCGTGTATACCATCCCGACATTTTCCTCGTTTCCCAGGAAACTTTCACTCAGGATGGCTAGCCTGGAAAAGCTTTTATACTTTTTCGACCGAATGTTCCCACCTGTAATCGAACTCTCGATCCCTTACATGAAGGACAATAGCGTTAGCGGGGCCATGATAATAATATTATATTGGCTAAATGTACATTGGAGTTAACGACTATGGACGATAGTATGTTACGCATCTATTTATTGTCATAAATGGGAGAGAAATTACATAAACAGCAAATATAACTTGAAGAGTTGGGGAATTATCATCTGACCTAAACTAATCCTAATCCACTCTAAAGTTAACCTGAACTCATGTACATATAACCTAACCTAAAGATGGAATACTTACCTGTCTTCATCCGGGACATTGCAGAACAAACGGAATGACAAACAATGTTCTATGTAAATTTAATTTATTTTTATGTAATAGTAACCATGCAGATACTGTTAAAGCTTGAGCTTACCTATTTTCTGTGTAATTATACTAATTTGTTCTGGATTAAGTATAGCCCGCTCCCCCCAGTGATTTTAAACGAATCGTAGTGATTCTAACGATTCATATTAGTTCATAATGAATCGGAATCGCATGTTATAAAGATTTAAGATGTAAATCTTGTGGTAAGGAAGCTTTAGTGTAAGTAGTGGTAGTAGTAGTAGCGGTAGTAGTAGTAGTAGTAGTTGTAGCGGTAGTAGTAGTAGTAGTAGTAGTAGCGGTAGTAGTAGTAATATTAGTAGTTGTAGGAACGAGTTAGAAGCCCCGCAGGGGTTTGTTGGGTTCTGTTCTTGATATAAGTACTAGTAATAGTAGTAGTAGTAGTAGTAGCAGTAGCAGCAGCAGCAGCAGCAGCAGTAGTAGTAGTAGTAGTAGTAGTAGTAGTGACTCTTCCAGTTCCGGTGACAAAGAACTGGGGGAGCGGGCTATACACAAGCCTTTGTTCTTAAGTACTGTTTTTGAGATTGCGTATGGAGTATGTTGATGACACTTTTAATATCCGTCTTGATGTTATATCGAGATTATTCCAAAATTTTGTAGATGTGGTACATTTTCCAAATTTTGTCGACTTGTCGTTAAAAAAGATCGTTCCAGGGAACTTGAACAGCGCCATGTTAAAATTACCATCACTTTAATTTATGGGTACTTCCTTACGTTACGTTACTGTTAAACTACAGCAATGCTAAAAATTAATTACAGTATAACCTCGTTAACACGAACTCGCTTAAGCCGAACACTCGGTTAGGACGAACAAAATTTCGGTCCCGGCATCGCTGTACGTTATCTTATAGGAAGTTTTATCGATTAACACGAATTTCGGTTAGCACGAATTACGAACTAATTTTTAGTCCCTTGAGTCAGTAAAGGTTTTCATTTAACTCGAACTTTCAATCCTTTGTTTTTTTAAGATCATTTTTCTTATTTCAGATTTCACTCCAGATCAGTTTTTGTCATACAGTACTTATAAAGACGAAAATTGCCTTGTAAATAAGAGAGAAAAAAAAAGAAACAGGTATCTTTCCTTTCTTATGAGGTGTTGATTCTGTCCTCCGTCAAGCGCTGAACATGCAGGAGCTTGGCAGACCAGCTGCTGGCGACAGCTCGAGACAAAACATCTCTCCCCTGTAACTCCAAACTGGTGACAGCAGTCATAAATGCCTCTCCGTTACTAGCGGTACCCAGTCTGCTAGCGGAGTTATCAATTTTATAACTTGACCTGGATTTTCTGCGTGGAATTTTTTTAATTTTCGAAGATAGGATAATAAGTTTACTGTAGTGTTTTCAGGACGGTACCGAGACCGAAACCAGTCTCGATATCGATCTTAACTCGAATTTGAGATCAAGCCGTGCTTTTCGAGATCGAGACGAGACCGAGACTCTCAGCCTCGTATCGATACAATTCTGTGGATGGTATCAAGACGGAGAAGAGTCTTGGTCCCCGGTTAACACGAATTTTTTTAACACGAACTCCTGATTTTTCAGTCCCTTGGAATTCGTGTTAACGAGGGTTTACTGTATATAATAACGACTAAACACAGAGCTATACTTTTTACTATATATTTAACTATTAATCAGTGACACAAGAAACACTATCAGTATAAAACTAATTTAAAGAGCACATCGTCTATTACAAGGTACATTCCACAAACTTCTAGAATGTTTCAACTTTCTACTTCTTTCATCTACTTCCTTTTATAACAAGAGCATGTGCACAAATTCATAACAAATTCTACCCCTAACATCCTTCTCCCCTCTAAGAAGTGTTTAATCATATCCCCAAAATAAATGTGTAATTTCCTATTAAAAGATCTCTTCCAAAACGTATATTAATATAAAATAAATTACTAAGTACAAATATGATTTTATATGCATAGATAATAACTTGTTAATAAACGATTTCTGCAAATAAACATATCAAAAGTATCTTCATAGAAACACACGTTTATCTTAATAAAAAATATTACAAACCCACAGTATATAAAACATACGCTCAAAACTAGTTGTGTTTTAAAAGTATTTTTTATCAACAGCTCACACCCTTCAATTAAAAAAGTTACCATATAAATTTTCAAAAACAAATCTTCAGTCGCAAACCTAATCTAACCTATCCTAACCGGTAAAAATATATTCATACGTAACCTAACCTACAACAAGTCAGTAAAAGACCGCATACATCCTCCTGAACCATGTCATCCTTATCCCCAGCGATACAGGATAGTTTCTACTAAAGGGTGCATAAATTTTCCACCATGCCTCAAGCGATACAAGACTCTATCCATCACGCCAGGCACTACAGGACTCTCCACCATGCCTCAAGCGATATAGGACTCTATCCACCACGCCAGGCAATACAGGACATTTATTCAATCACCTCTCATAAAGCGATAAAAGAAACATTCACCACACCCTATACGCTACAGGGCATCACTTTGTCATCCACCACGCTAAGGTGAACTTGATTATTATGCTGATTCATTTAGGCTACTGGGGGGCGCGGTGGCTCAGTGGTAGAGCGTTCACCTCTGGTGCTTGGGGTCCCGGGTTCGATCCCAGCCCCCGCCAAGTGAACTTTGTGGTGGACAAACACCGTGCTCGTGGGTTTTCTCGGGGTTCTCCCGTTTCCTCCCACTTTCTTCATTCCACCATTTCACTCATCTCTCATCATCACCGTCTCCTTTAGCCTAACCGGCATAATCGTGGGACGTAAAACTCAAAGATTTCATTTCATTTTTTTCATTTAGGCTACAAACATTGTGATCTATTCATGGAGCTCAGCCGGCTTTTCTTCAACCTAATTGAAATAAAAGACATGTGCTTTTCATTTCCTTTCCCTACCGTCTGTCAGGCGCAGTATGCGACTGCGCCAAATGTTAAACTACAACAATACTAAAAAATAATTATATAACATCGACTACACACAGTGTTATACTTTTTACTATGTATTTAACTATTAATGAGTGTCACAAGAAACACTATCAGCATAAAACTAATTTCAAGAGCACATCGTCTATTACAAGCTATATTCCACAGACTTCTAGAATGTTTCAACTTTCTACTTCTTTCATCTACTTCCTTCTAAAACAAGGGCATGTGCACAAATTCATAACAGATTCCAGTCACAAATGGAAATCTAACATAAGTCCCTTACGTTAGAAATCCTATGTATTGTCCAAATTACTGACCTAGGTTGATCAGTCAGTCAAAACTTCTTTCTGTATATAGGGTGTGAATTCTCGAAAGCAGTTAAGCTATTATCGGACGCCATAAAATAAAGTAAATGAGAACTAAAAATGTTAGAAGCAGAAGTTTATTGTTCAAACACCTAAAAAAAAGGGTAGAAGGTGTGAAGAAGTAAACGTATGTAAGTGCTTTGTTAATATTATTGACTTAGTTATAAACATACCATTAAGTGCTGTTTTACCATCCCAACACAAGTGCTAAATAAACAGCTTAAGTGTTTTCTTTAACGCACTGTAGTCCTTTTTTCTCTTCTTTTAACTTTCGTTTCTTTTTTCTTCAACGAATAAAGATGTGACAAAGACGGTAGAAAAAATGGGCGGAACGTACATCCCCTCAGTGTCAGATCGAACGCTTTTACGATTTTTTATATTCTTTTTCTTTTTATCCTGGTCATATATAGACACGAATTCGATTGTATTTCTTGTGTGTGTGTGTGCGTGTGGATTCAATTAGGATTTACTGCAGCAATTTACAACGCAAATATAACACTTAACTTTACTCTAAATCCACAAGTTTCTTTATTAGAAAAGAATCAGCTGGAAACGGGAGTGCAATGTCTTCCTGTTTAACTTATTTACGGTAGTCAATGCGAAATTCAATATTGAATAGCTAATGATGTCGTTTTTAGTAGAATAAAACAAAAATTACTGATTTATTTGGAGAGGTTTAAAGGCGAGGGAGTAGTTAAATCTACCTTCCTTATGCATGATCAATTTCAATCCTAAGTAACAGGAAAGGTGATAAGGGTACGGTTATACCAAAATTTTCCTATTTCATCCTTCCCTTGTGAATTTTCTTATCTCGAATCGCTTTTCATTCTTCTTAGAAGAGCCTAGTGTTTATACCTAGTTTAGCGATCATTTTTCCTCACTCAGAGGCAAATTAGAGTTGGGAGCAAAAGTGTTCAAGGAATTGCGGCTTAAGCAGCAACAGCACATTTGAGTACAGAAAAAAATCCTGCAACCTTATTTTAAACGTCACTGAGCAAGCAGAGCCACTGTGTGTGTGTATATATATAGCCAATCAGCGTCCATTTCAGACTTTTTCTGAAAAGGAAAGGAAGTATAAAGCTTCATTACCAGGTTTCATTTAAAACAATGTGTTAGTTTCACTTTTTCTATCACGTTGAAGGAGGAAAACGGAAGGATAAGATAGAAAAGTTTCGATGTAACAGTATCTAAGTCTAAAACAAAATATACTTCATCTTGGGTCAAGAGCAGGATAAGAAAGTCGGCATTTAAAAATTAATGTTGTTCCTTTGAGTTTACCGTCCTTGTGCAATACATAGGCTATGTAGGACATAGATCTGTAGTTTAAGGTTCCTGCTAAGTAAGTTTGTGGTGGACAACATCGTAATCGTGGGTTTTCTCGGGATACTCCCGTTACATCCAACATTCCTACTCCACTGGTTCTTCTATCATCATTAACTAGCCTTAATCGTTCTTCTCTCTTAGCCTAACGGCATAATCACGGAACGTTAAACTGAAAGATTTTATTAATTTTTTCTACAGTTTAAGGTGAAATTCGAACGACCACAAAGCATTCTTATTTCAACCGACTCTTCGGAACCCGACTCTTCGTAGACCAAACTAGCGTACACTAGCCACTGGACCAGACCTTTCTAACTTGGGTATCAATTGGTAGCATTAATGGTGTCGAGAAATTAGCTTTTTGTTATAAATTCAGAGTGTTGAATGAATGAGGAATTTGTGATAAAGTAATATATTATGAAACTTCCTTCTTTATGTTTACGTGATGCACATTAACGTGATGAGCAAGATTTCTGGAATATTTTGTAATATGTAATGATAGCAATAAATGTCTTTGTTCTTAATCCTGTAAGAACACAGAAAGGATATTATAGCAAATAATAGCTATTTTAAAAAAAATTCACGTGGTGCAGTGATGATGTCCTATACCGTGTGTTTCATTTGTTTAAAAAAAAAACTGTATGAATATTATGTAAAATTAAGTGTACTTATATGATAATATGTCTATGTAACGAATGTGTGTACTAATAGAGTATTGCCACGAGGAAAGCAATTGAAAGAAACTTCAGCGGTTCAACGGGAAGAACACATATTAATAAACTGTTTCAACTATTATTTTATCTGTGTTTTCCGTATGAGACAGGTTCCAACTTACACAGAGTGTTCCGGAAATAAACCGACAAACTTTCCACATGTGTTCAGGACCTTATACAAGAGGAAAGTTTATATAAAACTTTGGTCGGAGACGCCTAATTCCGGAGATGGAGCCAATTCAAAGTAATTATTATTTTATCATTAGTGGAATTGGTCGTAGGGTGGCCACACTGTATAAAACAACTTAAGAACTTCGCAAACGTGTTTAGGAACTCAATACAAGGAAATAACTTAGCTGTCACTATGATCGAAAACACCTAATTACGGACATGGTGCTAATTTAAGATAAACTCGCCTATGATCAATTCCATTAACTACCTTAAGTTGGCCTCATGTTCGTTTCCGATCAATGCTACAGCTAAACATTTTCCTTGTACTGAGTTCCTGAACACGTATGCGAAGTTTGTTTACTTATTCCCGGAACGCCCTGCATTTCTAGCCTATCGAAATGGAGCAGGGGTAGGACCGACAGTTATTTCTCCAGATGTGAATGAAACTTCTAATAGAGACAATTAAGATAATTCTAATAAATAGTTGGAGTTTGACGTCCCTTTCAGTACTGAGGTTATATGATACGTGGATCTACCGGAAGTGGCCATCATCCAGTTGAACCTTACTCGGGTTGAGGCCCTCTATCGTCAATGAGGTTTATACTCAATAAGGGCTCAAGTTGGTATCCTCAGTAGGGCTTACACTCCCCCTGGTTGCACTCACTAATTATACCTATGTTGAAATAAATAAAAAAAGAGAAAATTGGGGTATCTAAAAAATTTGCATTTTGTCGCTACCACTGAAAACTTATTTAATTTTACGAGATCTACCGATTGTTGTAAGAATCTGTGAGAGTATGTTTATACCGAAAATTTCCGATTTCATCTTAAACTTTTCCTTTTTCAAATGGACGAAAGAAGCAAGACAAACGCATTGTTTTAAGTGGAACCTGGTGGTATCACATGCTAATCAAGCTTCATATTTCCTTTCCTTTCAATAAGACAAACGTGTTTCCTTTTTGCAGTAAACGATCAGCACACAGTGGACAACACACTGTTCAGCCACCAAACACATACACACAGACAAACAACGTATCTGCTTGCTCATAAACGTTTAAAATAAGGTTGTAGGTTATTTTTTTTAGTGCAAATAAGCTGCTGCTACCTATGGTGCGGAGAACTCTTTTGAATGTTTTGCTGCTAACCCTGGTTACCTTTGACCGAGTACAATTGACAGGCAACTCAGCATAAGCATGTTGTTCTATTAATGATGAAAGGTTTTTCGAGGTAGGAAAATTGGAAAAGGAAGATTTACTATAATCGTACCCTTAGAATCATTGGCAACGGAGGCATCATTCCTGAGATATCGAGTTGAAGAGAAGCTGGAGCGATCGGTAGATCTAGCACAATTGAGTAAGGTATCGATGCTAATTCAAAACTGCTCAAGCCCAACTAAGTTCTTAGCATTTCTGGAATCTATATCTTAACGTGGGATATGGGCCACATAAACTTCTACCACCAGGAAACAAATTCGAGTCTCCCGCTTCGAAGGCTAGTATGTTCATTTTCTCACAACATGGAAACTGTGAAGTGAACTCTCTAAATTAACCCTGATTTGATTTCTCATTGTTTCATTTTTCCTTAGCGTTAAAAACTTACTATGTCTCTAACAAAGGGATAAGAAGGACAAAACTGTTTCTGAAGTAGGCAGTAACAGAGAAATTCATCTTCTAAAGCCATGAGTACTAAGGTGTGGCTTCAAGGCGCGTTGGTTGGAGTACAACGCTACTAGAAGAATGGATGACATTTGTCATTGCTGACGGTGAGACCTTGGGGAACAGAAAGAAATAGAGGTTTCTAAAAAAAAAAAAAAAAAAAAAAAAAAAAAAAAAAAACTCCCACCAACTTGCTCTAACGCGCTCGTTGGTTCGAACCTCTTTTCTTTGCTCCTCTATTTTCTTTTTCTTTTCTTTTTATCAGGAGATTAGACACCAACATTTGACCTTTCTGAACTTATCGTTTCTATTCACCAACTACTTAAAACTCCTGCAACAAAAACTTTGAAGTAATAAAAAAAAGTTGTAGTTCAGAGATCAAGATTAACAGGGTGTTACAAAAGAAACGCCTTCCTTATCTCAAATTCAATTTTTGACAAGAAATACGTCTAAGCCGGAAAATATTAATTGAAATATTTTTAATATCTTAGTTGGAGTTAATAAGGATTTTCAGTTTTTTTTTTTATATTTCATTAACTTTAATGTAGATTGCCAGCTTGTGAACGGTATCAATTTCACACTAATAAATAGTGTTATGAAGCCTAATACTTATGGAATCAAATGATTATATTTTTAACACCATAAAAATGAAAAAATGTTTATTTCGATTTTCCCTCGAAAACTATTCATGAGGATTTGACCTCACGCAAGTAATTTTGTACAGCTCCTTCAGAATTATCAAGTGATATGTCTCTTAGAATCATCTCACATTCATTATTTACAAACATTATTGTATAGAAGGGCGCATACGATGACTGAACGGTAAAGCGTTAACTTCTAGTGCGAGTATTCCCTTGTTCGGTCGCATGGCATGTGTGCTTGTGGTGGACAACATTGTGACCGTGGGTTTTCTTGAGAGTCTCTTGTTTCCTTCTATAAAAGTTCATTCCAAAATACACACAAGTATACAAACATACGGGTAAAAAATTAATAACAAAATCCACTCGAGCATACAAACATACGGCCAAACAACTAATAGAAAAGTTCATTTACTTTAATTAGTCATTAATTTCAATTAGTCAATTAGTAATACAATATTTTCTATTGTTTAACATGTTTGAACCATATTTGAACCATATTTGACCAGGTATTTATATTTGTTCACAGGTCAGGTTTGATTGAAAATCAACGTTTT
The DNA here is from genome assembly GCF_964235325.1 of Thermobia domestica. Lineage (NCBI taxonomy): Eukaryota > Metazoa > Arthropoda > Insecta > Zygentoma > Lepismatidae > Thermobia > Thermobia domestica. The sequence continues at coordinate 46,987,047 of NC_137464.1, forward strand.
GTGTGACATCATTGGGATCCAGGTCATCATGCTGACGATTGAACAAATAGTGTTTCTTGTGGAACATGTGTTCCGCAATGGAGACAAGTTTATCTCAGCAGTAGAAGCTGCATTTGGAGCAAAGTTCCCAGGAGTGAAGATGGCTAACTGCAATGCTATACGTAATCTCATCATCAAGTTTCGAAAGACGGGAAGCATTCATAATGCTCCAAAATCAGGTAGGCCATCTACAGCCACATCTGCAGAGAAGGTAGCGGAGGTGCAAGACGTGATGCTGCACAATCCAAAGAAATCGGTTAGACGACCAGCTCAGAAGGCTCATGTGTCTGTGGGTTCCGTTCACAAGATTCTCCGGAAGTCACTGTGCATGTATCCGTACAAACTTTCGGTGACCGCCCACAAGCTTTTGACAGGATATCCTCGCGGACTTTGGCCTCCGCGTTCACCCGACTTGACTCCACGGATTACTTTTTATGGCGTTGAAGGGAAAGGCCTATGAAGGCAATCCGCACACCATACAAGAAGTCCAAGCTGCAATGACACGTCACATTCGGAACATCACTCCCAATGTTCTACACAACGTCTTCAAGAACATGCAGAAACGTGTTTAACTGTGTCCTCAAGTGTAAGGGAATCACTTCCAACATCTCTTATAACTTCCATGGCATTAAAGTTTAGCTTCGAGTTAATTTCAGTTGTTTAAAGTGGTTTATGGAAAATAAAATACGGCAAGTTATGAAAGGGGCTATAGCCCCCCTTGATGCTCAGGTATACACTGGATAAAATGTTCTTCAATCCTGCTTTACACTGAATACAGTGTTTCTTTCAGACATGTTTTTAGGGGGCGTTGCTACCCCGGAGCTCTAAGAGTGCCCCCCGTAGGAGAGCAAAACAATACGTCTATAATATAATAATAAACACAATAGTACCAGCTGTGCCCCCGGAATACGAAGTGTGCCTCCCCGGAACATAGTTTTTGAAAGAAACACAGACTGGATAAACTGTAAACTATGGTTTAGCCCCTCCCTTGTTCATATCCTGGATCTGCCACTGTATGTATATATACGTATATTGGCAGATTTGCTATTGAAATGAAATGAAATTTTTGAGTTTTACCACCACGGTTATGCCGGTTAGGCTAAAGGAGACATTATGAAAAATGAATGAAATGGTTGAATGAAGAAAGTGGGAGGAAACGGGAGAACCCCGAGAAAAACACGATCACGGAGTTTGTCCACCAAAAAGTTCACTTGGCGGGAGCAGGGTTTGAATCCGGGACCCCAAGCACCAGACGTGAACGCTCTACCACTTTTTTTTTTAATACTTTATTGTACTGTTATCGATCGATTACATCAGAATCAATAAACAAACAAAAGTTTTACTCTTAGCAGCCAATTACATCAGAAAGCATAAACAAACATACAATGGACACCTTAATAAATTGCTGCAAGAAAATTAGCAAACTTTTGTTTACGAATTGGAAATGCAATAGTGTGCATGCGTAACAAAAGTTGGTGGATGTACAAAGTCACATTACCATTAAAATCATTACATAAAATAATATCTATAGTATGGGACGTGATCCACAGAATTGCATTATGTTTAGTACAAGGATAAAAGTGATAATCAGGAAATAACATTAGTGACGGACAAGTGATAGTAGAAGGAGTTGTTCGGGATATACGGGCAATAATTTTTTGATAGTGAGACCAAATTGTAACGTTCTTTGAACAACTATCGAGCCGGTGTTGTAAAGTATCGAGAGCATGACAGGTGCCGCAGAAAGAGAGGCTGCGGATACCCAATTCATAGAGTCTCCCGTTTGTAGGGTATATATTATGAACAACACTGTACCACAGAGATTGCAGGGCAGGGGACAATATCGGTGCATTAATGTTCGCCCAGATTTGCGTCCAGTTTTTCATTGGGTAATGTTCTGCTATACGGGGAACAGAAACTGTGATACAGTGAAGTTGATTATATAATTGCTTTACGGAAAGGTCTTCAAGGTGACTCCGTGCGATAAGCGAGTAGCTAATATCAATAAATACGTCCTTGAGGTATGGCACAATGCTAGCCCATGGTTGTGTATGCAGGGGAGCTTGTAGCTCAATATGACGTAATGTTACACACAAAGCCTTGCTGGAAAGGGAGTCGGAATATAAACATAATGTTTGACACACGCGATTCAGTAACAGCGAGTAGCTCTGAAGTTGAATATTTTTAAGACCGAGGCCGCCAGCACCTTTTGATAAACACACAGTCTCGTGACTTACTCTTAGGCAGTGATTATGCCACAGCAGTTGCCCTGTGTGTTTTCGTATCACACTGAGGTATTTCTTCGGCAAGGAAAATAATTGTGTCAAAAACCAAAGACGACTAAAAATAAAAACATTTAACAGGTAAACTCGGCCTACAAGACTTACATGCCGGGCTTTACTTTGGTGAATGAGTGCAACCAAAGTACATGTTGTGGTATTAAAATTGTATTCTATAGTGTCTGCTATGCGACGTTGCCAAGTTACACCTAAGATTTTGATGCGATCAGTACAAGAAATCGTAGAAAAATACACGTGTTGGTCAGTCGGATTTATACACATCAGGCGTGACTTTTGTTTATTCAGAACAGCACCTGAAATGCGCTCATAGTTCGATATGAGATTTTCAACACGTGACAGTTCTTGTGGACTGTTAAGAAAACAATGTATATCATCGACGAATGCTTGTAATTTTAAGGTTGTTGCACCAATCTGTATACCTTGAATGCGTTGTTCCAGTTTTAAAAGAAAGGGCACGAGAACCAAGCTATACAGAATGGAAGACCGGGGGCAGCCTTGTGCAATGCCTCGACGTACATTGATGGAATTTGTAAGTGCACCATTAACTTTTAATTTTACATATCGTTGAGTATAAAGAAATTTAATCAAATTAAGAAAACTGTCTCCGAAACCATATTTTGCAAGTACTGTAAACATATAATCATGTGACAACCTATCAAATGCCTTATGGAAATCAAGAGCTAATATAGCTGCCTGTGGAGAACTAGTTTTCTGACACCAATGAATACCTTCTCGTATATTACTTAATGCTAAGTACATAGGTTTGGTATGCTTTAAGCCATACTGATCATTATGTAAGACCTGATTTAAAAACGGTTCTAAACGAGAGGCAAGACAACGTGACAAAATTTTCTGATCAACATTAAGGAGGGTAATCGGTCTAAAATTATCAAAATCATGCGCACCTGCATGTTTAGGTACAAGTACCATAATGCCAGCCGTAAAAGAAGAGCTCCACGTGGGTGTGACTCGGAGTTCGTTATACATTTCTGTGAGAAAAGGCGTGAGAATGCCGTGAAATTGGCGGTAAGATTCTAGTGTAAGACCATCAGGTCCCGGAGATTTGTTTAACTTCCCCGCAAAAATAGCTTGGCGAACTTCGCGTTCTGTAAAGGTCTCATTGAGGATGTTACGAGCCTCCGGGGTGATAGAACCGATCGGATGTTCGAAGCAAGGTTCAGAGGATTGGGTTGGAGCGGGGGAATATAGGTTCTTGTATGCATCATACAGAGCTGAGAGTACGCGATCATGCTCGTGAACGTCACCGTTAGGAAAAGTGACCTTGGAAATAAGGTTTTGTTTACCTCTTCGCCTTTCACGGCTAACTGTATGTAAAGAGGTAACTTCATGCTGAAGCATTGTCGTTTTGCCTCTCGTGAAAAAACCTTGATTCTTTTTACGATGTAAAGTTAGTAGGAGTGCCTTAATTTCCTTAATACGAGGAAGTACGTCTACTCCTTGAGCAAGTTCTTTATAATATTCACATAATAAGTTATAGTAGTAATTATATTGCTCTTTAAGAAGAGAGGACCTGTCTTTACTGTGCTGTTTACAGATAGACTGAAAAGAAGGCTTAAGTTGGTATAACCACCATGAAAACAAACTTTTCTTGTGAGGTTTAAATTGCATTAAATAATTCCATCTATTGGTAATGAGCAACTGAAGATCCTCGTCAGTTAAAATGCTGTTATTGAGTGACCAAACAAAGGAGGACTTTAAGTACTTACGGATGGGTAAATCAATGGTGCAAACCACAGCACAGTGATCAGAAAAGCATACTGGTTGAACGTTTATGGAGCGCACAAAATTAATTAAGGTTGTACTGACATAGATCCTATCCAAACATGAGGATCCATTTTGTCGAAAGAAAGTGTGCCCTGGGGTGTTACCTTTATAATGACGCCATACGTCAACAAACTTAAAGTCTTGAACCAATTTACGCAGTGTAAGAGAAGTATTGATACCAAAACTTGAGTCTATAGGATCTAACACTGCGTTGTAGTCTCCTACGCAGATCAAATCTCGTGTACCAGAATGTAACTCCGTGGGAACGTCAGTGAGATAGAAAGAGTTGCGCTCGGAACGATTATTATTGCCTGAAGGTGAATATAAGTTACAAAAATGTATATTTTCATAATTGGCTGTAATAATGCGACCTGACGGAAATTTAGAAAAGTCGGTTAAAGAAATATCTTTACGATATAAAATAGCTGTGCCTGAACCAGTTTCGGAAGGATTGATTTCCCACATGTGATTAAAGAGATAGGAGAAATGATCAATATTGCACTCTTGAAGGAAAATTATGTCCAGATCTGATTTGGTGATGTAATCGGCTAATGCTTTTTGCTTAGTAAGACTAGAAATACCGTTTATATTAATGGTGGCTATATGCGTTGCAAACATAGTTAATGGCCACAAAAGAAGAAAAATACACCAAATAAACACTGCACCAAGAAATGGCATAATGCACTTGACACAACAAAGACGGGTAATATCTGTCGCACATATTCCCATCCTAAAGTGGGAGGTGCTATGATCACTTGTCTGAAGGGGCAACAACATCGTTTACCTTAGTGCTTAGTTCACTTTGATGGGGATCTGCTCGTGACCTCGTGAAACCAGACACACAATTATGGTTCACAGGGAGAACACTTTTAGTTTTCTGATGTTTATTGGCTCGATCGGGTTTATCACGAGGTGAGGACTGAGATCGGCCTTTTCTACGCCTCTTTTCGGGTAGAGCGGAAAACTGGGAAGCTTCTATAGTTGGAGAATCCATCTCACATGAAACACTCATTTCCTGGCGGGAGTCATCCGTGATCGCTGACAACGGAGTATTTACGGCGGTTTCAGATAACTGATCCTCTTCCGATTTTGCAAATGCTGGAGCAGGAGGAGTTTGTTGTGGAAGATCCGGAGAAGTCGTCACAATGGTACTGGAGGTTGATGATTCACTCTGAGATGTTGTATTGTATTCAAGGTTTCTCTGGGAGACAGTAGCGGGAGTACTAGTGATAGGTGCATTGGTAAAACTCTTGGGGACATCGAGTTGACAAGTAGGTTCATTTATAGTGAGTGCACTTGGAAGAGTAGGATCACAAGTCATAGTTGGCGATGGAAGGTTTTCCTGTAAAGTCGGAGGACGTTTCTCACTTAATACAGGAAAGCTGGTAAATGAATGCACATCCGGTAAAGTATCCACTTTGTTCAAAGAACCGGGCATGGGCGGTGATCTAGATGTTGGAGCACTGGTGAGGGAAGCCGATACGGCTGGAGGGAGACGGCGCTTCGCACATTCCATCAAAAAATGATTCGGGGAGTCACAGATAGCGCAGGTTTTAACTTGGCCTCCATACGTTAACCACAATCGTAAACCACATATAGTCACATAAGAAGGTATAGGGCGCTTAATACACATACGTATTATCTCTCTACCAGTTCGGACTTCGTAGATATGGCCAGTAGAATACATTTCATCTGTAATGGATTTGATATCACCATACTGAGATAGGACACGGGTAATATGTTGATCTTCTAATTCGGTGGGTACCAAATGTAAACGAACTGTCACTACATTGGAACTTGCGGAATCTATTAAAATATTGTATGTACCAAGCTCATCTGAATAAGTGACCTTTCCATTCACTCGAAAGAGAATTTGTTCACAAATCACTTGCGATATTAACTTTAGATATAACTGTTTGCGACTATAATCGAACTCAATACTGACAACTTGATCTGGAAGCAAATTGAAAGTATTACGAATCCATTCATGTAACACTAATGTATTAGGCTTATTTACTACATCTTGGAATGATAAACGTAAAGTATTCACTCGAATAACTGACATGGTTCACTGAGAATGGAAAACAGTACTTCGCACTAGACTATATGATGAAATTAGCAAATAGCAAACACTAAGTACTTGATAGCAGAAAATACTCCACTTGAGAATGCGGCGTGAGTTGAAAAAAAAAAACACTCAACACTGCCACTCGAACACCTACAGAGACAGCGGTGTGAACAGCACGGCGTCTGCCGAGCAACTGGCCACTGAGCCACCGCGGTCCAGGGAGATTTGCTATTACATATTATAATTTAGATAATAAAGTAATGACTGCGCAAGGGAACCCGATTTTTTATTATAAAACTAACATTGTATAACAATTACGCCAACTAAACATTTTGGCTTCATCAGACACTAATACGAGCCAACTGTTCGATGAACCCAAAGTGTTTAGTTCGTGACTGTTATATTTAGTTTTATAATAAAAATCAGTTTGCTTTGCTCAGTGATTAGCTAATTATCTAGTGTCTACCTTACTTCTAATCACAACGTAACAATTTGACATTTCCAAACCATGGTTCATACTTTAACTACTTAAAAATATTTACTAGCGTTGTATGTTTGATGCTTAAGTGAATTTTGTTATTGGTTTCTCGCCCATATGTTTGCATGCTTGAGTGAATTTTGCTATTGATTTTTTGCCTGTATGTTTGTGTGCTTGAGTGAATTTTGCTATTGATTTTTTTTGCCTGTTTATTTGTATGCTTGAGTGATTTTTTTTATTGATTTTTACTCCGCGTTTGTATATCTGAGTGTATTTTTCTATTGATATTTGCCTGTATGTTTGTATGCTTGATTGAATTTTGTTATTAATTTATTTTGCCCGTATATCTGTATGCTTAAATGAATTTTGCTATTGATTTTTTGCTCATCACCAATGTTATTTGATAGTTTTGTATAAGAGGTAGCGAAGAACAGCCTATAGAGGAAGAAGACTGTATTTTGGTACACAGTAGAATAGTTAGGTGTTTACATTGATGTGCTGCTCACAAACCAATTCTCGTCTCGTCTAATTCTTATCTTGAAAACGAGATGAGAAGTACATTTCCAAAACGAGAAATTTCACGAAATCTCATGGTCAACATTAGTTCAACCAAATCGTAAGTCAGTTTTAGTATTACACTATTAAGAGTCTTCATCCCGACGAAATTAAAATATCGCTAATTTTGCAGTAATTATGTGATATTTTCAAATAGATAAAAGATATTTGAAATATGGAACAAGAGCGCCCTAGACAAATATTATTTTGCGTGAGGTACCGTTATCACAAGTCACCTAGCGGCTTTCCGTTTTCAGCTGTTTAGAAACGCGAAAATAAATGCCGATTTTCAAAATGGCTCGAAATCGAGAGCAGATAAGTGAGTCGTGATAACGGTTTCTCACGCAAAATAATATTGTCTAGAGCGCTCTTGTTCCACATTTCGATTATCTTTTATCTATTTGAAGATATCACATAATTACTGTAAAATTAGCGGTATTTTAATTTCACCGGGATGAAGACTCTTAATAGTAGAAAAACTATAAATTGAAAAATTGGGTGTACGAAGATTCTGAAAAGTATTTATCAAGGTTTTGCTATATATATCGTTATATTATACTTTTCGTGGACCTCTTGTGACAAGAAAGAAGTCCGATGAATTCTCGATGAAATTAAGATAAAAATTAGACCATATAATTTTAATATACATTAATTTACAAAGCGAGATGGGAAAAATTCGAGTTGAGACTAGAAAAGCTTTTTATCGAAAATAGAGACGAGACAAAATATTTTTTTTTTTTCGAAAATTGAGACGAGGCAAGGGCTCTATAACATTTACGAGACAAGATAAAAAGCACCACATGTCTCGCCTCTTGGGCAACATTAATACATTTTGAAATTGATATGGCTCTTACTATGGAATCTGTCCAGAAGACTAATATGTTCTTAGAAAACTTGATCAAAAACTGGAAAGAATATGGAATAAAAACAAATGTTGCAAAAAGTAATATAGTAATTGGAACAGAACAATCTGTCAAGAGCAAAAAGATAAGTAACTACGTAGTTCTGGTACTAGATGTAGCATCTGATTAGTAATATAAAATGTGAACATGAAATAAAATTAAAGATAGGGATTAGGATACGGGACAGTGACCTAACTAATAGCAGAACATTTTGCTGGGAGAGGATGCCCCTTACTTCTTAGAATTGAAGGTATCTTTCAGAAGATCTGAGTTAGAGCGCTCAACTCATGTCTACGTGGTCACGGGTTCAATTCCCGGTTCAATAATGAACTATACGGACAAACTGTAAGAGGTGATTCCTTACATCAAAATAAGAGAAAAATTACATATGGACCTGTGGGGAAAAGTGCATAGTTTCCGAACTAGGGCTGTCTAAAATCTCGAAAAAAGCTAAAATTTCAAGAGGTCCTATTTCGAATTCGATAGACTGTGGATGGTGGTCCTTATCAGCGTAAAGGAAGTCACGCATGCACAATCCAAAAATATATATTTCATTAATGTTTAATTGGTGTACAGAGTATTCTCTGCAGGGTGAAATTCCCAGACATGCCATCAACCGAATTTTGAGATATGCTCTGATTTTATGATTGGTCCAAAGTAGGCAAATGATAAGCCTTGATAGCAGTGAACACGAAATCATTTGGCGCAATGTCGGAAGCGTTAAAGATCGTCAGCAGCATGGTCTCTCGTACTCGGGAAAATCCATGCTGGGATGTTTTCTTTAACGTTTTAAGTGGAGAAAACGTGAATTTTACCATGAAGAAATAGATACATCGCATCACACGTTATTCCGAACACAAAAAAAACATGGAGCTGCCGTTCTTAACATTCCGACTCCCTTCCGAATCATTGGATGTCCATCGTTGTCAAGGCTTACCTCCTGCCTACTTTGGAACATCCTTGAAATCAGAGTATATCTCAAAATTTTATTGAGAGCATATCTGTGAATAACACCCTCTAGGGAATACCCTGCACACTTATTGGAAATTGATAAAATATGTACTTTTGGATTGCGTGTGCGTGGCTTCCTTTATTCTGATAAGAACCACCATCCACAGTTTCTGGAATTCGAAATAGGGCCTGTTGAAATTTAGCTTTTTCGCAACTTTGGACATCCCTAGCTCAGAAACTATGCACTTTTCGCCATAGATCCATATGAACTTTTTCTGTTATTCTGATGTGAGGAATCACCTCTTACAGTTTGTCGGTATAGTTCATTAACACCCTGTACCATATTTACTTGTGTACCATATTTATTTGGGTTCAATTTTAAGGTAGAATGTGATTAACAGGTGAAACGTTTCATAAAATACTTTCACTCAAGTTGTCATACCTGCATTGGATTATATGTTTTCCACAAAACGCCTGAATTAGCCCTTTTCTCTCTAAATACGGATATCCGCTTAGAAAGGTAAAGTGAATTATACCATATAGGATATATATCCGGTCAGAAATGTACCCCCCTTTGACCGAATCTGGTTTAAGGTTTAAGATACTTAAGTTTAGCGTGCCTTTTCAGCAGCGAGGCTATATGAGACATGATGAAAAAAATTAGTATCCCTGCCCAGGCCGGTAGCCAGCCCAAAATTGTAAGGGGGGGCGACTGAAGTTAGGGGGGCCCGATCCAACCATATTATAGTTCATCACCATAGTATAATTCATTTGCAAGCCTACAGTGAAAATGTTAGGGGTGCCAGCAAAAATTTAGGGTGGGGCCCGGCCCCCTAACTTAGACCCCACTGGATACGGGCTTGTCCCTGCCTTTAACGGGAAATTTAAATTCGGTAAGCAAACGGTTAATCTATATTAACTGACTTATTCTAACATTATTTTATAACAAGAAAAATATCTCTTACCTGAAATCTGTAGTTCAAATTTAGTAATAAGTATTTGGGACTTAGACGAAGATAAAAATAGGGGCGTTTTTCAAAAAAAAAAAAAAAAATTTTTTTTTGTTAATTAAATAATTGACATATTAATTAGTAATTGATATCCCTGTCAACAAATAGATCCACGCTGTTTCTCGGGCCGCCGATCCAAAGACTGTCTTTTGAAATGAGAACAAGAATAATATTGCAGCAATATTATTTTAATTCTGCTTTTTATTATTAGTTGACAGGTGATGCCAGTTACTCAGGAACATTATAGAAATTATAGTCTAGTCAGTGGTTGATACCCACGCCCTACTTCAGCAACTTAGTTTGTAGGAGAAAGATATCTATTAAAATACGTGAAGTACTTCTTAGAAAATAAAAAAAGAGAATACTTTTCAATTAAATGGAAGAAAAAACATAAGAATAAATTCTCATTAGAAGTATTCACCTGCTTAACAAAATGCTTTAGAAAAGCTGACGACACTCATCAAAGCCTCACAACCTTTGGAAAATCCTTCGCCATGACTACCAATAATGCAATTCAGCTAATTAGTTTATTTGTTTTCACAATAGATGGTGGTAACCGTATTGTTTCATTATTTTTAAACGATTCTGAGCTCTGATTATCTTATTTGAAATGTTTCTCTAAGGTGTCAACTATAGGTGCTTTTTACCCTACTACTAATAATAATAGGCCTAATAGTAAAATTTAATGAAGGCAGTAGAAAGTTTCATGTCTAGAAGTTTCAATTTCGTACAATAGATGTCAGCCACTGATGGATATATGGGGCCATCTAACGGCGTGATGTGAAGCTTCGAGCATCCTACAAAATTGCTATTAAGAGTCTTTATCCCGGCGAAATTAAAATACCGCTAATTTTACAGTAATTATGTGATATCTTCAAATAGATAAAAGATAATCGAAATGTGGAACAAGAGCTCCTAGTTGTAAGGAAAAAAGGCATAATAAAGGATGATCCTTTGCTATACGAACAACTTGAAGACAGCAACATCGTTCAAACCGGGTTTCACAGAGGATACGCGTAGGTGTATCAATGTTTCAGCTATTATGTATAGGAGCGAAGGTGTCATAGTGAATAAGTGTTTTTCCACTCGTCTCAGCTTTAGAAGTTTTACAAAAATGAGGCGAAATGAGACGAAAATTTCTCGAGATTCATGGCAATACTAGTTCACTTAAGAGGTCTCATCCCAGCGAAATTAAAATACCGCTAATTTTACAGTAATTATGTGATATCTTTAAATAGATAAAAGATAATCGAAATGTGGAACAAGAGCTCCTTAGACAATATTATTTTACATAAGAAACCGTTATCACGACTCACTTATCTGCTTTTGATTTCGAGCCATTTTGAAAATCGGCATTTATTTTCGCGTTTCTAAACAGCTGAAAACGGAAAGCCACTAGGTGACTTGTGATAACGGTATCTCACGCAAAATAATATTGTCTAGGGCGCTCTTGTTCCATATTTCAATTATCTTTTATCTATTTAAAGATATCACATAATTACTGTAAAATTAGCGGTATTTGAATTTCGCCGGGATGAAGACTCTTAAGCACCTTTGTACCAATTGTAGAAAATGGGATATGGATAGCCATTGTTAAACGAATTGACTCCATTAATAAACTTGGCCTGAAAAATCACTTCAAGCTGTATATTGTAAAAATAAGAATTCAAAAATCGACTTTCGTTTAAGAACTATCGTGTGGAATAACTGACACACGGACGTTCGGGCAATACATGTGCTAACATTAGTCTTAGAAGGTTCACTACTGTTATAATAATAATAATAATAAATTAATAATAATAATAATAATAATAATAATAATAATAATAATAATAATAATAATAATAATAATAATAATAATAGAGAAAGAAAAACTGGGAGGAAAAACTGTGGTTCATAATAAAGATATGAAAATATATTTCGCATTCTGAAAGCAACAAAGACAAAACTAAACGAAAAATGTTGATGAAGAACAAAAATGGAAGCAGCCACTACGCCATCTTTAGAAAAACCAATTAGCATGTTAATTAGTTTTGCCTCCTCAGAGCAGAAGAGGGGAAAAAAAAGATAAAGCAAACAGAGTAATGTGTAAAGAAATGTACAGAATAAAAAATTACAAGAGGGGGAAAAGTAATAATAGTAGTAAAAATAAGAGTGCTGCACCGAGTGTTGGCGTAGGGAAAAAATTGAGTGAGGACGTTGTGTAGGATCTAGTCACATATATAACCACCGTATGTAACAGGTGTGTTCTTTCACGCCTCTGACTATTACAAAGTAACAGGGCTTGGTTTCCTGTTGACACACAGAGTTCCACCCGAAAATCATTTAGTTGAAACACAAATTCCTTCCACAAGCACAACCGTGCACACACATATATATAGATTCAACATACATAGAGGCACATACATATATAGCAGAGGTGAGTACCACAAATACGTGGTAACTGTGAACCGCAAAATTGATTGCTTACCGGACCCTCATACACAGCGGCCACACTTATTGTGTACTACGCGGGATCCATTTGGTGTATTCTTTTATTGCTGATTGCTGTTCGTGACTGGTCGATTAGATTCGCATTCCTTGGGTCCTAATAAGATCACAACTGGGAAATAGCCAGGCAACTATAGCAATAGGCAACGATTAATGAATCTCTGCTTTTGTTTGTTACAGTCGTGCTGCAGCACAGTAGGTCTAATATTCGGTGTGGGATTATCTTAAGATTTTTAGATAGTTCGACAAAATTGGTATCCTGCAGGGGCCGTGAAGAATTGATATCTCTCGCAGTCGTGTTGGTCATGAAACCTAATTCAGTTTGCCATCAAAATATGTGCAGATAAAATATAACATCAAACACGGTCTACTTCTAACAAGAGAATTGTTTTTTGCTTTTTCGTTTTTTAGTTCAAGCGTAGTTTTTAAGCACGGAGGCTATAAAAGTCAGGGTCTTCCTATCGATTTGTGGGGTGCGAAACTAATGGTGTAAATAAGAATTACATATCCAGCATGAATAAATTATTTTGCTCCAACTTTGATTTTCACATCAATAATAGTGATATTTCACTATAACTCACTTCGCGAGATTAACAGTATAGAAGTGTAAAAATAAATTTATTATCTCTAAATTTTGAAATCCCAAGAACGTGTTACTTTCCCTAAGAGAATCAGCCTAACTCTTTGCTCCTATGATGTTACGCCCTTCGAGCTTGGGGTTTGGAGCAACTGTATTACCTACACCACCAACTGGATGACTCTGTCTACAGTATAATGTGGGATTGGAATCACATGACATTAACTATAAGCGGGAATTATATTTGGTTTTTTCGACTAAAGAAAAAAGGCATCCACTAACCCACTTATCTTTTCCAAGGTCAGAAATTGACTATAATTGACTTTTCGGTGTTCTTGACTAAATATTGTTATTTTCAGTTTTCTTATAACTCAAATTATGTTCTTTTGTTTGATTCAAAGCTTATTATTTATTTCATATCCATATCTTATTTTTAATTTGTATAAAAGCGACTATGTTTGTGACTTAATAACTTTTTGAATCACCCGACCGATCTAAATCAAATTTTCAACATTTGTGAGGTCTGGAATGATTTTTATCACTTCACTTTGATGGTGCAACTTAGGGACAAAGCGCGAATATATAAAAATGACCGATATTAGTGTCGAATCCATGGTATACGGGGTATTTGAGATGAATAGTGACATTTCATGCCATTTAAATTCAAATTCAGCCCCTCAACTTGGGGGAAAGGGATATATACTTATATATATATATATATATATATATATATATATATATATATATATATATATATAGATTGATTGATAGATAGATAGATAGATAGATGATGAATGTAGATATATATAGATATAATCGAAAATGACCGATATTAGAGAGCACTTCAGTAATAGTAAAAAGTGTTTGACTAACAGAATATAGAACAAATTACTAATTTTTCTTATTATAACCCAGCGAAGCGTGTAATTGACGCTAGTTTATTATAACTTTCGACAACACTATAATTCGTGTTTACAATTGTAAATTCGTTTACATTTCTTTCCAGAGCTTATCTTGATTATATGGCTTTTTTTTTTTGGCTCAGGCCCGTCTTTCAGATCCGGCATCTGAAACTTTTGACCGGAACGGGTTATCATCATTGCCATTTATTTGTTTTCTTACCGGTATCTTTATTGGATATCCATGTTTGAAAGAAAAAAAAGGTGAAAAGGAAGGGAAAAAGGAAAGAACAAAAGAACCACAGCACAAGAACAAAACAAACAAAAAAAACAAAGAAACAAACAAGAATAAACTATGAAAAAAAATTAACAACAATTTTCTTGCGAAGTACTACTCAGCTTAACTCTATCTGCACCTATCCTGAACTATACTACTTAGTATTTCAATTCCTAATCCAACAATTGTAATAGATGGTTGTAGACGAGTGGTCTCAATGTTTTCGCTTGGGATCGTAAACTACAGTCTATCGCGGTGAAGACCATGGGCGTTTTTAATTGTTGTTGTCCACGAGACGATAAATTTACCAACGAGATGACAAATTTTACGAATTTTGTAGGCAAAACTAGTTTGCCCAAGAAACCGAGAAAAACTGTATCATGAGCGACGTGTTATTAGCTATATTGGTAAAAAAAAGAAAAGGAGAAAACGAAGGAAGCTACAGGTGATGGACGATATCGATACCGAAAAATTTTACGTGAAGATAAGAAGGTTAGCTGAGGACACTGAAACTTCTCAGTTGCGATAAATGAACTGCCAACAGGGGCAGGATACTTATGATGATGATGACGTTGATTATACGCGATCTAACGGAACATATCCAATCACAACCAAACTTAGCATGAGATAAACTTTGACTTATTTAGGAAACAGATGAAATATTTTCATGTGCAAAAGTTTGATTCCCGAGTTTTATATACCTAGGTGTAATCGCAGAACAGTATATATTAGGGATTTATGAAGAAGGTTTTATGTTTCAAAGGTCACATTGGCGATACTGAAGGCCGTATATGATCGTTTTTAATAGATCTAATTTTTGTAGTTATTTTACAGTTTTAATTACATAGTTATGTATATTAACATTTCACATGAAAATGTATAACACTATAACATATTAAAAAGACACAGTAAGAAAATTTAAAATTCATTTACTTTTTCCTTATCTAATAACTTCTCTGACACGTCAGATTGCTTTCTTCGAGACAACTTTTGTTCAAGATTTGTTCCAATATGTTTTATAGTTATATTATTTAACTTTCTTTCCAAAAGACCCACAAGGCCGCTCTTTGTGACTCTGAAGGCTGCTGACATACATTATACACGATTTACAGCAATAATTGTCATCATGATTAAATTTGTGTAGTGAGCATGTCAAATATTTTTGCTGTGAAGATTTTTGGTTCTCGAGTTCTGGCAATCGTACTCGGGTTTTAGAATATACCCATTAAGGCAAATTTTTGTAATACGTTTCACTATTTGCTGTTCCGTTTCACTACTAGCAGGAATTAATGGAACTAAGCTCTTAAATAATAATCTGATGCTAAAAAAATAAGTAAATGCGGTGTGTACTTATAATAAACATTTGCTAAAGTTAATAAGAGATTATTTTTCCGATACTAACCTAAAACTTTTTGGAATTACTTAGTTAGGTAAACACATTCCTGCTCTTTCTTTAAATTTTACGGATTTCATTGTGCATTAGAAAGAATCCACAAGAAATGATGTATCATGTAAAGGTTTACTGAATTTTCCTGTCACGTTCCAAACATTTCTTAACAGGGACTCAGAGAAAAAGATATTAAACGTAAAAACTCATAAATCATTCCATTAAAAAAAAAAAAGTTCTTAAATATTTTATAGACATGCTGACATCAGCGCCAGGATGGTAATTTACTTAGTCTTCTACGGGGTACCGTTTTTCTTCTTTTTTTCGACAATTTGTTTCATTTGCTATGTTACTATAACCCTTGTGCCCCTTTATAGCAAGGGCGGGAACGAAGAAAATAAGTCTTGGAACAAAAGGGCTTGTAACATTTGATACATGGACAGAAATGACAACGCGAGGAAACGAAATTGGAAGAAACCATTATTCTTATTCTCCATTTTGCACGACTCATAAATACCATATATTTTTGTTTACCCTTTCTAACGACAGATGGCTCTTCATTCTTAACGTATATAAACACGATGGGTTCTCTCCTTCTGGGATTATTTATCGCTTTTGCTCGTGGCATAAATCTCGACACCAATTGTCTGTGAGCGTTGTCGTGTTCTCCCGCCCCCCCCCCCAAAGATTCTTTCGCGCTTCATTCCTCCGCTATCATTTTCTTCTTTTTTGGCTGTTTGCGCAGTGAAATTCAAGGATTATCATTATCGTTTTCTTTGCCCGTTTTCTAGATATGTGCTCTGGAGAGTCCTGTCCCTTCTGGAGATGCTTGAACAATGAGCCCTTTTCAGAGCGAGAACAAATTCTTGTAGCCCGTAAGAAAATGGAGGAAAAGGATTAATTTCTCATTGTAGGGCAATTAATTAGGACAAGAGAGGCAAAATAGGGAGGAGACAGAAATTAGTGTTGAAATGTCTTCTCTACTTTTCTTGTACCGTATTCAACGTCTTCTAAAAGCTTCTCGTTGGGTATTTCTCGGTTGAAAACGCTTTGAATGGTTACAATGAAATGGGTGTGAAATAGCGTAATACCTTATTGCTCGCTATATGGTAAAAAATTTATTACACAGAACTACTAGGAAATACGTTGTAATTTCATTATTATTATTAAATTAAAACATAACGTAACAGGAATACGGACGATATTCACATATAAACAATGGTTAAACGCAACAATCACTGGAATATTAACTTTTCCGATTGGTCTTCCAGTCAAGACTTTGAAAGTGTTTCTACTTTCTTCCATTCTAGCTACATGACCCGCCCACCTAAGCCTCCTAGACTTGACGACCCTAACAATGTTGGGTAAACCGTATAAATTATGTAGTTCCTCGTTATGAAGTTTCCGCCATTCCCCATTCCTGTTCCTCTTGGGTCCGAATATTCGTCTCAGGATCTTGTTCTCAAATACTTTCAGTCTATGTTCTTCCCTCAGAGTAAGCGACCATGTTTCGCAACCATACAGAACAACAGGCATGATTACAGTTTTATATTTACTGAATCTGGATGCATTATTTAATTGAAGACGTATCTGAGGACGAAGCAATACTAACTGCGCTCTTGAAAATGTACTTTTGTTGACCTTTAGCAGTTTTGATAAGTTCAGAAAATGTTACTGCCTTCAACTCTTCAGCAAATTCCGCGCACGACAGGTCGATATCAGAGCAAATTATAAGCTCTGCTTTAACCATATTGTAAAGATTTCTCGGGTAGAGCAATAAATGTACTCGGGATTTGGACTTTTCCCTTCACCTTTTATTATGAAAAGTTTATGTACACAAATAATAAGAAATTCCACTAATATTAGGTAAGATTAGATGCGAGCCCGGTGACCAAGCGTCGTGGGCTTTGAGGTGAGGTACTCTCGGTGACCAAGCGTCGTGAGAGGGGTGTAGATTAGGTATCTCTCTCTCGGTGACCGTGCGTCGTGAGAAAGAGGAAAGGAACCCGGTGACCAAGCGTCGTGGGTATAAGGATAGGTACCTCTCGGTGACCAAGCGTCGTGAGAGGGGTTTTAGGTGCTGTGATCAATCCGGGAAGATTGATGTTGGTCGAGGTGTGCAGGTCCTTTTTATTCTGTCTTGTCGGCTTCCATCGTCTATTCTTGTCCTTCCGACTGTTGGCGATGGTGATCGACTCCTCTTCGGGAACGTCGTCTGTTTTTTTGTGTTTATTATCAACACATGTAGTTCACACGTGGTTATTGCCTGATACGGCAACGTGGGGATCCTTACAATATTCATCAACAAACCATTCCTTTAGTCATTCCAAAATAATCTGAATAGAACAGGCAATAGAACTAGTAAGAGAAAAAAAATACTGGACACTTAATGTCCGGTTTAAGGTCGTACCGGACACCGGATAAGGAAGTCATAAACCTAAACGTCCGGTAACATACCGGACTGTTGGCAACTCTAACTTTGGCACAGCTTTGTCATTTTATTAACAATGCTTACTGTGAATTAACACTATAGTATAGGCCTACCATTCATTCTGGTATATCATATTGTAATGCCCATAATACATTTCAGGTTGACGTCTCACATAGCCTCGCTACTGAAGGGGACGTTCAACTCAAAGTCAACTCAATCATTATTCTCATTTCTTCATTTTGGGTCAAAATTAGTAACATTTTGTTTTCGTTTCAGATCACTATTTTAAAATTCATCATAATCATCACATTCCGTTTTCTTGAATCCAATTTGCTGAAATATTCAACGATTCTCTCTCTCTCTCATATCTATTCTGCATTTTTATAATAATTACATCTGTCATACTATGTCTACTTTTCCTTTTCATATTATTTTCACATGTGTTTTTCTGCTTTTTTAAAATGATATTATTAAATTGATATTATTCATTATTATTAAATTAAAAACCGACATAACCGTAACGATATTTATATGGCAATGGTTGATTAACACAACAATCAACGGCATATCAACTGTATTCCTTGATGTGAAGTTACAATAGCCTGATAGTATGTATGATAGTAATTTTTTGTAATTTTATTTAAAACGAGGGGCCGCGGTAACTCAGTGCTAGAATGTTACCACTAGTGCGTGGGGTCCTTCGTTCGATATATACAATTACAAATTTGTTAATTCTTCTCCAGGAATACTCTCTTAATAATCAAGTGAGAAAGATTCTGGGTTCGTATATGAATTATTAGGTGAGAACATTTTACTGAGTTGCTTCCTCAGAAAGCTTTGCAAGATGCTTCGAAAGTTCCTAATTATTTTGTAGGCAAGTATTCTTGATTAGTCTTTGGATTATTGTGTGGAAATATACTCTGGAATCGTTTTTGCGTTGTTATTTAGGAAATACTTTTAGGTTGATCTCTAGGAATTGTTTTGTAGTAAATGTCTTCGAAAGTTTTCTTCAACTCTATAGGAAAGTTCTTTCAAGATGAGCTCACTCGAGGCTAAGCGGTTAGCGTACGTGCCATTTGGCATGGGGACCCGGATTTGATTCCCTGTGGGAACTCATGTGGTTCGAATTCCACGTTAATAAGTAGATTCACGTCTCATATAGTCTCGCTGCTGAACTGAAAATCAACTCAATTCAGCTCAACATGTTTTCCAAGACGATTTTCTAGAGTTCTGAATTTTTTTGAGTTGTTCAGTGTACTCTTCAAAGCTTGGACGAGTATTAAGATTCTTGTGTTTTTCCTAATCACAGAATGACGGAAATATACACACATTTAAACCTTTAATAACAAATTGTATATAAATATTCTGAAAATTAATAAAGAACAAAGAGAATGTTATCTATTTATAAATTTTATAGCAGCAGAGGTTTATTCAATTGAGTGTTCAATACCTTTATGTCTTGAAAATGAACATTTTAAATATTCTCACAATTAACTGTCATTGATAGCCATGGTAGTAGCACGAGGCGAAAATAATTCTTTGTCACCCTTATGTTCATCTACAAATGATATTTTATTTCGTTAAAAGTTAAAGCATCGAGAGGACATTTTTGCAAGGAACAACTTCTGGTTTTCAAATTCAACCCTTGTCATATATATACATAATTTCCCTTACCACATGGGAAAAAAAAAAGGAGTTGGAGGTTTACTTTTGCCTGAATATGAAAGTGCCGCTGTGCAAATATGTAACATCCCTGGGAGAAAAGCAAGATTTTCTATACCACTGGATACTACTTCAGTCGAGAAAGACGTTCTGAAAGAACAGGGAAGTTTCACATTATACTTTTGCTGTGGATAAGGAAGGAAAGGAAAGGGTTAAGAAAAAAAAATAGATTGTGAAGTTCTTTTCTGGAGAGCTCCAGAACGAGAGATTGGGGCGTTCCAGCACATCTGGTGGTCTCTTGGTAACACGCCGCGCGGAAACATTAGAAATAAAAGAAAAGATGAGAGTGAGGGGGGAAAGTGTAAGAGAGAGATGGAAGGCATAGGGACGTAACAGTGATTTCCAGAAAAGAGAAGAGAGAGAGGGTTAGATTCTCAAGTGATGCCACTTATGTGTAAAATAGGTAGGAACAAAATTTTGATTTCCATAATATAACAGTTAGGAACTTCCAGGGCTACACATAAAAATAATGTTTCCCATTATAACATATGAAGTTGGAAGGCACTAAAGCTTCAGAGGTTACGTGATTGACCCTTCATTTTAAGTGGATTATCTTTACGTTCATCATTTTTTTTTGTGACCTGCGCCTATTTTCGTTATTTTTAAGGTTTAACCAAACTCCCATCTATTTATCTTGTCTGCTTAGAAGACAAAAGAATCTCAAGAACTGTTTGACAGGTAGTGAATTTTGACTAAGATGTGGAGAGTCAAAAATGAGGAGTTAAGTTGACTTTGAGTTTAATGTCCCGTTCAGTATCGAGGCTATATGAGACGTGGACCTACTGATTAACGTGGAATCCGAACCACATGAGCTCCTGCCAGGAACTGAACTCGGGTCTCCCACGCCAAAGGCGCGTAAGCTAACCGTTTAGCCACGAGGGAGCTCTCAAAAATGAGGAATTTGAGCTCTTCGATGGGGTTGATGAATTCAGTTCATCCAAAGTTATATGTCTCTCCATGTATTCCAATGGGGCTGTTATTGTCCTTTGCAGGCCCGTATCCACGGGGGGCATGAGGGGCCGGATCCCCTAAATCTTTACTTTCCCTCCTAAAATTTCTACAGTAGGCTTGCAAATGAACTATAATATGGTAATGAGCTATAATAAGTTTGGATCGGGCCTCTTCTAACTTCTGCCGGGCCCCCTATATTTTTAGGCTGCCTATGGACCTGGATGCAACGTAACTGTACTTAAAAGCCACATTGGTTGCATACCATTTAGTTACTTTTCAATATTTTAACCAAACTTCTTCACGGGGTACGCACGTGACAATATTAGTCTATGTGTTTCAAAGTATGAACCAAGGATTATTCTCTTTCCAATATGGCTCTTTAGTTTATTCAGTTTCTTTAAAATAACTGGATATTTAAAATAGCTAATACTTTCTGGTAACCTAGAGTACTAAATGGACCGGAACGTGGTGATGATTACACCGTCTACATGAGTAGTGACAGTGTAAAGTTTTATCTTCACACACAGTTCTTGAACCTTCATGGGTTGCCTCGAAAGAAAAACATGGGGAGCACTCTTATATATTATAAATTGATTACATATGAAAGTTCTTCCCATGCCTCTTCTTTTAGTCATGTGTAAGTAGAAGTTTCTGAAAGTATATTTATTCATGACTAAAAAGAAAAGCATGAGGAGCACTCTCATATACAATCGCTTGATTTACATGAGAATTGAACAATTTATAAGTTGATTGTATATGAGACTGCTCCCCATGCTTTTCTTTTTAGTCATTCGTATGTAGAATTTTCTAAAAGTATATTTATTCATGACTAAAAAGAAAAGCATGAGGAGCGCTTTCATCTACAATCGCTTGATTTACATGAGAATTGAAGAATTTATAAATTGATTGTATATGAGACTGCTCCCCATGCTTTTCTTTTTAATCATTCCTAAGTAGAATTTTCTAAAAGTATATTTATTCATGACTAAAAGAAAAGCATGAGGAGCATTCTCATATGTAATCACTTGATTTACATGATAATTGAAGAATTATATAAATTGATTGTGTATGAGACTGCTCCCCATGCTTTTCTTTTTAGTCATTCGTATGTAGAATTTTCTAAAAGTATATTTATTCATGACTAAAAAGAAAAGCATGAGAAGCGCTTTCATCTACAATCGCTTGATTTACATGAGAATTGAAGAATTTATAAATTGATTGTATATGAGACTGCTCCCCATGCTTTTCTTTTTAATCATTCGTAAGTAGAATTTTCTAAAAGTATATTTATTCATGACTAAAAAGAAAAGCATGAGGAGCGCTTTCATCTACAATCGCTTGATTTACATGAGAATTGAAGAATTTATAAATTGATTGTATATGAGACTGCTCCCCATGCTTTTCTTTTTAATCATTCGTAAGTAGAATTTTCTAAAAGTATATTTATTCATGACTAAAAAGAAGAGCATGAGGAGCATTCTCATATGTAATCACTTGATTTACATGATAATTGAAGAATTATATAAATTGATTGTGTATGAGACTGCTCCCCATGCTTTTCTTTTTAGTCATTCGTATGTAGAATTTTCTAAAAGTATATTTATTCATGACTAAAAAGAAAAGCATGAGGAGCGCTTTCATCTACAATCGCTTGATTTACATGAGAATTGAAGAATTTATAAATTGATTGTATATGAGACTGCTCCCCATGCTTTTCTTTTTAATCATTCGTAAGTAGAATTTTCTAAAAGTATATTTATTCATGACTAAAAAGAAAAGCATGAGGAGCATTCTCATATGTAATCACTTGATTTACATGATAATTGAAGAATTATATAAATTGATTGTGTATGAGACTGCTCCCCATGCTTTTCTTTTTAGTCATTCGTATGTACAATTTTCTAAAAGTATATTTATTCATGACTAAAAAGAAAAGCATGAGGAGCATTCTCATATGTAATCACTTGATTTACATGAGAATTGAAGAATTATATAAATTGATTGTGTATGAGACTGCTCCCCATGCTTTTCTTTTTAGTCATTCGTATGTAGAATTTTCTAAAAGTATATTTATTCATGACTAAAAAGAAAAGCATGAGGAGCATTCTCATATGTAATCACTTGATTTACATGAGAATTGAAGAATTATATAAATTGATTGTGTATGAGACTGCTCCCCATGCTTTTCTTTTTAGTCATTCGTATGTAGAATTTTCTAAAAGTATATTTATTCATGACTAAAAAGAAAAGCATGAGGAGCATTCTCATATGTAATCACTTGATTTACATTAGAATTGAAGAATTATATAAATTGATTGTGTATGAGACTGCTCCCCATGCTTTTCTTTTTAATCATTCGTATGTAGAATTTTCTAAAAGTATATTTATTCATGACTAAAAAGAAAAGCATGAGGAGCATTCTCATATGTAATCACTTGATTTACATGATAATTGAAGAATTATATAAATTGATTGTGTATGAGACTGCTCCCCATGCTTTTCTTTTTAGTCATTCGTATGTAGAATTTTCTAAAAGTATATTTATTCATGACTAAAAAGAAGAGCATGAGAAGCATTCTCATATGTAATCACTTGATTTACATGATAATTGAAGAATTATATAAATTGATTGTGTATGAGACTGCTTCCCATGCTTTTCTTTTTAATCATTCGTATGTAGAATTTTCTAAAAGTATATTTATTCATGACTAAAAAGAAAAGCATGAGGAGCATTCTCATATGTAATCACTTGATTTACATGAGAATTGAAGAATTATATAAATTGATTGTGTATGAGACTGCTCCCCATGCTTTTCTTTTTAGTCATTCGTATGTAGAATTTTCTAAAAGTATATTTATTCATGACTAAAAAGAAAAGCATGAGGAGCATTCTCATATGTAATCACTTGATTTACATGATAATTGAAGAATTATATAAATTGATTGTGTATGAGACTGCTCCCCATGCTTTTCTTTTTAATCATTCGTAAGTAGAATTTTCTAAAAGTATATTTATTCATGACTAAAAAGAAAAGCATGAGGAGCATTCTCATATGTAATCACTTGATTTACATGATAATTGAAGAATTATATAAATTGATTGTGTATGAGACTGCTCCCCATGCTTTTCTTTTTAGTCATTCGTATGTAGAATTTTCTAAAAGTATATTTATTCATGACTAAAAAGAAAAGCATGAGGAGCATTCTCATATGTAATCACTTGATTTACATGATAATTGAAGAATTATATAAATTGATTGTGTGTGAGACTGCTCCCCATGCTTTTTTTTATAATCATGCATGAATAGAAATTATTTTAAAAACTAATTTCGTTGAAAGTAGCTTTTTTTACTTTTCAGTTCAATTTCTCTTATTTTTAAAGGAAATATTTTTTAAAAAAAAGATCTTTATTATGGATCAAGAACAATATGACCTTTAGTACATAGATTAATATTTACTAATTATAAACCATACTATTTCTAGTTGAATTAGGAACTCACGTGATTTATAGAAGTCATAATGATCCGGTGGTAAAGCGTTAACCTCTGTTGTAAGGAACTTTTGGTTCGATCCCAGACCACGTAAATATGTTGTGTGCGATGATGTGTCTGTGTCTATCCTTAGTGTTTCTCCGTTTTCCTTTCCAAATCCTTGTTCCTTCCTTGTTCCAAACACCGTTCACTTTCTCTTGTAATCTGTTTCCTTTAATCTGCAGTACAATCGCAAAATAAGTAATAATAACGCCATTAATAACAAGTGCACAAGGTTGGATAAATTTATAATTGCGCTTTCTATACTAACATGAGGACACTGACTCCAAGGGAATTACTTTTAAGCATGCACGTCTAGCGGATGCGTGGGAAAGTGATTTTAAATTTGGGGCGTAAATAAATATAGAAACCAGGGTTTGATTGCCGGCGGGAACTCATTGGTTCGGATTCCACGTTAATCAGTAGGTCCACGTCTCATATAGCCTCGCTGCTGAAAGGAACGTTAAACTAACATCAACTCAACTCAACTAAATATAAAAATTACAACTTCAAAATCATTTGGGACGTAAATAAATATAAAAATTCCAAATTCAAAATCATTTTCCTCTTGACTCCATCGACAGATGTGTTTGAAAATTTCATTGGTTACTGAATCCTGAAACTAAGCATGAAAAAGCGTAATTAGAAGTATATCGAAGAGTGGACGTCAGGCTTGCCAACCATACAATAATTTGTGGTGCAATACGATAATTCAAGACGTAATTCTATATATGATAATGCTCTTTCGGTAATAGGTGAATATACGATAATTTCACAATCTTTTTCTTTTCTTTCTTTTTTCTACAGTTTTTGAATGTGCAAATAAATTGTAGATGTGGACTAAATAATTATAAAACACACACATACACTGAGGTTTTTAACAGTCATTCCCCATAAAATAAACCAATAACGGTTTAAAAATTGGCAAAATACAACTCTGGATCCATTCCTTAAATTTAGTTACGTTTATGAGGAGATGGAAATATTGTTGTTTTCAAAGTAATGTTAATAATTATTTAAAATGCTGAGAACAGTGACGTCGATAATGTGCGTAACGAATATGCGATAATTTTATTATGTAATATACGATAGTTTTAAAGACGAAAATCTATAATTTTATTCTCTGAGGTTGGCTACTGTATTAGGTACGTTTAATATTGGCATAAGTGGTAGTTCGAATATCCCAAATTTGAGGCCATTTCTCTGGTAATCTCATGAACAGATATGTTTCTAAAATGGTTCCATTGGATTGAGCATTCTGAAATTATTATTATTAGAAGAGCCACTAGAAATTTTAACTTAAACGTAGACACTTTTTAGTAGTGTTATGATGATTGTTAGTTGTTTTAAAGCTTTCATTTCCTATAGGATATTTACAATATTACAATCAGCAATCGTGCATGTATGCATAGACTGTAAATAATGTAGCTGAGTTTGCAAGCTATAGAGAAAGTACAATTTGGGACTTTTTATCTTCATTTAATATGATGAAGTTTGATATTTTGATTTTCAGGATGTTTAGGTTCAATGTGTTCACTTTAATAGTATATTTGATTTGTTTTCTTTAGTGGAATTGTACTGAATTCTTCTTTACAGGGTATAAATGTTGAATTATATTACATTCTTCTCTACAGGGTATAAATGTCGAATTATATTACATTCTTCTCTACAGGGTATAAATGTTGAATTATATTACATTCTTCTCTACAGGGTATAAATGTCGAATTATATTACATTCTTCTCTACGGGGTATAAATGTTGAATTATATTACATTCTTCTCTACAGGGTATAAATGTCGAATTATACTGAATTCTTTCCTACAGGGCATAAGTGTGGGATTAGGCTGCATTGTTTTCGGCAGAGCAGAAGGGTCTAATTATTATACATTTTTCTCTACAGAGTGCAATTTCACTGTGTTCTTCTTTAAGGCGGATCACTAGGTGTTGTCGGTGCTGTGCTAAACACTGCTTGAATGGTGCGGCGTTACCAGGTAGTGTCGAGTGTTTACTAGTGCTAGATAATAAAGGAGGTAATCATAGAATTCTGTTTGGATACTTACTGGAGAAATTAGTTTTCGATCCTTACCGGAATTCACAGCAAAGTTCCGCTTCTCGAACTGCAACTAGAAACGATGAATTAAACGTACAAGTTTGGCAACAACACATTATGGCGTTCTGCGCAAGTTTCTTCTCAAAATCCATTTCCTTAAATGTAAATTAATATTTAAATAAAATGTGAAACATAACACGAAAAACGGTCAAACAATATAACTATTTTGTAACAAGGTCGTTACTTTAAAGTACTTTACAAATTCAAATAAATATTTTATAAAATCCAGCACTTCTAGTAAGATCTAACAGCAAGTGACATCTTGTGTGCTCATTGTAAAACGAATCAAATATTTTCTTTTATTTGTTATCTTTTTCGATATTAGAAGACACAACCAAATGAATCAGCGTCTTGTGTTGTAGCTTAAACATAACGTTATCTTATAGTATAATATTTATAATATGTAACGTTTCATTGCGAAGTGGTTAAGGGAATGAGCTAAAATATGCAATGACTTCCGGGTGGTGATCCACCTTAAAGGCATGAGTGTAGAATTATACTGCACTCTTTTCTACATAATACAAGTGTAGAGTTGTACTGAATTTTTGTCTTCACATCATAACCGTGGAAGTATACTGATTTCTACTCTACAGGACGTTAGTATAGAATTAACTGCAGTCTTTTCTACACAGCATAACTGTAAAATTATGATGAATTTTTCTTTACATAGTCCTCCACACTGGTCTAGTTGCTAGTGAAATCTTATCTGTAGACTTAAGTGTGGAATCATATTATAATTCTTCTCTAC
This sequence comes from Thermobia domestica, assembly GCF_964235325.1. Lineage (NCBI taxonomy): Eukaryota > Metazoa > Arthropoda > Insecta > Zygentoma > Lepismatidae > Thermobia > Thermobia domestica. Next base: position 47,014,257 of record NC_137464.1, read on the forward strand.
AGGGATTAAGTACGGAATTATACTGAATTATTCTCTAAAGGGATTAAGTAGGGAATTAAACTTGAATTCCTCCCTACATGGCATAAATGGGGAATTATATTGAATTCTTCTCTATAGGGCATAAGTGTGAAATTATATTGAATTCTTCTCTACTGTGCATAAGTGTGGAGATATACTGAATTATTTTCTATAGGGCATAAATATGGAATTATATTGCATTCTTTTCTACAAGGTATGTGTCGAATTGTACTCAATTCTTTCCTACAGAGCATAAGTGTAGGATTAGGTTGCTTTCATATCTACAAACTGTAAGTGTGGAATTATAATGCTTTCTACAGAGCATAAGTATAGAATTTTACTGAATTGTCCTCTACAGGGCATAAATGTGAAATTTTATTGCATTCTTCTCTAGAGGGCATAAGTTTGGAATTATAATGAATACTTCTCTATAGGGTATAAATGTGGACTTCTATTACATTCTTCTGTACAGGGCACACGGAGAAAAATGCATAATCCAGTCGGCATGTAAATGCTGTTTTTACCAGGTTACGCTCGTCACCACATTAAGTAATGTTGTTTCATCCGTAGTACGATCTACACCACCGTTCAGCGAAAATTTTGTATTGTAAGACCACTATTTCAAATCTAGAATTAACGCAATACCCATTCCGACGGTGGTAACTTACGTATATAATACTGTTACCACCTTTCTATGACTGTTCCCTCTTGGTTCTTTCTAAATCTGTGACTCCCTACCTTACTAGAGTAATAGTTTTTAACACGAAAACAATCATGTAAATAAAATTATCCAATCACAGCGAGTCTAGTTCGACGCCGAACTCCAGATTTCGCATTATGTTCCCACCTGCTGTACTTTTATACATGAAATTACATTACTTAAGGAGCGCACCCGCGTAAATACGATATATCCACACGGAAATCATAGTCCCTTTTTTTTCTCAGTACATAAGCGTCGAATTATACTGATTTTTTCCTACAAGCGTAAGTGTGGAATTAGGTTACATTCTTATCTACAGAGCATAGGAGTGGAATTATAATGCATTCTTCTCTTCACGTCTTAACCGTGGAAGTATACCGGTTTCTTCTCTACAGGGCATAATTATGAAATTTACTCAGTTCTTCTCTACAGAGCATAACTGTAAAATTATCTTTTTACATAGCCCTCCACACTGGTCTAGTTGCTAGTGTGCGCATCTTCGATACCCGGAATTTCGGATTCAACTCTCAGTAAGAAAGAGCCTTGAAATTTGAACAGATTTCAACTTAAACTGTAGGTCTATGTCGCATATAGTATCATTACTAAAAAGTGACGCTGAATTTAAACAAATCTTTACATGGCGTAAAGAATATTTGAATTGTTATACTTATAATTATGGCTAGAGAGGGTGTGTTGAGTGGAAATGTACAGAATTCTTGTGTATAGGACATAAGTGATAATAGCATTTTATCGAATTCTTCTCGAGAGGGATTAAGTGTAAGGGGGGGACTGAATTCTTCCTTACAGGGCATAAGTGAAGAATTGTACTAAATTGTTGTTTTTATTTCGTTTTAAATAAAATGCTATTAGACCAAGTCAATTATTAGACCAAGAATATATTTATCGGATGGCAACATTGATTACGAAGATCTTCTTAGAAGGTATCAAAGAACATAGATAAAAAGAAAGACGGAGAAAGAAAACGGGAGACCAAGAAAGGGGGTAACTTTTCGGTAGATCGAACTACTTTTCCACTCTTTACTTTCACAAAGATCTATCCTTTATCTTTATCGAATCAACCAATAAATTAGAAGATAGTACCAGAGAGAAAGCAGAAAGAACGATTCTTCCTCCTTTTTACGCGTCTCAAGATAGAAAGGAAAGAAAGACGAAAAAAATGAATAGAGGCAATGGTTGAACCCTCCTTTTGTCGAGGGTGTTTCTCAATATATTTCACAGCCATTCGTTTTCCGCTCGTGGACATAGGACAGTGTCTTCGCTTTTTGGCGCTTTCTTTTCTCACTTTCGCGAATTCAGGAAACTCCACGGCCTTATGTGACATTTCTCTCTTCTCATCTAACACCCTTTTCTTCTTCTTTTTCTTCATTTCCTTCGCCATCCTTCTTCTATTCGTGGCTTGCCTTCCCTTGCCTAAGCACAAATTTGGCCTTGTTTTAGCGTTTATATATATATATATATATATATATATATATATATATATATATATATATATATATATATATATATATATATATATATATATATATATATAGCTTATGTATCAGATGGATGGAAGAGATTTTTGGAGGGTGAACCAAACTAGCCAACCGAAAAAGAATGTTGTTTCCAACTTTAGCCCTTTAACTTGGTTCATCCGTCAGCTTGTTCCTGTCACAGGTCCTTGCGATATTGTTGTTGCTACTGCACCAGGAAAAGTTTCTTACAACGTGGACTAGATAGACTTTTTTTCTATTTATTTCATTAAAGAAAGCCCAAAATACTCATAAACAACTTTTGTCTATAAAAAGTAAATAAAAATATTTTTCAGCTCATTTTCCTGCACCAATCTTGCGTTATATTAATATATTAATTAGCACACAGTAACACTTTCTACAACGGCCACCCCCTTAACTCTTTGTAAAAATCAAGGTATTTTAAGGCAAAGTTGTAGATATTCTATCAGAAATCTGCTCATGCTGGTTCCTACGTCACTGTTTTAGAATGCATCAGATTTTCGAATTCTATCTCACACGTTAGTCATGAATGCTAATGAATACAAAGAAATTTAGAGAAAATCGTGGAAAAGTTCAGAAGGATGACGCTAGTGAGAGTCCAGCTACTGGAGTCCGCACAAAAGGCACCTCAAAAAATATAGCATTGTCTGGCTATATTGGATATATCAGAAGTCCAGGGTCTTAGGAAACATACGTTAAGAGCCAAAATTACAAAAAAAAAAAAAAAAAAAAAAAAAAAAGTTGTTGGAAATCAATGATTTTATATCTAAATTATGTGTTTTTTATTTTATTTGGGCTGCACACAGGTAAGGTGTCCAATGTTAAATAAGAAAGCAATGTTGCCAGTTTGTCTGGTTGGTCTCCATCATACCAACGATACAGCGATGTTGGGAAACTTACTCGAAGTGTTCTAGGTTCCCTGACATAGAAATGTGCACTCAACCCCGTGCCATTTTTGCTTACCCTTACGTTTAGTTTGAACAACCTTCCTGTTATACTGAAAACTTTCATTTAACATTTTCATTTAACATGTTTCACATTATTAGTGTGGAACCTAAACGCCTAATGTGATTGGCCTCTCCTCATATATTTTTCATATCTTCACTCACAATAGAGTTGGTCTATGGCCCTGGACTTTTTATACACCCGGTATATCTATCTATCTATCTATCTATCTATCTATCTATCTATCTATATATATATATATATATATATATATATATATATATATATATATATATATATATATATATATAGGGTGGAGCATCTAAAAGTGGCTCAGAGAACAGAGTTCCAGGGTACAAAGAAACACAGCCAAAGAAAGGAAGTAGTTCGCTAACCTGCTTATAGCAAATGTTGAAAATGACCACCATTCATCTCTTGGGTTTTTTTGGGCCCTGGTCAGCAAGTTTCAGAAGGCAGATTGAAGCTAGGCTGTTGGAATGCCTGCAATCTCATCAGAAATGTTCTGCTCTTGAAGTCTGAGGGTTGTTGCGATGCACCTTAGACTTGAGGTTTCCCCACAAAAAGTAATTGCACACGGACAGATCGGAGTGGCCAACTAGGGCAGACACCAGACTGGCCTCTGCTGATAACTCTTGTCAGGAGTGAAGGTTGTGTAAATGTGATCCATGAATAAAGAAAAGATCCATGTCTAAGCCATGCATTGCTATCTCAGTGAACAAACAATCACAAAACTGGAGGTGCTGAGGAGCATCTGCTGGCTATAATTCCTGAACAATTGACTCTCAGTAGGGATCAGTAGGGATGCATTTTCAGGTCCCGGTGAGTATTCGTTAGCATGATCAACGTGATTGCCGGTCTCTTGCGACAGGCGTCTGGTTGATTTGGTAGAACTCTGGAGAATTTTCTGATTAACTGCATCCTCAATTTCAGGTGTTCGGACACGTTTCGAAATATTTTTGCCTTCTTCAAAACAGATGCTGTCTGACACCATTTTCTAACTAATCGTTGCATTGTATGTAATGTGCCATTACAGTCAAGGTAATGAAATTTTTGTTCGGGGCGACCAATACTTTTCGAACGTACCGCGTACTGTAAATTTTTCAACACGTAATTTTCGGTCTATGTATTAAATTCATTTGATCTTTACTGAAACCAAAATTAATGTGGGAGCTTCGGAATAATCTAGGAAAAAATGTATTTCAGGGAATAATTTCTTTATTTATATATTATTTCATTATAATCTCTGTATATGGGCATTTCAAATGGATGATTATTGAAATACATCTTAATGCGATACAAAAATATAGGTCAGCAATTGGACATAAATTTTTGAGATTGTCCACAGATCTGATATTTGTTAGAATAATTTAAACACCCTTCGACCCTCTGAGATGCCCATATCCTCCCAAAAACCGCTTTCATCCAGTTTTTACTATTTTTCATTCGCTTTGTAATTTCCACCGCCAAAATTCTTTGCTCTGATTGGAACTATATTTTCCGCCTTAGTGTTAAGGTGCGCCTTCACATTATTCGGCTTTAGACACGCTTGACGTAGGACTGCATCAATCCTGCTCCTGATAAATTGAGATTTTGTCATGAAAACTAACATGAAATCAGATAATAATGTACATATTGATTAAATAAACACTTCAGAAGTAGAAGGGAGACCTGAACAGTTAAATTCTGCAGTGAAAACAGACTGAAAACGGTAAAATATAGAATGCTGCTCAATAGACGCCATGTTTACATTATCAAGTAGCTGTGGATAGGTTCATTACTGCGAAGTGAGTTAATTTTCCGATATTGTGATCTCATCAACGTCCATGTTAAATTAGTGCCTTTCACCTGAAATTCTTTCTTCTCTCAAAAATTCAGAATCGGGTTGTGGTAGCCTGTCCAGATATAGGTAGTTGTGTGTAGTATATGTGATTTTTTTTATTAACATGGCGGTATTTGTAGGCTTCCTTGTAGTTAAGTTAAATTTCATTATGTCAGTGTAAGTTAGCACAGAGACTCTCATTTATTCCTAAATTGATCACAGCTTCCAACGCATCATGGGTTAAACAATCTAAAAGGGTTCTTTTCCACTCAGGAAACGGACCTATCTTTTTTTACTTAATAGTTTCAATATGTCCCTCCCGGGGCATTAATATAAGTCTGTAATTGGAGAAAATGAATTAGCTTGATGGAAGGGTCATTCGGTTCTGACTATTCCCTTCCTTTTCAGTTCCCGAGCCGGTTTAGAATGGGGTAATATTAGTGATTTGTTCAGATTATACTTAGTAATTAATATGTATTGTGATATGTGTTAGCATGTATATGTGTACTTTAGTATGTAATATAGCAGAAGTGATGTGTATGAAAGCATGGCTTATTTATTTAAGGACAGTGTATAGTTGCTTATTGATTATTCATCTCTTTTGTTCAGTCGTAATAAAGTACATTGATTCATAATGAAAATTTATAGTAATTCCATACATTATTTTATAGTATACTACTTATAGCTAATCGATAATACAGTACAACGCGTGTTTAGGAGCAAAGTTGTTTTCATACTACCAATGCCATCTCGTGTCGGGCGAAAAACTATTCCCTGCTAGTATTTTGTTCCTCCGAGACTTAAGAATCTAGTCAACTCGAAAATTACCCTTCTTTTGTAATTATGATGCATAAATATTAGTTCTGGTCCATATGAATAGATACATAGACAAATTACATTATAAATTAGCTTCTCTGAAAAGCACAATACGTTATGTAGTTTCATAATTAAACGATTAATAAAATTAAACTTCGTGTTTATCCATAAATCAAAGTTTGCCTATATAGTACTATTCTGTCGTCAGACTGCAGTTTCAAATTCTCTCTTTTCGTTACGTTCTGTGAAGATTCTCGTTGTTACCGGTTTTAAAATATAATTACATTTCGTTAAGAGGATAGTCAATGATATTGAATTCTCATTGCATATAAAACTAATATTAAGCCGTGGAGTGTAAATGTACTGTGGTTTGTACTGAAAGAATCTAGCGTTAGTTCATAAGAATACCTACGTATTGATCAGTATGCGAGTGGTTTATTGATTTTAATGTATGAATAAGACTGCTTCGAACAGTCTTGGGCATAGTTGTAGAACAGGATGTGCAAAAAGTTATATACGTTATAAATGAGAATAAATATAAATAACTAAGAATAGTAATGATATATATATATTTTATAGTTTGTGGCTAAATGAGAGGACACCTGTAAATTTGAGTGCCCAGTAGTATACTTTGCCACGAGATATTGATTATATATATATATATATATATATATATATATATATATATATATATATGTGTGTGTGTGTGTGTGTGTGTGTGTGTGTTTCGTGCACTGACCATTACGTCAGAATTTAATATGAGGGTGTGAAAATGATGGATTATATTTGCTCTTCGTGGCCTGGCATTCACTAGTAATAGTGCATACTAACTGTTTAGTCTGATCGGATGACATGAGTAGTGTCTATGTGGCAAATGATTTCTAACAATTTCCATGTAATTACAGAACAGAATAACTGTTCTCCCCAGATAGTATAGTTTAAATATACGCGTTCAGTTTTACATTTGTAATAGCTCTCTGTATCTTTGAAATTTTTTTCCACGTCACCTGATTAAGCCAAGTTCATTACTGTTCGCAGAGGTGACGAAGTGGAAAGCAGTGAATAATATAGTGAATTTATTACAGTACAATTTCGTATTTCCGTACCAAGGTGTCGAATCCTTCCCCTTTAAATATTTTCATTTTCCTTAGTTTTTTAAACTACGTAGTGATTGAAATTAAAAGAAACCTCAAGATATAGTGAATCTTGCGGTTTGGGAGCTACTAGTAAGATTTGGCAGATAACTTACTCATACAAAATTTATTTTATTTATTTATTTAATTTTGGCAAACCCCTGTTAGATTTTGTCTATTTATTGACTTTATTCTAGTTTCCATATTTACTCGTAACTCTTCTCAGCTTCTTAGGGATAGGATAATTTTTTTAGAAATTCTAACTTAAGAGACCGCACTGACCTCCCGTTGGGCCGGAGTCTCCAATTTCTCGGCCGGACGCGGCGCGAAGTAGGATTTTCATAAAGCCACTGTCTTTGTGGAAATCTCGATCAGGACACAGACTAGTTCGTGGGCTTGAAGATATTTATCTTTGGCTACATATTTAGTAGGCCACCTGTTTTGGCATATGAAAATATATTTGGCTGTGGATTGTCATATGTCTAAATTCGACCACTTTGTAGTTTTACTGTCCTACCTTGTTTTCATTTGGCGCGTCCCTGTTTCTTTTACCTAGCTATCCTTCTATCTTCTCTTCTCTAAGATTTTTTTTTATTTCAAACCTCCCACCTCCCAAGTTTTGAATTTGACAAATATCAACCATTTAACCTATGTCATTCGAACCTCAATTTTCCAACTGAGATGTTGCGAGACACGATTAATGAAGGTATTTTTTGAGTTGTTGGTAGCCCTAGTTTCGAAATATTCAACAAATATAAAATGTGAATTTAAAGTATACCGCCGCACGTTACATATTCTCTTTAATCTTTGTAATATGATTAGTTAACATATGTAAATATCAACATCGCCTGTTATTATACTAACTGCATGTAGCATGAAATTAAGGCAGGTCATCGTAACCCTAATTTATTATTAATTCTACCCACAAGTTCATAAACCTGAAATCTTCCTGTGCAATTACATTTCAATTTCATCCATCATATACTAATTCTCGAACCTGAACAGTTTCCCTCTTCAGCAATTGTGGTCTTGATATAAAAGCAAAACCTCTTTGAACCTAGAAAATTTTCTTTTCTTTATATTGTGCGAATATAACTACAAATGTGTAAGCCTAATGGAATACAAGTTGATAGTGATTTGAAAGGCTAGTAAATGACCGAGATAATAAATGGAATGACAAGATGAGTGACGTAGTCACCGTGAAATTAGTGCTAAAACTGTGTTTCCTTAATCCCGGAAATTGGAAAAAATGTATAAACAAATACATCTACAGACTGAATATGTGTTGCTCACGATTTATAAATATGATTTCTTGTGTGTACATCTAAATAAAGTTAAGTACATGGACACCAAAGGGGTGCTTTACGAACACGTGTGACATAACAGGTCAAATGAAAGTACAACAAAGGACTCGTTTTTTTATCATCTTTTAAGTTTTTTCTTTAGTTTCATATGTGATATTGACTCATTTAACCGTGATCTTAAGTTTTTTTTTTCTTTCATACGAAATATTATAGAATGTGACTACATCTTCAGATTCACATCTCATTTTATCAAAATTTAAACTAGTTTTGTTTTATTAATATCATATAGCCTATAGGTGTATATTTACATTGATATAATCCAATATTATATGTGGAATGACACATTTATATGGGTATTCAATTGCACGTCATGAATATATTCTTTATGTTTAAATTCTTAATAGTTGTAATAAATGTTGACCAACTGTAGTTAGATGATAGTTTCTTTTAAACTGAATCACCTATAACAATACATTATCCTGTATGCATGTGTGTGTGCGTAAATGAGTGACCAATTAAGCTTTAAGGAGTAGTTTTAAGCTTTATTTTCGACTATAGTGTTTATAATATGTGTGTAATACTCATTATGGTATTATATGTATTGGTGAATGTTCGAGCTCATGAAAGATAACTAATTCTAAATTATTCTAAACCGGTTCTGGGAGGAAAGCCAAAACAACAGAATGAGCGTTGATAACGACCGTCTTTCAGGAATCTAGAAATTCCTATTTGTGGAAAACGTGTAGATCACTTTGATTTTTTTCTTTCCTTGGCTAATTCAGATGTGTATTCGATCTCCACTACGGAAACTCAGATACTAGATAAAGGTTATTCAACACTTGGAAATAACAGACATACTATTAAATTAAAACTTCTCATCACCTGGGCTAGGTCAGGGCAACTCCCACGTGTGCAGTTGCCTGGATCCAGGTTGGGGTAGTATGAGGGAACGTGTCGCTTCAGGATCAATTCAGAATTGATTCTCAAATAATAAAATTCGGATATAACTCACTCTTTTAAAACCTTCCCCCTTTTCCTTCTTTTCTTCTACTTTCTCCTTCTTTCTCGATTTTCCTTTTCCTACTTCTAATAAACTGAAGAGGGGCCGTGACTGGAAGTTGTCGCTATAGACACGGTCATTAGATTCTTTTTATGTTTCTCTTCAGAAGTCCGATATTAATTAACCAATAACGAAATATACATATAACCAACACAAAATTCCGAAATTCATTTATTTTATTTATAGTCTCCTAAATTATCCGATTGGAGAGTAAGTTAGCGAACCCCCTTTCTCACTCACGATTTACGCAGTTTTCATGTACTCTTTGCTGGCACTTTGATACCATAAAATTCATGAGCAAACGGCTGACCACACTCTTTCCACGAATTTGTTTTGACATAACTCTCCACAACAAATTCCCTCTTGTGCACTGTGAGTACCATCTTCACCTATGCACTGTTCAACTCACACTAACACAGCCTGCACGATTAACTGGTGGTGTGTGTACACACGGTGTGCATATCATGCGGTGTGTTCCATGCATACATTCACGTAAAATTGTGTGTGTGCGTGTGTGTGTGTGTAGGAAGTAATAAATATGTATGGCCAAAATTCATGGGAAGACACGTAAAAAGAGTATGACATATTGCACTATTCTGTTGATAATAGCTCTGTGTAAGTTTAGTTTCATCCAACACCACCAAAGTCTATGAACAATTTCCTGTACTGGTCTGTGTTTTTGCTTCATTGAAGAAGATTTGTATCACTACACGCGATGCGCACCTTACCAACTTTGAGTGAATGCAACAGAATTTCCATTAGACTATGTAAATCATCTGCTGCGTGTATTTCTTATATTTTTAAATTTATGTGTGTTGTCTTTAAAACTTGGTTTTTAATTTTAATATTATTGAACCATTATTGAGCCCCATTTCAAAAATCGGAAAAGTCTTTTTCAATTAGAAGGCAAAGTGATGGACCTGCTGTTTTTCTCAAGGTGTTGTCTATATTACCTATGATATATTTAAACCAGTAAATAAAGTTCCGGAAATATCCCATCCTTCCTTGATCATTTGCCGCAAAACGCATGAAAAAATCGGACTTTACTTAGAAATTGCACAAGCAAATAAAGTCTGTTAGTTTTAAAAAGAACACTTACCTTGTGAAATTGCGATCAAAGCGTACTAAAACTAGATGCATACACTCTAACTCTCATAAGGGGACGAATTACAATTCATTGCAACCGAATTACAATTCATTGTAACAAATAATGGCAAGCAAAGGTAGTACAGGGTGCGGCACGTAAAACCGGCCCGTCGTAATATTCTGGTATATTGTGTTTTTGGCAACACTTAAATAATCTACCTTCCTACCAAGAGATGGCGTGTCGAGGTCGGGTCGACTTACGTGACCTGCAGCAGTCACGTGCAGCCGCAGCCAGTGAAACTTGTCGAAACCAGTTGAGAAAAAGGCCTCGTTGTGTTAAGCCGGGTGAGTGTCAGTGTGTGATAATGCCGTATTCGATAGCCGAGCGTGTTCCCATTGTTGAAGGGTTCATTCTCACTGGATCTTTTGTGAAAACAAAGAATTTGTTTCGGGAGAAATTCCCAGGAGAAATTCGGGAGAAATTCCCGTTCTGTGCCAGCAAAAAGCATCATTCAGGAATTGATTGAAAAATGGCGGCGTACAGGATCGGTTCAAAATGCTCCCAGGAACAGACGACCATCTGTCTGCACACCTGAATTAAAGATGCAGGTGGAGGAGATAATGTCCTCGAAAGTCAACCAGGAGATGGAGTCAAGTTCATGCGAGTGAGAGAAGTTGCAGACGTGTTTTAAGGGGACTGAAGTTAAAACCGTACCGGATAAGTGTTGTGCAAGAACTGAAGGAGCCTGACCTGCAGAAGAGGGTGCATTTCTGTTCATGGCTGTTGAGCAATGTTGCCAGTGGTTTCTTGGATCCACTAATGCTCATCATGAGTGACGAGGCGTGGTTCCACCTGTCTGGGTACGTAAATTCCCAAAACAACCGGTATTGGTCGACAGAAAATCCACACGCAATCCACCAGGTACCCTTGCATGATGAGAAGATTGGTGTTTGGTGTACCATTTCCGCCACACGCGTTATTGGGCCCATATTCTTTGAGACGACAGTGAATAGTGACGTGTATATGGGAATCCTGGAGTATTTTTATACACACTTGACCGAAGAGGAGCGTCAGTTATGTTACTTTCAGCAGGACGGTGCAACATGCCACAAATCAGCTGCATCATTGTCCCTTGTGCATGAGATGTTTACACCAGAGAGGACAATCAGCAAAGGCTTGTGGCCTCCTCGGTCACCAGACTTGTCCACGTGTGACTTTTACTTATGGGGACTGTTAAAGGGAAGAGTATACGAAACAAATCCACACACAATTGAAGAACTCAAGACCAGGATCCAGGATGTCACCAATAGCATTACAACACAAGAACTGACAAGGGTATATATGAATCTCCTCAATCGTGCTCACATGTGTGTTGAAGTGGGCGGAGGACACTTTCAGCACCTGCTGTGAAGGCTGCTGTGAAGGTGAGTAGTCATATTCAATACATTACATTTCATTTATGTGTTGTAGTTAATCATATTCAATACATTACATTTCATTTATGTGTTGTAGTTAATCATATTCAATACATTACATTTCATTTTATGTGTTCACTTTACGGGCCGGTTTTACGTGCCGCACCCTGTACCTAGTAATAAAGTAAACGCAAGGATATTTTTTTAATAAATGGAAGTGAGGAGGAATGATAATATCAAGAGTTGGTTTATACGTCTGTCTTCAGTTGGATTATACTTTATGAATGATGAAAGCTGGACTTATAATTCTCAGTGATTCAGTCATCTCCGTCAACTCCTACATACACACCCTTCGACTAACTTTCCACGTTCTACAACTTCTTTATATTAAAAAAGAAAAGATGATTTTATATTTGTTTATGTGTTTTTAGCGTGACTCCAACTGCTGGTACCTGCATAAAAGCTGCCATGAAAATGTTCTTACTATATATTTTTTCCAAATTTCATTAAATTTGCTCTTCCTGGTTGTGACCAATACTTTTGACAGGTCAAATGAGCGTCCTCCTCCTCGCTAACAGCTTACTCCTTCTTTTGGGGGGCGCGGTGGCTCAGTGGTAGAGCGTTCACCTCTGGTGCTTGGGGTCCCGGGTTCGATCCCAGCTCCCGCCAAGTGAACTTTGTGGTGGACAAACACCGTGCTCGTGGGTTTCTCGGGGCTCTCCCGTTTCCTCCCACTTTCTTCATTCCACCATTTCACTCATCTCTCATCATCACCGTCTCCTTTAGCCTAACCGGCATAACCGTGGGACGTAAAACTCAAAGATTTCATTTTCAATCTCGCTTTCATAAAAGCTCTCCATTAACTTCTATCTTTAGCCAACTAGATCTAGTTACTACTTTGTATTCCTATTTTTGCGAGATCTATCTTGACATTGTCCTCCATTCTGCGCCTAGGTCTTCCTAATAGTCGTTTTCCAATTAGAGTTCCAGTTAAAACTTTGAAAGCATTCCTACTTTCTTCATTCTGGCTACATGACCTACCAACCTGAGCCTCCTAGAGTTGATGATCTTAAGAAAGTTTGGTAAATAGTATAAATTATGTAGTTCCTCGTCATGAAGTTTCCGCCATTCCCCATTCCCGTTCCTCTTGGGTCCGAATATTCGTCTCAGAATCTTGTTCTCAAATGCTTTCAGTTTACGTTCTTCCCTCAGAGTAATAATAATAATAATAATAATAATAATAATAATAATAATAATAATAATAATAAGAAGAAGAAGAAGAAGAAGAAGAAGTGGATTTTGTTGTCTGTTAAGCGTAGTGTTTTGTAACATACTTGCCTTAAAAACTTCTAACTTACAGTTCGAAAAAAGAAACCCTTGTGACAATTCTACATATTAAAACTACTATATGATTGATCAATCAAAGAACGAATTTAATAGTATCAATTTCTTTTATGCTTATCAATAGAAATAAAAAAAAGGAACGTTATTTTATGCACTAAAAGAAAAGATCTACAGATGAATAATGTTCATTTTTGGCTACCTCACTCGATACAAACACACACACACGCATACCATACCGCATTAACTGGGAATTTTACAACCGAAAGAGAGACTATTAAAGTATTGGTAAGTCTTGGAGAGACATATTTCTTCCACGTTTTGGGAATATCGTGCTGATATTGGAAGATCTGGGCCGATATTTCTATCATAAGAGATTTTTATGAGGACATTACAGTTCTTGTAATAGCAGCGGCTACAGCAACAGAAAATTCAATATTGATTCCATAATGACTGCAATAAAATTCTATCGTGGATGTGTTCTTTAATATGTTAAATTGTCTGGTCTTCTCTTTCTCCTCCTCCATGATATACCGCTTTTGAGTTTTCGTTTTATTATTATTATTTTAATGTTATTTTGGGGGGAGGAAAAGGCTTCCATAATAAAGCAACTTCAAGATCCATTGTGCTTTAAGCCAAATTTGCATTTCAGAAAAAAAAGGATTTGTTTTATAAAATAAGATACTCAAATGCTGACCGTGTTCATTAGAATACTGATAATTCTTGCAATACCGGTACCTCTTTGCGCTATATTATCAAGTACTAAATGGCTCTTCGGATGCGTTAATGAACAGGTTGATTTGTTGGATGGTTTTAGCATTCCTTTTCAACATCAAGGCTGTATGAGACGTGAAATTACAATATACGATGGAAGTCTTCAAGTTGCAAGGCTACCATACTGGGAATTGAACTCGGGACCTGCGTCAAAAGTAGGTGCGTGCTACTCACTAGACCAGCAGTAAGGGCAACAGGTAAAAGAATATATGTGAAAAGTTCCGTATAAATACAATCAACTTTGCATTAGATATGTCATGGATAAATTGAAACCTAATTCATGATTACACTGTAGCTGTGGCTTATTATTAAAGCTATGTGTTGTTTAGATTTGTCTATTAATTGATATTTTCAATAACGAAGAAATAAAGAAGTCTATCAATCAAAATAGTGACATATGTCTCTTAATAAATTTCATTTTAACAAAAACGAGAAAGGCATATCTGTTCTATAATCTTTTTGTTACACAATTTATATGACTATTGCGACAGTATCAAAATTCTTTTATAACAAAAAAAAAAAAAAAAAAAAAAACAATATCTAACTTTATCTTTATTCTCTATCTATGCCTTGACTATCTCCTGAATCTGTATCTCTTAAATCTGTATCATTCATAAACCCACTATTTTAGCGTATCTTCCAATCTTAATCGTATTTCTTAACATTTATTATCTTCCACATAAACTTGCATCACAAAATCAATCTATCTTCAAACTGTATCTTACCTGAATTCCATTTGCACATACTAACTTCCATTTACCTTAACAACAGTCAATGTTACATTCGTAAGCACTTTGTACCATTTTTATATTCCAACAATGTCTATTATCTATCAATCAATATAATAAAATTCAAATATTACAAGTCACGTTACACATTAGATTTTATTAGAAAATCTATCCTGTAACAATAATTTGTGGTAGATGGTGAGTTTAGAGGTTTCGTCGTAAGACAATTGTCCTTTCTCAGGCTCTAAATAATTAAAAATGCACAACTTTGGCTGGAATTTCAAGTCTTGACGACCACATAATATTTACTTTCCTCTTGTTTCTGCATGATCCAATTTCACAAAACAACGATTAATCGATTCCTCCCATATTTCACCACCAATTCCTTCTTTTAGTCAGTCTCATTGGAATGTCAAACATTTCTTATAAACGTGCATTTCAAACATTTCTTACATCCTTATACATATTCACTTATGTAGTTACAAATAGGTCTACGTATTTACGTTCTTATGAATGCTTACTTACATTCTTATAAATACGTATTACGTTATTAGAGTAAGGGGGGGCAAGAGTACGCGGGGGGTAAGAATACGATTCCCAAAAAACAGGTGATATATTAGCGCATCGCAATAATGCGTCATGTGACTTTTAATGTTAATGGCGTCTAGAACCTAAACAAGTTTGAGTGTGCTGCGGAAAACCATAAGCTATCTATGTAAGTATTTATGTTTTTCTAATAGTTTGATATAATATTGGGACATAAGTAGTTAATGAATAACTTACACAATTATATAACGATTTCATAGTACTGTAAAGCATTAGTTTCTAACATATCCATTGTTTGACAGGATGGAGTAAATTGAATTTTTTCCAACAGTTGGCTGTGCAACATCAGGGGAAAGTCCATTGTGTAGTTAGGGGGTAAGGGTACGCAAATACCGATAGGGCAAGGATACGCGTGCGTACTCTTGCCCCTTCGTTTTTAAGAAAAAAATCCAATTTAATTTACATCTAACAATCAAAAAAGAATGTAGATTCCGTTGTAATAGACAGTGACAGCAAGTAGTACGAATACGGGTTCCCATATGTAGCCTATAACGCTAAGAAGTCTGAAAAATCCGGACATTTTCTTATGTACGAGGGAAAAATTGTTATTCTAAATACCACTCCTTAGACAACAATATCTAAAGCAAACTCATCTAATTTTACTTAGCCTTAAGTAAGTAAAATAAATACATAACGCTTGCCATTAGAGACATTGGGCAAGTCCGGAAGACCATCTTCTGAGCAATCGTAACGCCCCGATCGCGTCAGTAATGCATCAAGATAGTGTAAAATTAATACATTTAGGTGAAATATGGATACGACAGGGGGCCTACGATTGCTCATCAGATGATCCTATAAACTTGTCCATTTAGAAGGTGTCTTTTACGGTGTAAAATAAAACTATATATTTTTTTCAGATCATGGTGCGGAATTATCAGAGGAAAACAAATAGGCGACTTCTTACAGAACAAGAGTCTACAGAAGCGAGAGAAAGAGTGGAGTGTGCGAGAGCAAGAGGAGCTTCGCTTCAATGTTACCTTCGTAGTTGACAAGCATTCTTTAGAACAAGAAACTGATGAAATAAGCTGAAGTTGGAAAATATACTTTCATAAATGTTCTAAATATTATCTGCTTTTTTGTATCCTATGCGTTCTCATTACTGATATGAGGAGAATTAAGGATTTTTCCTTCCTTTGTTATTCTCAGGGAGAACCTGCAGCGTCTTTAGGCACAATGAAGTCAGTATTTAACGAAGGAATGGAGAACGAATTAGTGGAACATATCACATTACTGGAGCAACTCTTCTATTGATTAACCTTAATGATCTAACAGTAAGAAGAATGGTGTACTATTTTGCTGAATGTAACCAGTTACCCCACCCCTTTAGCCATGTGAATCGAATGGCAGGAAAAGATGGAACAGTCTTTCCGTCGTAGAATCCAACTATTGCTTTGCGACAGCATTCAAAGCTGGTCTGGGAAGAGCTCGTGGTTTTAGCAAGCTACAAGTTGAACGCTTTTTTAATAATCTACAAGATTTTGTAAGAGAAAACGGTTTCCCTCACAGGAGGTCTACAATATGGAGGATCTACATAAATACGGTTCCTCATAGAGTTCGAAAAGTGTTGTTGACTAAAAGAAAATCAGTTGTGAATAAAATTGTACCTAGTGATCATAGAGTTACTACCACAGCTGTTTGCTGCGTGAGTATATCTGGTTCCTTTATTCCACCTGCGTTGATATTTCCCAGAGAACGAATGAAAAAGGAGTTATTCGATGGAGTGCCGCCAAGTTCTGTGAGAATATCTGTTCTGGTTTCATCAACTCACAACTTTTCAAAGACAGCATCATTTACACCAACATGTTTGATCAAATCCGGTCACGAAATAGGTATTGTTACTTCTTGACAATCATCCTCTCACATTTCGATCGAGGCGATTTATTTCTGCAGGGAAAATGGGATTGTGATGTTAAGTTTACCACTCCATACCAGCCTAAGTTGCAACCGTTAGATTGCTCCTTGTTTGGCCACTGAAATCCCGGTATTCAACAGCGTGTGATAAGATTCCGCCCAGTTACACAAGTTCAAGTTGCGATTTTGTTCACTGAGGTTATTACAAAGCTACAACCATTAGTAATGCAGTGACCGGCTTTCAAGAATGTGGAATTGTCCCACTGAACAAAGATGTGTTCACTGAAAATTTTCTTCCTTCTACTGTTGATGTCGTAGACCTAAATGTAGAAGCCATTTCTAAAGATAAAAGCATTCCTGAAGCAACGAATCAAGTAGAAGGCCCAAATAGAGTCCAAGATCTTTCATCGGAAGATTCACTGGAAGTACACTGGAACCCATGCGGTGCGTTCACATCAAACACTCCTCTGCCAGTTGCTCGTTCTCCATCTGTTACCAAACCTTCAGCTACTAACGCTGGATCCTCACTACAAGCATGCAGGAGCTCATGCGGATTGTCCATTTATAATAGGAGTTTCGTTCGACTACCGTTGGTTCCTGTTTTATAAGAGGAGTTAGTTCCCGTAACGAAAGCCAGATATAATAATATTGGGATTCGAACCTTGGATCTCTTTTGGAGTCTTCCTTAACATCATTCATTTGTAAAAGACTAACAGATCCAATAAGGAACTGGCAAGTAAACAAATAGTCTCACTCCCACGGTCCTAGGATTCGGGCGTTAAATGTATCAGAGGCATGAGCCGTATACCCACCGTCGCTGTTGCGTCAACTCCAAGACACGCTGGTCGATACCTGTAAAAAAGTGCAAGGTAGGACAGCCATGCGTGATTAACACCAGACGAGTAGTGGGAGACGAAAGTAAATGTTTGAACTTCTCTACTGATAGATACCTTACCTTCTGACAAACACTTCACATCGTGTACGTTTTAATTGGTACACATTTCAATCACTAAGAAAAAGGGCATAACATATTAAACACATCTGGTTAGCACTATCATCACTTATAGAAATGATAACAAGAATTGTAGATAACTTTGTATTAATAGGCACTATGTGGGTTACACTACATATGATTTAGAACAATACTAATATTTTCATATTACTTTTAACATTTCACTCGAAAAGAAATTGGCCCTTGAAGGATTTCGCGACGATCTGTAAACGCGCACGACGGTTCCGACGACTATACCGAATACAATTCACTAGTCCACTGTTTTAGAAGGATGAGTTTTGCGTCATCTTCTATAAGTTTCCTCATTCGAAGAAGTCAACTACAACTGGTGAAGAAGTCGATGCTTTCCTTGACATTGCGAATTGTGGATTTCATTATTTTCTTATGTCGTTTTCATTATTCACTGGTATATCAAAAGGCAATGATTAGTTTCGGTAATTAAACACTAAGACTTTACATACTTCAATAATTTTCGTGAAGACAGAAACAGTACATTCAGCTCACATGGTGGCTCAAACAAGACACACACACTTCTCTTCCGGCGTCCCATCGTTGCCAGTTCACAGCGCGAGAATACACTGACTAAACTAAAATATAGTTCGTAGAGAACATTAAGTTTTTGCGTTATTATATTGCTAATAATATATAACGAATAGTTCATAAGTTCATAGAAATCACACTAAAAACACTGATTGTTCGAATAAGTTGTACAATCGACGATTATTGATAGACTTCACATTGTCACGTAAAACTCTGTCATCGTCATGAGGACTTATGCGTGGGCGTTTCTCTCGAGAGTAGCTAAATTTTTCCTCCAAATATGGGCTGACG
Source organism: Thermobia domestica (assembly GCF_964235325.1). Lineage (NCBI taxonomy): Eukaryota > Metazoa > Arthropoda > Insecta > Zygentoma > Lepismatidae > Thermobia > Thermobia domestica. The sequence continues at coordinate 47,033,232 of NC_137464.1, forward strand.
GGAGGAAGCAGAGCTGTCTGGATAAGTGAGGTACCTTTTGGGTGAGAAATTCCTAAGCATTGTTCTCTCCCAACTGTTGATTAGTCGCAATTCATTTCTAAGAATTGACGCTGGGGAAATACGAGGGTTGAATCAAAAATCCAAGCCAATCCATCTTGTTACACATTTCAAACATTCCTTTGCCGGTTGCTCATCCTTTCTCATCTGTTACCAAATCTTCAACCAGTAATGATGGATCCTCACTAGAAGCAAGCACGAGCTCATGCAGACTCTCCGCTTCAAACACTCATCTGCTGGTTGGACGTTCTCCTCCATCTGTTACCAAACCTTCAGCCAGAAATGTTGGATCATCACTAGAAGCAAGCAGAAGATCATGCGGACTGTACACATCAAACATTCTTCTGCGGGTTGCTCATTCGTCTGTGTCCAAACCTTCAACCAGTAAAGCTGGATCTTCACTGGAATTAAACAGGAGTCACATCATACACTCTTCTGGTGGTTGTCAGTCCTTCTCTGTCTGCCACCAAGCCATCAACCAGCAAATCTCGATCTTGTTGAGGTCAATCTGAGATTCTGACATTCTCCCCTTTCAAACAGAACTTACTTCTGAAACGGCACTCTCCAAGTCCAAGACAAACGTCAACTTGCACCAAAGAAAACTACAACCAAAGACAACTCCTCAGGTCAGTGAGAAACTAGTGTACGAATGTCCATTATGCAATATCATATACAGCGATCCTCCAACAGAAGATTGGATCCAGTGAGCAATATGCAATGAATGATGGCATGAACAATGCACATTATATGCAGGAGTGGGCACCTTCGTCTGTGACAAACTTTCAGCTACTAACGCTGGATCCTCACTACAAGCAGCTCAATTGTTAATGTTCAAGGAGTAGGCACAATTGTTAATGCTCATTTGGGTGCGTATTCTTGCCCCTTTGATTTCGTACTCTTGCCCCACATACAGGGGCAAGAGTACGAATTTGAATACTTTCATTATACGAGTTCTAGTTCCTCCAAGCACAGAGGTATACAGAAGTTGAGTTCACATTTCTTAAAGCAAAGTTCAAGTTTTGTGTTAAATGTAAAAGTTTTCCGATGTAGCTATTTTTTACCAAAATATATAAGTTTAATTGAAATTTGCGTACTCTTGCCCCCCTTTCCTCTACAAACATCTACTCATAAAGCTCTTATAAAGATCACATTTTTAAGTTCTTACAAATATTATAATGATAATTAAAAGAGAATTTGTTTCTTAAAGGTATCATATTGCAAATCTTAAAATCTTACAATCTTCGGTCATCTCATAGTTTGCAGAAATTGTCTTCTATTGTATAGGAATTCTTATAAAAGAAAAAGTTCTTCAAATTCGGATACAGAGAAAGATGAGAAAATTATTGGGATCGAACTAGTAACCAATGGGGAAGTGCTATGAATAATAGGGGAGAAATAGTGGAGGCAGTGTGCGAAAGGAAACTGAAAATGGCGATAAGAAGGTGCCGCTTGGGACATTAATTCTTTAGATCACTAAATTTTATATAAGACCGGAAGACACGTTGTTACTCCGTTTCCTAAGATAGCGGCGGAGAAAGTAAAAATACATATCATGTGGCTATTTTTTTATCCGATATTAAATTTTAAAATCTAATTTTTTTTTGGAAGCAATGTTTTTGTTTAATTTGACTTCAACCCACTTCCTTTCTCCATTTGTACTTAATGCAACTGTTTAACTTGTTTCAGGTAACTTAAATGTCTTCCGTTCACTATTAAAATGTGATCAACGTGTATTAAACTTGCAGAGGAAAGGTGATGAATTATCTTATTTCAACTGAGACCTTTGCTATCTATGCCAGAAGAATTGACATTTAACTGAGGATTTAACTTGCCCCATCCAAAAAAAAAAAAAAAAAGTTTAACCTCTGAATATGCAATGTTGACGTGTAATGTAACAGAATTTAATGTAATTAGGGCATATAAATTTGGATATTATGGATAATGGAAGTTGTTTGGGAGAAGCGATCAGGTTTAAACGTGCAAAATGGTACAAATATTGCTACTTGAAATTTAATAAGTAAAAGCTTGATGGAGCTTGAAGGCGTGTCGCAACAGAAGCGCGTTGTTTAAGCACATTGTTCAGCACCCCAGTTTCAACACATCACGGTGATTCAGTCAGAAATTCTCGTTTACTCCGTTCATCCTTCTGCCTTCCTTCACAACCTATCAAAACTCTTTTCTGCAAGAAAGAAGACAAAAATGTACCATATTTTAGGATAACAACACTCATGGATGACAAATTGAAGTTTCTGCAGATTTTCTAAGAAGACACGGAATTTTAAGCATTTTTTCCGAGTGGAAAGCTTGTTGTTAAATAGGCAAAATATCATGCCAAGTGTCTTACCAATCTTTACAATCGATGCAAAGCTGCGAAGAGACAAGAAAAACGAGGTAACAAAACTGTTGAAACAATAGTCTTAGCAGTTTTGATTCAGTTTGTTAGTGAAAACCTTCAGACTGAAAATGTCGATTACGTATTCAAGATGGCAAATCTCACGCCTTATCTTACAGAGGATAATTGACAGGTCTTCTTGCAGTTCCTGAGATGAATCACCAGAAGTACCAATTTCACGGTTGCAAGACAGAATATTAATTCATTTTCCTCAACTGGCGGCAGACAAGTCACTAAAAGAATACATAAGGTTACTGATAGGCGACGGCGCTAATACATACAATGACGTATGTCCAGTAAACGGTGATGAGGGCGCAGTTGCTTTCATGTGATTCTGAGAAAGGTTAGGAAAGATATATCTGAAGTTTCAATATATATATTTTTTTTTAATGGTAAATTTAGTGTTTGATGTCAAAAGTGATCTTGTCTCCGATTCATCTAGTGACAGTCAATCTTTTACTAACCTATATGGAACATCAACACTAAGTAGGCCTACTTCAATCCAGTCTCATGATCAGTCAACTTACTTCTTTCAATTACTGTGAAATATGTCCCGTCAGAAAAAATATGTATGTAATATAAAAGTAAAAAAACTCCAGTCCCTCTTTATCTAGCTTTTTCAATATACACGTATAGCCGAAAAAGAAGCAGAGAGTTGTTTGATAACCTACGTGGATTAGGGTTTCCATTTCTTTCAACAGAATAACTGAAATAACTACAGTTCTTTGCCATTTTATGAACAAGCGTGCAAAAGAAGAGAAAGTAAGTGCCTACGACACCATTGACCATAATCATTCCAACGTCACATCTGCGGATTCGTTTCATGGTACACAACCTTCCCTTTATCAGATTCCATCGGAAGAACACACAGACATTGAGAGAAATTTCTCGATAACATTTAAAAATGTTGGCTATTCAGATCATGCTGTTCTTGAGTTACCTGAAAAGTATAGTGTAATCAAAACCATAGTTCTACCCAATAAACTACCACAGTACTCAAAACTACCTTCATCTGAAAATCTGGATATATCTTGTACTCCATTTCATGCTAGAAGGCAGAATAAATTTAAATAAAACTAAATAATAATAATAATAATAATAATAATAATAATAATAATAATAATAATAATAATAATAATAATAATAATAATAATAAAACAATAATGTAGCAACGATTTCTTTATTACCTCTATTCAATAAAGAATCTACTTTAGTTTCCAGGATAAATTTCGATATGGATATAATGAAACCTACAACACATTTTCTAAACCAATGTCAAGTTTCTGTAATGTGTCGACCATCCACGAGATGCTTAACAGGGGCGTCATCTAGGGGTAGGAGCGGACAATTCCCCCTCCCCCTAGAGTTTGAGAAACACATATAATTTAATGGATTGTTTACTAATATACTGGTACAAAATATAAAAGTATTTATCCCGGTGGGGGCGCGGTGGCTTAGTGGTAGAGCGTTCACCTCTGGTGCTTGGGGTCCCGGGTTCGATCCCAGCCCCCGCCAAGTGAATTTTGTGGTGGACAAAGACAGTGCTCGTGGGATTTCTAGGGGTTCTCCCGTTTCCTCCCACTTTCTTCATTCCACCATTTCATTCATCATCACCGTCTTCTTTAGCCTCACTGACATAAACGTGGGACGTAAAACTCAAAGATTGAATTTCATTTTTTCTTTATATCTCACATGATCATTTCACCAATTCTTTCATCAGCATTCACTTGCGTCATCGTTCGTATCTTTTAGCCCAACAAGTATAATCGTGGGACGTTAAACTAAAAGAATTTATTTCAAATTAGGTAGCTTAAAATTCGAATTCTTATTTTTTCTTAATCTTCTGAAATAAAACTATGTATAAATGATTTGTAAATAAGAGACACACGGTAAGTTATCATGTCCTTCAACATAACATGGTATGTGATGTCGTTAATTCATTCTACGAACAGCATCTATGTCATGAGTAAAGTAACGAAATGGTGACACGCGCTTGAAAGAAAGAAAAGGGTTCAACTAGCACAGGAAGTCACGACTTATAGACTCGCATACAACGTAACAACCTCTTGATAAGCACTAAGATATCAGAAAAGCTTGCACGACAACCTTTTCTTTTACCTTACCCTAATTTTTGAAGAATTACTGACGCATAAGAATTGTTCTGGTGGTGTCCTAATATTGATTAAAATTGTAATACAACACCCGTGACTGACTGAATTGATTATTAACTTTGATCTTTTGTTTCAAAGAAAAGAAGAAGCAGCACTACTGTTATTATCTTTCACCATTCCTACCCTCGCTGTCATTATTGTCTATCTGTGATAGAAGAGAAAAAGGAATGGTGGTCATGAAAAAGAAAAAGAAAAAAAAAAACAACAACAAATCCGAGGTTTCAACGGATTTAAACGTTTCTTACCCCTGCATGACAGATTTGTGTTTGTATTTTGGTTTTTATTTTTAATGTTTTCATATCTCTATCCAGTAGTCCTGATGTATGCTGATGGCCATCCTGTTCAACCTATCAGCAGCGACACAACTAAGCTAGTTGTCGCCTGGGACAAGAATTCGCCTTAGCCCCTCCCCTCTGACCAATCATACCAAAATGCACCTCCGCTGCACCTGATGTTGATATCACACAGTAATTCTCCTATTCCATTGTTTCTTCAAGTGGTAAAACTTGATTTCAAATTGCAGTACATAATTTAAGTTCTAGTACAAAAAAAAAAAAAAAAAAAAAAAAAAAAAAAAAAAAAAAAAAACTAATCAGCATTTGATTGCCATATCATCTGTGAGTAGCATGCTTGATATATTCTTATAGTCTTATCATAATAACTGCAAATCACAATGTTTTTGGAATTATATCTTGATGTGCATATACGGGCTCGTGTATGTAGAATGAGTCAACAGTTTGTTGCTTTAGAATAGGATACTTAATTATGACAAACAGTCAAGCTGTTCTGCCAAGTATTATACTCGAACATTTTGAAAATTTCTTAAATCCGTGTACGTTAAATGAAAACACAAAAAGTTGGAACTAAAATTTAACTTTCTGAGTTCTTTTTTGGCTTTAAAAGCTTTTACAATATCCTCAAAAGATAGATTTGAAGCTGATTTATGCTCTATGGATATGATCCTAATGTTGGTGAGTCGTTGTTGCCGTGTTAAATTTTTGAGGTAATTTTTTTTTATGTCCTTTAGTTTGTTAAAACTTCTTACCCTGCAATATAATGAAAATAAATATTTGCCCAGTTTTGCGCAAACCAATCCGGCGCCCGAGGCACAAGTCCAGTTTGCCCCTCTTAGTTACGCCTATCAGTAACAAAACTTTAAGCCTAGAGTTTCAATAAGATTATCTAGAGAGTTATTGTAAATTTTCGTCCTACTCCCATTTATAAGTTTACTCGAAGATAAAAATCACAAATTGCAATTTCCTTTAAAAATAAATGATAAAGATAATACTAATAACTAAAAGACAGAGAAACTAACGATTTTCTTAATATTTCGTAAACAAATGTTTCAGTAACAATTCTATGATGTGATATATCATTTTTCTGGAGAAATGTATGAAAGAGATAGTTTATACTTGGCATTAAGTTCTTTAAAGTAGTTTTCTCAAAACGTTACTCAGGTGACTGTTCATGCTTAATAAATAAATACCTTCCATATATCATTCATAGTCCTACAATACAGGGGCATCATTTCAGACTTTGCTTGAGGGGGGACAAGAGCACCACCAACGTGGGACTTTCACGTTTTGTACTAGTATATTATAGGGCAATCGATTAAAGTATATGTATTCATCAAACTCTTGGGGGCCAACTGCCCCATTCTTGCCCCTTAAATAACGATACTGCTACAATATAAAACAGACCAAGATTTAAAGTAGAAATAGGAGATAGTTAATTTAGTACGGTGAGAATATTTCCAAAAGTTCCTACCCTGACACAGAAATAACACGCCCCTATGAATAAGCAGTTCATGGAATATAATGTCATATAAACTTCCATGAACTGCAACTTTGGAAGACATAATGTATCAGATTCAACTGTGTAACTGCGTCAGTTGTTTGCAGTCAGTTATTTGAATCAGGTTCTATAAGTTGAGCAATTACCCTGCATAACAATGCTCTAGTTCACATGGCTGTTGTTCTCAAGACTGTGCCGCTAAACTTAGGCCACATGGTGAGTGCTGAATCTCCTGGAAGCCGTAATGTTTCGCTGAAATCTTGGCAGTAACTGGATCTTAGGTTTGTGGACTGGAATATAGTCATACAGCTAATCGCAAAGTGACTAATTTAAAATTGCTTCACCCAACGAATTAATGCAGCAAAACAATTGAAACTGATATAATATTTCTTCTATAGATGGCACTATTCACCATGAATGGCTTATTACACATGGCCAAGGGGCCCGATTTCTCTGTAAATTTTTTTGGAGGGGCACTCAGATGCAGAAGACAAATTGCATTCAAATTATGCCAAATATTGTATATTCATAAATACAATAGGGGGACCACATGAGCTTTGGAGGCGCGGCCCCCCGGCCCCCAGGATCGGCGCCCTTGCTCATGGCGTTATTTCAGCGTCAGTACAGAAAGTTTTGGAAATATCCTTGTAGCTAATACTTTATAGCTTCATTTCAAATGTTATCTAAACACTTGAAACGAATTGTCTGTTCCCCTTTCTCCCATTCGATTTCCATTTTGGAAAAGCTCACTTACTTACAACCATGGGCGGTGGCTCAGCGGTAGAGCGTTCACCTCCGACGCTTGGGGTCCCTGGTTTGATTCTAACTTGCGCCATGTGGACTTTGTGGTGGACAAACACAGTGCTCATGAGTTTTCCCGGAGTTCTCCCACTTTCTTCATTCCAACATTTCATTCATCTTTCTCATCATCACCGTCTCCTTTAGCCTACCGGTATAACCGTGGGACGTGAAACTTAAAGATTTCATTTCATTTTCTTAATTTTCAATCACCGCAACTTTCTTCTTTTTAACGTTTATTTTCATCCCATATTATTCTCAACGTATTCTCAAACGTTCTTACATTTTCTTAATATTTGTTTCAGACTTAGCTATAAGGACCATATAATCTGAAAAAAAAATGAATATTTGATCCTACCACCTTCTTCTGAAATACCATCTTTTTCTCAGTAGATCTTCTTGACTTCTTCCTATAATTGGAAGTGATATAATGTTAGCGAAAGTCAACACCTCTTCTAAGTTACATTTTAATCTGCTATTTCTTTTCTTAATCCAAATATCACATCTGGATTTCCAAAGAAGATGCTTGCGAGTCCTAAATCTATCTACCCTAAACAAAGCTCCTCTCTCACCTGATTCAAGATATCAAACTGCACTCAGTCAAAAGTCTTCTCTAAGCCAGTAAACAATACGTATTTAATTTTTTTCCTCATAGATCTATATTGTAAGTAAACTTGTATCGTAACAAATGCCTAAAGGACATTTGCATTTCAAAATCAGTAATATCTCAATGCAGTCGAAACTTTGATGAGTAGTACCTGCATACAATATACAGGGTGTCTCAGAAGTCCCTGGCATTGGGGAACTGTTACTATCAGAGTTACAACAAAATGTAAGAGGGGAAACCGTTTCCAAATATGATGTTTTCAATCTAAAGTGAAGGAATTTCTTAAATGGATGAGCCGTTTGTGCTGTGCGCTCTCTATAAGCCCAATGTTAAACGCAACATTGCCATTAATAGAGGGGTTGGGGACGGGAGTATGTGGAGGGAGGTGGATACATTTTGTGAGAATGAGGGCGTTACTTAATTCACTTACGTTGTGGGTCCAGGAAATTGCAAAAACAGCCATATATATATATAATATAGTGTGTGTGTGTTTCATAAAACAAGCTGATAAATAAATATAATATAGTTTAAAGAAATATTTTCATCAATAAACATTACAAAAATGTTCAAGAGCCAGTGATTAGGTAATTCAATTTTTACCACAATAAAAATGAAAATAAATGAAGTTTAACAGAGACATTTTGTTGTATATTTAATTGAGCTATAAGAAGATTTAAATACAAACTATCATTGTTGGTAGCATAGAGAAATATCTGAAATTAGATTCAACTTTTATGGATTTTCACAAACCAAATTCAAAAGACTTAATTATAACTTGCACAACTTAGATTGATGACATCTTACAATTGTAATATGAAATACAACAAACTTTAACAAACGTGAAATTTATGAAATTCGAGATTAAATAAAGGGAATAATACTGCCAGCGGAAGACCTTCACATTCGCAGAACTTCTTGTTTTAAGTTTGAACACAACAATACCAAACAGAGGTACAACTTACAGAATTATGGTGCTCATCCCTAATAACTAAATGCTATCTTGCTGGTTCTAAGTCTCTAGATCCTTCCGACATACTATACACGCATACAAAAGAAAGGTTACTAGTAAACTAGAAAAAGGTGGACAGTAACCAAGTTAGTTTTTCAATATAGGGACAAAGAAGCCATGTGTCCCAGCAACCAAACCGAAAAGGCTAACGAGGGAATGTGATTCCAACCTTGCGCTACAAGTGAATATTGCTAGGTTACAGTGCAATAACTCACAGGGTACGCTAACCGATCAAGTAGTTACCACTACCGATTATAGCCTGTAACCCGTTACCTAGTTAGCATGTTGGAACAACTGACTACTCGGTTAATGAAACGTACGTAAAACTCAAAACTCGGTTAATAAAAGGTGCATCAACTATAGTAATCGAGTATTCTGCTTAATATAACAAATTCTATTGGTTAAAATCATTGGAATTGTTCCTTCAAACAAGCTTTACTCGGTATATGTAATATTTTACAGTGAAAAAACGCAAAACGTATTATATTTCCTATAATCCACCACGAAACTATTAGTACGAATGTATGAATGTTTTGACGGCAGTTCTATGATTAGTAGTGCTACCATCTAGCGTCATTATTTGTACTACAGAAATGATTTATTCATTTAAATATCAGAAAATGCATAAACTTCCGTAAATAAACTTTCCTTTACATTTCTGTATTAATTCATGTAGAATCCATATTTTAATAACTGTTTTCCTATTCCTTTGAACGTACTCACAATTGTTAAGACTTTTCGTTCGTAAAATTGCAAATGGCGACGTTGCTGTTTGTGCTTTTAGTAATGCAGTGTTACCAGTAAACAAGTTCTGGAGGGTTAAATTTACCTTGTGTGAAAATCGGTTGATAACAACAGAGTGTTTCAATTTAAATTAAATCTTGAATTGGTTGCCTTTTCTAACCTACTTTATAGGTTAATAACAACCAATCACTGTATTGTTTCCCCTCATTTTCCAGTAACCTTGCTCGATTGATTATCGATGGCCTCGTAAAATTAACTTTTTTTTCTCAGAAGGGTTGTTGTAAATTATTAACTGGTTCTAGCAGCCAGATTAGCCATTAAGCTCCACTAGATTACCGCTTATTTTTCTCACTTGTCAGTGTAGACTATTACCAAATGAGAGAAGACCGAACAACCTTTTGTCCATGTCGGAGTCAGCTTCTATACACACCGATTTTAGGTTCTCATCTGTTTGTTTTGCTATTTTCATAGATTATTTTGATACTTTCACTTTTGTTTATTACGATACGTTTTCTGGCTTTCTAGGAAACAATCTTGGCTGTTTTTCTTTTCAGATACAAAATAGTACGTTTACAACAAAAACATAAAATTTAATATACATAAGTTTAATTTTCATCATACCTCTGTAAAACTACTGCGGTAAGAGACAGACAGAGAATGTAATTCAGCACATAAAGTAGGTGAACACTTAGAATTACTATGCACTCTAGGTTTCCGAAGGTACTCATTTCACAAAAGCTGGAGTGACTCAGAGACTTCTTTCGACGAGGATAAATCAAGAGCTACGAATCAAATCCAGGGAGTTCGGTTAGTAAATACACGTCTTACCGACAACGCCACATCGGGTCTTAAGTTAGTACCCACACTATTAACAGTAGTCAGGAAATATACCTGAGCTTTTTTTTTATATATCTATAGGTTTATAGTTCACGAAGAGTAATGATTACAAACATTAAGTCCTGATGTCAGAAGAGCTAAAGATTTGAAATCTTGTTTCAGTGACACTTTAATCATGGCGATATTAACATGCTTCTAAAATGAGCAGAAGCCCAGAAATAAATACGTATCAATTGAAAATGTTCAAACTAATTAGGGTCATGTTTTCCAGTTATTTCAGTTAAAGAAAATAAATATACACTATAATTTCCTGTACTCAGAAAACCCGATACGAATGAAATAACAGGAAGAAAAAAAAGAAATGTCGTTTACACGATAACCATTAGAACTATTATTTCTCCAGAACTACTGGATATTATTACTTCATTAGTTGCTTGTATACTAGAATTATCTGTAGAATTTTATTAGTAATTCTCCATATAAGTCTGATAGAGCTACATCACAATATTCAAGGTGAGAAAATTTTAGTGATTTTAGTAGTGATAATATTTTTCAGTGTGTGATATATATATACACACACACACACACACACACACACACACACACACATATATATATATATATATATATATATATATATATATATATATATATATATATATATATATATATATACTTCATACAGGACACGTAAGTTTGGCCCTCCACTGTACAACACGTGTTGCGGTTGCCGATCATTTTTTGTTTTCAATGTGTCATGTGGATCTTCCTCTTCCGTCAGCAATAACCAGTTCACCTGTGAGTGTCGTGGTGTGAAAGTGGTGCGGTAAAATGGGCGACCTGACAGACTTCCAAAGAGGCATGATCGTTAGTGCCGGTCTGGTTGGAGCTTCAGTGGCAACAGTAGCGAACATTATGGGGGGTATCGAAAGGCACTATATCCAATGTCACGAGGGCATACACAATTCATGGGCAAACGATGTCTGCAAAGAACAACAGTGGTCGAAAGACAATCCTGTCAGATAGAAACCGGAGGGCATTAAAACGCATTGTAGCAGCTAAAAAGAAGACCACTGCAATGAAAATTACGTCTGAACTCAATTCCTGCCTACAAAACCCGGTTTCATCGAAAACGGTGGGACGGGAACTTCATAAAACGAAAAATTATGGTAGGGCAGCTATCGCCAAACCCCTGGTCACAGCAGTAAATGCGAAGAAGTGTATCCAGTGGTGCAAGGACCACAAGCCGTGGACTTATGAGCAGTGGAAACACGTAATGTGATCCGATGAATCGACCTTCACCTTGTTTCCAACACACCGTCGCATACCTATGATGCAGACCGTCTGCTCCCAACTCTAAAACATGGGGTCTTTCTGTTACAGTATGAGCAGGGATATCGTGGTTTTCTACAGGTCCCATCATAGCCCTGCATGGAATAATGAATGCTAAGGCGTATGAGGCCATTTTGGGAGACCAGATTCTACCCATGGCCCAAATATTGTTCCCTGATGATGATAGCATCTACCAAGATGATTTGGCACCTTGTTACGCTGCTAAAACGGTGAAATCATGTTTTGAAGAGGATGACTAGGAGCTATCACACCTCCCTTGGGTCCCACAATCACCAGACCTGAACATCATTGAGGAAGAAAGAATCATCAATAGCGAACATTACATGGCATTATTGGTGCGTTTGAAGAAAGAAATTATGAAAAACGACCCCAAATGAAGAAAGGAAAGTGCTCTTTCACCAAGACAATGCACCGTTATCTCAAGTAGATCGCAACAATGGCAAAATTGTAAAATAAATTGTTTACCCAATCCACCGTACTCTCCAGATTTGGCCACTACTAAGTGTTTCCAGATCTACAAGGAATGCTCGAACTCTAATAAAGAAGTGATTACCTAATCTAAAGTCTATTTCGAGGCCAAAGAAAAATCGTTCAACAAAAGAAGGCATCAAAATGTTAGAGAAGCGTTGGAATGCATCACTCTTGAAGGAGACAATGTTAATAAATAAAGTTGAATTTTGCCTAAAATTCGTTGTTTTATCAGCCATCCAACGAAATTATTGAGTGATGTGTTACTTCCTCAACTCTTTGCATTTACCCGAATTTTCTTAGAAGAAACACATATAATTTTACTTATTTTATTATTTGTGTCAAATTATTTTTTTTTCGATTTTTTTTATACATTTCTTCCTGTCAGGCGAACAACTGTATCTTTGTTTTATCGAGACCTCGACCTTCAGCACTAAGCCGTAAAAGAAAATTCCACCTTATTCTTGATTTTTATCTCATCATGAAACGTAATAAATAATTCGAGTTGCTACTCTTTGAGATATATGGGTCAGATGGCTCCTCTTATCGGCAGGAAGTTATACCGAGTTCTCGTTTTCCTATTACTACATTGAATTGTATTTTGGTTCTTAAAATAAAGGAAAATACTTAAATTATTGGAAATAATAAAATTATTCAATTTACAACATTTTATGTATTAAAACTTATTTATCACAAGATCTCCGGAACCACAGGGCGTACGATTTTGGAATGTAAGAATTATTTTCTTAAACCCTAAACTTTGGATAAGACGAAGCAGAGACATGCCTATACTGCAAAGATTCAAGGAGAAGGAGATTAAATATTTTATTTTTTTCTCATGTATGAGATCTCTATAACGTTTGGGCGTAAATTTGAGAAACTGTTTCTTATCTGCAAACGAGAAAATCCTTTCTCAGAAACAAGATTTAGTGACTTTTATTTATAAGATAACTAACGGTATAGGCTTGAGTTTCGCCTTACATAACCGCCTCCACTCTCATTTTTCATAACTGAGAATTTCAAATTCTCGTTTCTAAGATTTTTTTTCGATGCATAGATAAGAAACGGGTTCTCAATATTTTTAAGCGTGTAGGAAATAAACATTTTATATGTATATTCTCCTTCAGCACTACGTTGAAAATGGGATGAGCTTTAGATCCCTAGCTTGTGGGCAAGATAGGGTTTTTCTGAAATGCGATCCTGAAATAGGAAAAGTAGACTGATAACCCCTGGTTTATCTAAGCTTTAATAAGATGTCTGAAACTGTAGACCGAAGGAAGTTTTTTTTTGGGGGGAAGCAGGGGGGTTGAGATTTCAGTACTTTAACGAAAATATTCTCCAGTGTAATTTTATACTCTACTGCCATTTTACAATGTGATGATATTACATAAGTGAATGCTCTTAAACATACACGTAAGTTTTCTGTACATCATAAGTATTGTATTTAAGTACTGTAAATGATTTGAAGTTTTGAATTAACATCTTTCTGTATCAATTTTAGCGTTATTGGACCTATCACAAATAATCTTATATCGTATTACCATATCACTATATTTTATTTATTGTAAAATAAACACAACAGATATACACCTAATCAGAGCGTTCATTTTATATAGCACATACATGCAACCCTTGAATCACTTTCCTGCGGCACCGGTTCACTCAGAGAAAGTAATATAAAAAATTATGTAATTTACAACATGAACAACGTTCTTGTTTATAGAAATGAACGTGTTCCCGGCGAGACCTACGTTAACAGACATTCATATAACCTCAGTTCTGAAAATCCCTAGTGCGAATAGCATATCTCCAGACATCCAAACCTGGTTGCAGCTAATAATTTAGCACATAATTTAGCAGCTAAAAAAATACCAGATGTCGAGAAAAAAAACCAATAAGTATTCATCTACTGCTCGAATTTCCTTATGTTCGATCTAGTTTTCAAAGTACTACAGTATTAGATAAGATTTTAATTATTACTAACTTTTTAAATATTTCACTATCACGTTGACTCCCATGTGCATCATCGGTGATTCACAGAGGGTGTAGTTTTTAGAACCATATGCATCATATGTGATTCACAGGCTTTGCATCTTTATATGAGAAGCCGTGTGAATTACCGGTGATGCATAAGCACATAAGTTTTAAATTGTGAAATAAATTCTCCGGCCTCAGAAAGATGCTCGGCATCCTTGGTTTCCGGATTCTGACACTTTTTCCCAGAAATTATTTGATCATTTTGATACGTACTTTCCTCCAATAAAAATGGCAACAACGTGTTAAGTATGAATTTACTTTTGTTTCTTAGCGACCAAACTAAAGTACACTGATTATTTTTTTAGTTCACTTGGGATACTGAGTTTGACATGCCTGCTCAAAATATGCTGTTAAATTATGTGCTCAAAATTCTGTTTTAGATGAGCATCAAATACATCTATTGTAGGACTAATTATTTCGATAGTATTATACAAAGTGCACAGGTCTCTAATATTCGATATATCCAATATATTCGTACAATGTAATACTTCTCAAATATCTGTGACTACAGGCACATTTTCTTGTTGAGGACATCATATTCGTAGATTTCTGATAATAATATTGATCAATCTATTTTTCATTATGTATAAATTTATTAAAAAAAACACACACAAAACAAAATTAACTCATCCTGCTTTAAGAGAGTGTAGTAAATGATTTGGTATAAGTTTAATTTACTTTTTATATCATGGATACATTCTCTGTGACTTTGTATATTAAGTAACCCACATATTTGCCTGAAATTGATTCTAAATGGTGTACATACTTTTGAGTACTTGGGCTCCAAATTAATGACGCATATTCTACTAGTTTGAGACGTACGAGTTAAAGTACATTACTGCTCTTGAACTCACTTTCCAGTCTCGTAACAAACCCGAGATTTATATAAAAATAATTTACAATCCGATGCAGATGAGTACCGAAGGATAGATTTGATTTTATTAACATACCAATGCCAGTTATACGGCCAACTCTTTGCAGGCGTATACTTTTTATATAGTATTCAGATTCCAAACATTTTTTTATTTCTTGTATAAGGCATTATTACATAGCATTTCTCAACATTTAGCGGTAGTTTGTTTATTTTTCACGTACATGTATTACAAAGTGAAAAAATGCCATTTATCGACATATCCAGTCGCTCTCTGAACATATGATACAGTAAAGTTTTAAGTAATCTGGATATAACAGCTTTTGTGACTTTATTACATAAGATAAATCATTAATATATTATAAAACAGCAAAGGTTTTAAGTTATATATGCTTTTCATGAAAAATGAGCATCAATACTTCATCTCTCTCCTTCATTGCTCCGTTTTCAATTTGAACTCCGTACAAACCCCAACTCATCACCACACTTCAACACTGATTGACTTATGAATTTACGAGTTTTATAATGAAAAGAAAAGAAAGAATAGTGATTGATACAAGATGAAAAGTTATCATTTCAATCTTGGCCTGTCTTGAAGTAAGATCGTTACACTTCTCTATCCACTGATGATTAGGGAAAAGAAAAATAAAACAATATAATTAAAAAGGAAATATGGTGTGACTTGATCTGAATATGGTCGGCGCTATATATATGTTGAAATAATCTAACTAATAAATCATTTTACCCTTCATAATAAATAGTGTTTAGATAAAATTTTGACATTTGCCTTGATCGCATATAACCAGCGATTTCGTGGTTATTTTGTGTATGACTTCATCACGCCCTGAAGTTCTTTCCATTAAAAATAGACCATCTCACAAACTAACAATGACAGGGGAAGAAGGGGATTGTTAATCACTGAAACAAGGGTGACAGGGAAAACGTTATATTAGAGGGGTTGAGAAAAAGTTGCTATGTCATGAAATTTGATGAAAGATATCACTAAATAGCCGCTTATTGAGTTCTTTTGTCTTCGGTCTAGTCTCAACCACTTAAAGCTATTGAAAATCTGGGTCTGACTTCAACTCCGCCTATTAAGATCAGAAAAGAACTTCCTTTGTGAACTGATTACAACTGTTTCATGGGGGTTGCATGTAAAGAATACGGATTAATTTTACTCAAAAGAGCTGTTTTGTGGGTAGACGCGTGTTCATTTAGAATCTAGAATAGTTGTTTCACGGTTTGTGATGTTT
This sequence comes from Thermobia domestica, assembly GCF_964235325.1. Lineage (NCBI taxonomy): Eukaryota > Metazoa > Arthropoda > Insecta > Zygentoma > Lepismatidae > Thermobia > Thermobia domestica. The sequence goes on from NC_137464.1 coordinate 47,049,623, forward strand.
CCAATATGGAAAACCACCTTTACTCGGCAGAAATAATGGATAATAACTCAATATTCGTTTCATTTTTTCATGCATTGTCTCTCCTAACATGAAGTCATCTTCCAAGCTAAATCAAAGAATTGTAAATATTTCCAGTTTCACATTAACCTGCGTATACCAATAAGCAAATATAAAGGACATAGTGGAAACTTTCTTGCGTCAACAAATTCTTCATTACATACCCGATGTATGAATATAACAGTTACTTTCTGTAATATAGGCATTCATCTATGTAGTTGGTGGTAAACTGTTGAGGACTTACATTTAGCTATAGTAACAACTTAGAACGACTTAGATTGCGATGTTAAAAACACATTTTTTTATAATATTCATTCACTTGACAAACTCTCTTTGTCAGACATCGTCAATATAATATTATTTTTTATTAAACAGACAAGATAAGTATGAGAAATATATTTCACAAACTATTCCTTAAACAAATATGTCGCTATTAACCACACACACACACACACACACACACACACATATATATATATATATATATATATATATATATATATATATATATATATATATATATATATATATATATATATATATATATATATATATGTATGTATAAAGGATGTTCCAGAGTGACCCAGACACTACATTTTTCTCAAGAACGGTACACGCTATCAAGTTGAAATAAAAAATTGCATCACAAATGTGGGTACAAAGAATCCGTAGAAATTATTTACAAAATTCCGAAAGCCCCCCTTCGTGGTGTAATGGGGGACACATGCCCTGTTCTTGCGATTTTCAAATGGGAACGATATGTTTCGAATGTGCATTCGAAAAGGTGAGGGGAAAATAAGATTGCCCTACGAAACATTTGTCCTTACTACCTACCGTTTTCCGTGTACCTTTATATATATATATATATATATATATATATATATATATATATATATATATATATAATGAAGGTGCGCGAAATAGAATATAGGGAGTTTACTAATTAAGATAAAGTGAGCATCGTCATAGTTTCGAGAAGTGCAAGACACATGTTTTTCAATGATATGCCACATGGTGACTCAAGGTCTTAAAAAAGAAGAAAGAAACTATGTGACCCAAAAAAGGGGATCCAAAATTTCAAATGGAAAGGGGGTCGAGTAATACCTCTTTGCAAAGGTCTCTGCAAATGTTAAAAGAATTCAAACACGATTTTGAAATCTACTAACCACTTTCAATATGGCGACCATAACAATATCGAAACCCTGATTTTCTGGTTCGTCATGAAGAAATAAAACGTACTAGTGAAGTTGCCCACTTGACCAAAAAAAAAAAAAAAAAAAGGCTGTACACGTAATAGTACAGCCAGTTCCATTTGACTGTCCGTAAGCTTTTCACACTGCCCGGTTCAATTCAAGTTATGTCGCACATGTGGAGGTGTGAATAGCTCTTCTGCCAGGTGTAGTGTGCTTCCACTGATAACATGAATACGCCACTCCACACTTGGTCTCATTTACCATTGTCTGTTGCAAGACGTTGCGTCGTCGAAGGGATTGTGTGAAAAGTCTGGATTTGTTAACGTACATTCCTCGTGATCACGTGCATTTCTGTCAATTACTTCGTATTGGCAAATCGTGGCATGTAAGTTGAAATGCCTTTCACATACGAAGAAGCATTTGATATGCTCATGGTGTTGGGTGAGTGCCAATGAAATAGTTCCGCTGCTGCTTGTGTGTATGCTGCTAGGTATCCCGATCGGGAACGTCGTTCAAGACATATGTTTCGCAACCTTGATGAACGTCTACGCAGAAGTGGAAATGTCCATCCTTCCAGCAGTCACAGAAATGAACGCATAGCTCGCCTGTTCGAGATAATACTGATGTACTTGCAGCCTTCCATGTTAATCTTCACATGAGTATCAGGTAAGTTGCTCGCGATTCTGGTGTCAGCGCAACTACGGTGTCAAGGATTTTGAAGGCTAACACATTTCACCCATACCATATGTATTTGCATCAAGAGCTACATGACACTGATTTTCAAAGCAGGTTCGACTTTTGCATGTGGTCTCAAGCTCAAGTGCATGCAAATGCTCGATTCTTTGACGAACTATTATTATGGTCTGATGAGGCTACATTTAAAAGTGATCGTAAATCGTCGCAACATGCATTATTGGGCCGCCATAAATCCACAGTGGATGCAAGAGGTTGATCATCAACGGAGATGGTCTGTGAATGTGTGGTATGGAATCATCGGCGGAAGAATAATTGAACCTCATTTTTTTGAAGCGAGTCTTACGTGTGCTGTTTACCGTACATTCCTGCAAGAACAATTGCCTATTCTTCTCGAAGAAGTCCCCTTACATCAGGACATACATGTGGCTACAACAAGATGGTTGCCCAGCATATTTTGAACTGACAGCGAGGAATCAGGTGAATGCAATGTTTCGTGGCCGCTGGGTAGGTGGGGGTGGACCTGTGCCCTGGCTTTCTAGGTCACCAGACTTAAGACGTTTAGATTATTATCTATGGGGACGACTTAAAGAAATCGTTTATCAACATCGCCCCACAACAAGGGACAACATGATGGAGCGCATAGTTGCTACATGCAGGCAGATTAGTGAGGAGAAAATTATTGCTACACAGGATCATTTCAGTTACCGTGTGCAGAAATGCATTGAGGCACAGGGCAAGCATTTTGAACATCTACTGTAAGTTGGTAAATGTGCATCGAAGTCATTGATTTACCTATTCTTTTCGTTTTCGTTCATCATTCGTTTCTCATTGTGTTTCGTTTTTCATTTTATTTCACTTAAGACTAATGTACTACCTTTTGTCAAGCAACGTTGTAGCAATCATTTTCTGTACAATGAAGGATCTTTTTAGTTGGTGAAGCAGCCGTTTAACACGCCAACGAATTCCTTATTGTGAGTGGAAATTGTTGCCAGTCCTAAGCCTGGAAAAAGTGTGAAGGCCGGTCCAAGTTACATTATTTCTTCATGACGAACCTGAATTTCAGGGTTTCGATATTGTTATGGTCGCCATGTTGAAAGTGGTTAGTGGATTTCAAAATCGTGTTCAAATTCTTTTAACATTTGCAGAGACCTTTGCAACGAGGTATTACTCGACCCCCCTTTCCATTTGAAATTTTTGAGTTCTGACCTTACTTTGGACCCCCTTTTTTGGGTCATGCAGTTTCTTTCTTCTTTTTTAAGACCCCGAGTCACAGCGTGGCATATCATTGGGAAATGTGTGTCTTGCACTTCCCGAAATTGTGTCGGTGCTTTCATTATCTTAATTAGTAAACTCCGTATACTCTATTTCGCGCACCTTCATTAAAAAAAATGTTACACGGAAAACGGTAGGTAGTAAGGACAAATGTTTCGTAGGGCAATCTTATTTTCCCCCACCTTTTCGAATGTGAATTCGAAACATATCGTTTCCATTTGAAAATCGCAAGAACGGGGCATGTGCCCCCCCCCCCCCCATTACACCACGAAAGGGGGCTTTCGGGATTTTTTAAATAATTTATACGGATTCTCTGTATCCACATTTGTATGCAATTTTTTATTTCAACTTAATAGCATGTACCGTTCTCGAGAAAGAGGTAGTGTCTGTGTCGCTCTGGAACATCCTATATATATATATGAATCAGTCATTTGAGAAACCCCTCATGTCCATTTTTGGCCAAAATTGAGTTAGACATGTAAAGTTGTTGGTGAAGGCTAGACAAATGCAATACGCATAAAACAACTCATCTCCACTTAGTAACCATGGTGATGGCGCATTAGAAAATATCCATTCCTTTGAGAAACACCTTATCTCCTGGAAATGTGTTGTTTCTCAAATGACTTACATTACAAAAAATGTGGCTGGTGGCAGCACTGCTTTTGTTATTCTATTTTAATTTTGCTGGTTCCAGCACTGTTTCTTGTTGTTCTATTTTAATCCAAACAATTTATGTTGCACTCTGCTACTATTCAGGACAAGTTCCTGGTGGAAATAGTGCAAAGTGAAAAAGTAAAGGTTTTTAAATCATGGTGTGATCAATTTTATAAAAAAAAGTAATAGCTACGGAAACTCAAGCAACGAACATCCCAAGGGAAAACAAAATAAAATTCAACATTTCAACTTTTATTTAGTTTCATTACTCTAATAAACATGTAGGCCAAGTTAAAGTAAAAAACTTTATTGGTGGACTCAATGAACAAATTTTGACTTGAAAAAACCGGAACTGGTTTATCAGAGCTTCCAAAAATCGGTGCCTACCCGCAAAAATGTGTACCTATCAATATCAACAAAATCAATGACCTAAAGAAAATCGAAGCCTATATACCTGCAGACATTGTTGGTGAATTTTATTCAAAAATTTATGACTGGCCAACTATAGATGTGGATGAAATTGAACTGTTTTAAGAAACAATGTTTGTAAAATGTGTATACATTATTTGAAAAAGAAAATATTGATTTTTATTAATAATTTGAATTGTTTTACCTTTTATTTCACACCTGATAACATATTGTTCACTCAGTCATTTGAGAAACAACACATCTCCAACAACGTTTATAATTTTTTTTAAATATCAAAAGAAAAATAATAAAGTTTTATTTTGGTAGAATTAGCTTAGCAAACCCCTGTAGAAACATATAAAAAATTCAAAAAAATATACGATGTTAAATTATGGACCAGCTGGGTTTTCTTTGATTTTTTGGATATGAGGTGTTTCTCAAATGACCGATTCATATATATATATATATATATATATATATATATATATATATATATCAGGTGTTCGCAAAACAACACCGACAACATTTCGGAGGTGATTTCTAACACCAAGATGAAACAAAAAGTGTAGACCAACTTGGGTGCACAAACGCTTCCTTTCGGATTTATAGGCTGTCGAAAACACGAAAAAGAAACTTTAAAGGTCCTTAGCTCCAAAACTATGAGACCTGCCGTAGTCGGGTAAAGATTTTACTTAGAAACTAGTATGTGCGCCATCCAAAAATCAATGTTTCAGAATCCTAAGGTACTCAAGCTACAGTTTTTACACAGGGAGTTTGGCTACGGGCATATAACATGAAGTACGCACCAACTACTTATATAAAAATTGTTGCGTAAAAATTGTGACTAAAAATATGCAGGATTTCAGTGTTTACTTGTTCAAAATTGTATAACACTTTAATTTCAAACTAAGGGTAGTAAACAGACGGAAGTAGACGCACCATACACCTACTGTCACCATTCTACGTTGTCATTCGTTTAGTCAAATAGAAAAGAGCAAGAAATTATTACATTCATTACATAATGAGAAACCCTATGGAACATTCTCTCTCTCTTTGTCCAAGGAGAGCAACTAAGATCCAAAGATTTTTTTTTTTTTTTTTTTTTCAAATGCGGTATGCATGTGATTCAAGAGAACGGAAACAAAAACATGAGTCCACAAACTCTTGTGCGGCGTCCCTCGGAAGCAAAAACCAAAACCAATGGCTTGGAGAGTCAGTTGAATGCTTAGTGATGGTCAGTGTGAGGTTGACCACTACAAGAGAAGCAAAAACTTTATCTATAATATATAAAGTTGTTGTGAAAGTTTTGATTGGTTTGTTTGAAAGTATGTCAGAAATTGTTTGTTATAAAACATTAGTGAAAACTGAGAATAGTAATTAAAAGAAATGATTTCGTTATGATATCTGTGACATTAATAGTGTAAGGTACTTGCGGCAAATAAGGCCCACATAAGAAAAATTACTTCATTACGTAAATACTTATAACGTAATACACATAAATTTATATGCATTTTATTTGTCAATGTTTTTTTCTATCTTAAGGTATATTTACTTTAACTTAAACATTGAGGTAACTGTATGAAAAACGTATTGCAAGAGAAGCATACAAAATGGCTTGAATACCTGTACGGTAGGTAAATAAGACCCACTATTTGAAAAGTAAAATTTTACCACCTGACAAGGAAAGGGTACGATATCAAGACTAGAGTTGCACACTAAGAGTTATATATCCTTAAAGAGATCAATTAGTTAGTTAATTACCAAGTTATTATCTGCAGTCCGCAAATAAGAAAAAAGTTATGGGAATTCAAATGTAACATGGGAGTCTATGGCAAATGCAAGAAAGGAAGCGTTTTTCACGTCTCTCCTATGTATTTGAGGTGAGATAGCGACTCAAATGACATTTTCAAGCTACACAGTTAAGTGGAGAGTCGAAAGGATCGAATGATCCAAACAAAAGCAGTCTGTGTAATGTACTCATCTTACGACAACGAACAAAGCCAACGAGCTTTCCTATAGAGTAGAAAATATAATCGGAAATTGTAATTCTGTTTTTTTTTTTATCTGTTGTGTGTTGTTATAAATAAATTAACCTTGAATCGGGTTTTGATCCAAGCTCTTAAGAGTCTCTTAATAAATAAATTTTAAGAAAACTCATGAGTGCAAACTGGAATATGACAATATTGTTTAATTGATATTTAACTCTTTGCCCTTCAAGAATGGATATATCCATTATCTTGATCGAGTTTGTTAATGGAGCGAATACATTAAAGTATTAATGGATAACAGCAACTTCAACCGCTCTTATCTGTAGCCAATATCCGATACACAGGGTGGGTACAAAGTCACTTTCTCCAATATGTGAAGAAATGATTTTTTTTTTAAAAAAACGGTCATTTGACAATCTTTATTGTACTTACACATACTGTTCGAACTGTCTCGCACCATGTTCAACGTACAAGTTAGAATTATTCATCACTGATTTGTAAATATGACAGAACCGAGGATTGGCATCCAATCTCTCGAATGATTGTTCAACTAGCTGTTTCAAGTAATCCAAATCGTTCGGTTGCCTGAAAAACACATTCTTACGTGTAAAATAACACATATAGTATTGCAATATACTCTTTACATTGTTTTTAAGTGTATTTTTTGTTTCATTAGACAATACAATAATGCGCAATCGCCCCTTGTTAGTCTGAAAGCTCAGATAACGCACTAATTAATGGTGTAATTGGGGATGTCAGAACTGACAAGTTGCGCCCAGGATTTTGTTAACATTGGATTTGGTAGAGCATAAAGTACATTATCTGACCTGGGTTGCGTACAAATAAAATTTATCATGTACAAAAGAAACAGATTGTGATGTCGGGGGATGTGAAGGGGTTGAAAAAGGTGAGAAGAAGGTGAGAGGTAACTTTTAGGATTGGTTAATCTACTCGCACTTACTTGTAAATCTCGCTGTTTCTTCCTCGACGATTCTTCCAGTGGATTGATATCCGTCCATCTTTCTCTCTGGTCTACTGGGCGTTCAGGTGGTCATGTGTTAAGGGTCTGTGAAGCCCGGGCAGGAAAACTAGCGTTGCGAAAACAGTAAATTTAATCAAAATCGAAATCGCTCTTTAACGAATTGTCCATTGTAGTTGATAGTTATAACGTCAGCTAACAAAGGAAGAGAGGGAAATTATATATCGAAGTGGAAGATGGTTTATACACCAATCGAAAGCACTAATGGCGCCTATTACGAAACTGTAATAAAACTTTTCCGAATGCATGTACTGTGTGAGTTACATGAATATACAGGGTGTCCAGAAAGTCCGTTACCACCCCCTAAAAATTGCAAACAGTAAGACAAATGCGAGAACAGGAAAACACGTGTTTGATCACTGGAAAAGTACAACGTAGCAAAGTAAAAATTGTTGTCCCAGGGCCACCCGCAGGGTCTCAGGCGGGGTCCAACTCAAAAATTGCAAATGGTGACAGAATCAAGTAGCATATCATTGGAAAGATGGTGGGAAGTGAACGAAGACGAAAATTTTCTACTTTCTAAAATTACCATGTGCGAAACTGCGGCCGGTCAAAATGTCAGCAAAAGCGTCATTGTAAAATCGATGACCACCCTTATAAATCTGAAATGATGCGACAGATGTCAAAACAGGAAAATACATGAGTTATCATTTCGAAAGTAACATGACTGAAAGTAAAAACATTTATCCCGGGGTCCTCCGCAGGGACGGGGTCCTTTTCAAATTTCAAGGGGTTCAAGTACCATATGGCTTCAAAGCTGTTGTTAAATGAAAGCAGATGGAACAAGTCCGGACGCTCAACTATAACATTGTGCAAACATCTTGCGTTTTAGTTCTTTTTTTTCTGTAGTCAGGTGTTCGTTTGTTTTCATTTTAATTCGTGTAAGCAACGTAAAGTAAGGAAATGTGAGATTCTGCTCTTCGGGCCCATTAATATATAACGAAAGAAAGAAAAAAGAAAAGAAACGACAAGAAGAGAAAAACGGAAAGGGACGGAGATTATATATCGAAGTGAAAGATGGTTTATACACTAATATAAAAGCATTAACGATGCTCATTTAGAAACTATAATATTGGTCCGATGCAAGATCGGTGCGAATCATATGCATGTTTAATAGTAAATTTTCCCATTTACACCGAATATTGCATCAGATCGCATCGGAAATGGTTTGAGCATAGTCTGAAACTGATTTCCTAGAGATTTGTGTTTCACAAAAGTGAAAAATCGTAGATCATTTTAAAGGCACAGTGAGTGACTACTTCCATACATGTATAGTTGTTTCATTTAACAACAGCTTTCAAACAACATTCTATTTGACCCCCCTTGAAATTTGAAAATTTTAAGTAGGACCCCGTTTGGGACCCTGCGGAGGACCTTGGGACAAATATTTTTACTTCCAATCATTCTACTATTGAAACGATGACTCATGTGTTTTCCTGTTTAGACATCTGTCGCACCATTTCAGATTTATGAAAGTGGCCATAGACTTTACAATGACGTTTTTCCTGACATTTTGACCGGTCGCCGTTTTGCACATGGTAATTTTGGAGAGTCGAAACCCTTTTTCATCTTTGTTTATTTCCCAACAGCTTTCCAACGATATGCTACTTGATTCCGTCACCATTTGCAATTTTTTTAGTTTTTTCCCGCCTGGGGTCTTGCGGGTGGCCCTGGGACAACAATTTTTACTTTGATACGTTGTAATTTTCAAATGATCAAACACGTGTTTTCGTGTTTTCGCGTCTGTCTTACCGTTTGCGATTTTTGGGGGTGGAAACGGACATTCTGGACACTCTGTATATTTATATAACTCGCACAGTACATGCATTCGGAAAAGTTTTATTACAGTTTCGTAATAGGCGTCTTTAGTGCTTTCGATTGGTGTATAAACCATCTTCCACTTCGATATATAATCTCCCTCTCTTCCCTTGTAAGTCAAGGTGCTGTATAGGTTAGAGCAAGATAAATTTCTCTTAAACTCGGAATTGTAGCTCGTGCTCCTACATGTTGACTCGTCTCTCGTACGATCAGGACTACCTCTTCCCAAAAGTGTGTCAAAGGATGTCCCTTCCGGGTTAATATCCTGGGTCATTGACTATTTCTTCAGTCTCGATGAAAATTGGGTGCTCATAGATTAACCAAAGGTGAGGTGATGATAGGAATACTGACAGGGAAAATATCTGTCGTTTTTATTGATTAAGAAATTACATGTGTTGAAGGAATTAACAAACAGTTAACAATTAGTTTATTTGTACTGACATTTAGCGCCCCTTCATAACACTTAGCGATAGCGACACTTCATAGCGACCCTTATGCGATACATGATTCCACAGTTTAAAATGGAATATGTGAATTAGTCTAATGTATTCAATGGTGTCTCACCGGGAATTGAATTAACTCAGATCTATTACTCATTAAAAATATTGACGGAAAAGCGAGACAATCAAATTGTTTATGTCATATTATTTATTTTTCTTCACTGTATTGGCACAAACCTGCCCACCAGAAAGAAACTAAGAAAAATGTGTTGTTAAAGTGATTAAAACATTTTTCTGATAGCAGACAATTCTGCCAAGTATAATGAGTTTGCACTCTGGAGAGTATGCTTAAAGAAAACACTTAATTGTAATAAGTGTAAAGCAGAACGAAGCTGAACAGAACCAACACTGGTGAGACAAATCATGACCCAGCATGCTAACACGCAATATTTGGTGATTAACCATTAAAATAAAATTTGAAACTGAAGATAAACTTAAGGTTGAGATAAACTTTTGAAATAAATAAGGTGGACGGAAGAATCGGGGATCATTCATTCATTTAATTATCAATCTTCAAAATCTTGCCAAACGAATAAAAGGGTCCGAAGATATTACACCAGCAGCTGTACTGGAAAAAGAAGGAAGATGGGACTGGAAGTTGCATTTGCAATGTAAGTTTCCTCCAAATTCTATCTTTTCCATACGGTATTCGTTCGAGCTGTCGATAGGATAGCAAAATTGGTATCCCGTAAGGGAATATTTTGAACCACTATACAACTTGTTAAAAATCTTTGTAAAATAGAAATCTGTTAACTCTTAATAAATCTTTCTGTTTAAGTTGAACTTAGAAATGTAATTTGGTAAGTCAACAACTAATTCTTTGTTTTTTCTTAATCTTAAAATTAAACTTTAAATCTTAAAATTTTAAAAGATTAATCCAGTATGTTAGCCGTCTTTGCTGTGAACAAGTGATTCAAATGACAAGTAACCCACACTGGTAAAGATAGTTCTTTTCTGGGATTGAATTTAATATCTCTTTCATGCACTGAGTTTACATGATATATAGACCTACAGTTTAATTAAGAGCTCCTACTGAGAATCGAACTTGAATCTCACACGTCGAAGGCGTATGTGCGGGTCAGGTAGGCAAGAGGGAGTTGATACACGTAGCGAACAATCTACTAATTAGTAATTAATAGTAGGCTATACTACCCCAAACGCGTACATAATTGAAAACCAACCACGCATGCACGCAACATTTGAAAAGAAAAAAAAGTGGAACAATACAACGAATTCCTCTGACGAGAGAGAGAGAGAGAGAGAGAGAGTAACTTTGTGTTCTATTATAAATAATTCTCAAAGTATTCGCATTGGATTCAAAATACAGAACCTATATGTGTACTTCCCACTCTTTTGTTCCTCTTGTTTATATTTTATAGCCAAACTTAACACTGACTCTCGAAGTATGTAATTTAGTGGAGGAATGTATTGGTAGTCGAGGAACTTGTAGACAAAGACCTGTGGATGGTGATTTATTAAATATTGATTGTGACTAGCATCGTGTTTCTGTATTGATGGGCGCTTCAACATGACACAGGATACAATTTTGAATGCTGAGTTTTGTTTTCTAAAAGAAGTTGTTTGCCAGTATGAGTATAACGAAGAAACTATAGTAATGCTAGTAAGAGCTGAAAATTTTCTCTAATAATAACAATAATAATAATAATAATAATAATAATAATAATAATAATAATAATAATAATAATAATAATAATAATAATAATAATAATAATAATAATTTCACTTTCAGTGCTGTGAACAGTTCATTGGCAAAAATACAACACTGTATTAAAACCATTATACAATCATTTGAAACAGAACAGAAAATGTGTAGTAGTTGATAGAATGAAAACAAGCAGGTTAAGGCTCTTGTCAAAAGGTTAATATATTCAAGTTATAAGATTCAAACTGATTATAAAAGAAGATTTAAATAAAAAGTGTCAATATCATAATATACCATATACAAAACTATGGAAATTAAAGGTTCACTTAACTATCGTTTAAAGAATGAATCAACCTTGTTTAAAATCACACATCCGATATGCAAAAGATCCTGCTTACTTACTGTCGTATTTTCACACACACAAAAAAGATTGATTCTTTGAATAAGATAATATAACTTTTCCAAGCAGAAAAGTTATACTACTATATATTCGCTATATTTATTATGCAATACTACTTGAATAAAGTATTTATCCAAAAATTTCCTTCCTTCTAACAGAGATTGAAGTCCCCAAAAAGTTAACCAACATTCATACTTGTAAGAATATTAGTCCTTTCTTCATTTTATAATACAATAGTCGTATAAAACATTCCTATACTGCTTCGATTTTGTTAACAAGTATTTAGACAAACTGTTATACTACTACTACCACTACTACTACTACTACTACTACTACTACTACTACTACTACTAATAATAATAATAATAATAATAATAATTATAATAGTAATAATAATAATAATAATATTAATAACTGTCCCACACACATAAAATAACTAACTAACTAACTCTATGGCCTATGGAACCCGGAGGTTCAATGCCGCGTTCACAAAAGCTCTTCACTGACATGCTGAGACAAAAAAAAAAAAAAAAAAAAAAAATCTACCCATATTATAAAGATGACCAATATTGCGAGATGTCTACCATTAATTTACATGGTCTTGAATCATATTGGAGACATTACGCACCATATTATTATTATTATTATTATTATTATTATTATTATTAAACTAACTAACTCTATGGCCTATGGAACCCGGAGGTTCAATGCCGTGTTCACAAAAGCTCTTCACTGACTTCTATTCTTAGCTAATTGGATCCAGTTTCTACTTTGTATTCCTATCTCTGCGAGATCCATCTTAATATTGTCCTCCCATCTGCGCCTAGATCTTCCTAATGGTCGTTTTCCGATCGGTATTCCAGTCAAGACTTTGAAAGCGTTTCTACTTTCTTCCATTCTAGCTACATGACCCGCCCACCTAAGCCTCCTAGACTTGACGACCATCACAATGTTGGGTAAACCATATAAATTATGTAGTTCCTCGTTATGAAGTTTCCGCCATACCCCATTTTCGTTCATCTTGGGTCCGAATATTCGTCTCAGGATCTTGTTCTCAAATACTTTCAGTCTATGCTCTTCCCTCAGAGTAAGTGACCATGTTTCGCAGCCATACAAAACAACAGGCATGATTATCGTTTTGTATATTGTAAGCTGCAAATTCCTCGTCAGAATTCGCAACGACAAGAGATTTTGAACCGAATAGTACCACGAATTCCCTGCTTTTAGTCGACATTTAATTTCTCCGTGAATATGATTTTCCTCTGTTAATATTAATCTTAGATATTTGAAACTATCCACTTTATCAAAAGTATTATTTAATATTTTAACGCATCCATAATTTGCTGTATTCCGGTCCCGACACACTTCCATGTATTTAGTTTTCTCTGCATTTACTTCTAAACCCATGTCGCTGCAAGCGTTTAATAAGATCTCTGCATTTCTTTATATTGTTCTTCTATCATCACCTATTAAATTTACATCATCAGCCTATGCCATAACCTGGTGAATACCGTTCAACTGTAGGCCCTGGTTGCTATCTTTGATTTTCCTTACAGCGTATTCCAGAACAAAGTTAAATAATAATGGCGACAACGCATCTCCTTGTTTCAGGCCATTTTCGATGTAAAAGATCGTGGACAAAAATTTTCCTACCCCGACTTTACTTTGGGATTCATTTAAACATATCTTAACTAATCTAATTAGTTTTCTCGGTATTCCAAGTTCTGTAAGAACGTTGTATAATGTTTCTCTCCTAACCGAGTCGTACGCCTTTCTAAAATCAAATAGTTGATGTACCGGGGTATTGTATTCCCACTTATGGTAAATATTTGGTCGATAGTTGATCGATTTCGTCTAAATCCGCACTGATAATCTCTAATAATTTCATCTCCGTATGGGGTCAGTCTTGGTAATAGAATATTTGAAAGGATTTTATAGGATGTTGACAGAAGAGAAATGCCTCGATAATTATTACAGTCAGTTTTGTCGCCTTTCTTGTGAATTGGAACAATGATTGATTCTTTCCACTCTTGTGGCAATTCTTCCTTGCTCCAGATAAGGAGAATGAGTTTGTGTATCTTGTTCCACAGTTTTTCGCCTACAGCTAAAATTAACTCATTCGGAATTTCATCTACACCCAGAGATTTGTGTTTCTTTAATTTCTTTATAGCGGTTTCTACTTCTATTCGGTTGGGTTCTGGAATATACGGTTCTGCAGTGTGTATCTCCTTTTCTCCACGCACACTAGTTTTTGGTTGAGTGTTAAGCAAATCGTCAAAGAAATCTTTCCATCTATTTAAGATTCTATCCGTATCAGTGAGAACTGTATCGTCTGATTTCTTTAATATATAAGCACGAGGTTGATAGCCTTTCTTAAATTCGTTGATTCTCTTATACATATCCCGGATGTTTTTATTTTTACTATTATCTTCAAGTTTCTTAATTTTAGCTTTTAGAAAATAGCGTTTCTTTGTTTTGGAAGTTTTGGAAGTTTCCCGCCTAATATCTGCGAAATTTTGTGTAGTTATTTCATTCGGATTTTGTAGCCAGCGTAATTTTGCCTGTTTTCTCTTCTCTGCTAGTTTTATGCATTCCTGGTCAAACCATGGTTTGTTTCTACGTATTTCCGCGTGTCCCAATTTTTCTTTTGCTGAAATTTTAACGCTATCTCTAATTTCAATCCAGGTATCCTCGACACTAGTGCACTCCGAAACTTCTAAAGCCGAGAATCTATTCGAAACTTCAATTTAGTATTTCTCTCTTACCTGACTCTCTTCTAATTTCTTTAAATTGAATCTCTCCGTTTTCGGACAAGAATATTACCTTTATTCAGCGATAACCTCTCTCGTATTATCGCTGCTACTAGGTAGTGGTCAGTGTCACAATCAGCCCCTCTAAACGACCGGACATCAATTATGCTAGATTGCCTTTTTCTATCTACTGAAACGTGATCAATTTGATTATGTGTTTTTCCGTCTGGTGATGTCCAAGTGTATTTATGAATGTCGCGATGTGGGAATTTTGTACTCTTCACGATTAGGTTTTTGGATGTTGCAAAGTTCACGAGACCAACACCGTTGTCATTACTTTCCTTATGCAGACTTTCGTTCCCTATAATCGGTTTGAAAATATCCTCTCGTCCTACCTTCGCATTGAAATCCTCTAATAGAATTTTCATGTGGTATCGCGGGAGTTAGTCAAATATCCGTTCCGCTTCTTCGTAAAAACTGTCTTTTATATCGTCATCCTTATCTTCAGTTGGGGCATGTACATTTAAAACAATAATATCACACCACCGTCAATTAAGAGTAATAAAGAAAGTCTGTCAGTAACAAACTTAACCCGTCTAATTGCTGGTAATATACGTTTATGAACGAAAAATCCTAACTGGTGATTTTTATTTCTTTCCCCGTAAAAGAACGTAAAATTTCCGGAATTCACAGATCCATTTCGTTCCCACCTATCTTCCTGAACTCCTACTACGTCCATCCTGTATTTCTCTAACTCGCTCGTTACGGATTTTAACGCGACTGCCCTATAAAGACTCTTAATATCCCATGTTCCAAATCTCATGTCCATTTTCTCCACCCACACACATAAGCAATTTTTTTAAAAATCCTCTTTTTCAATAGATAACTAGAGAAATAATCTCGGTTGAGTCACTAATGGAGCCAATCTATTGACGTATTAACGGATAACGGTGACTTTAACAGTGGCTATCTATACGTCATACCTGACACATGAAAACGATTTTTTGATTTTTTTTTTTTGCAGTAGATAGCTAGAATGATAAAAATCGACCCATTTAGTTAATACAGTGAATCCGTTAACGTATTAACGGATCACATCGACTATCCGTAACGCATATCCCATACATCTAAGCGAGTTGTTAAAATCCTGTTTCTGCAACAGTTAGCTCGAGCGATTATCTCGGTGGAGTTCACTAACGGAGTAAACCCGTTAACTTTCTTAACGGATAACATCTACCTTAACGCTGGCTATCTTTAACGCTTATCCATTGTATGTAAGTGAATTTTTGAATTATGTTTTAGCAATAGTGATTATTTCGATCGAGTTTGTTAATGGAGCGAACCCATTAAAGTATTAGTGGATAAGAGCAACTTTAACCGCGGCTATCTATAATCTATATCCGATATATAGGCTGGATATAAAGTCACTTTGTACAATATATGAAGAAATAAACTAAAAGATGTTGGGTGATTTGGCATTTTTTATTGTACTGGCACATACTATTCGAACTGTCTCGCACCATCTTCAATGTGTAAGGTACAATTCTTCATTATTGATTTACAAATATGAGAACCACGTATTGGCATCCAATTTCTCGAATGATTGTTGAAATTATTATTTGAAGTAATCCAAATCGTTCGAATGCCTGAAAAACACCTCACCTTTGGCAATACATAGAGAAGTTGGGTGGTGTGAGGTCATATAAATGAGGTGGCCAATCTTTCATATCACTACGATTAACTCATTCATCAAAATGTTGATTCAAGAAATCCATCGCAACAACATCAAAGTGAGGCGATGCTCTACCGTGTTGCCCGTGACATGAATGTCATCTTAACAGGGATCATTTTCAAGTTCTGAAATGACAGCTTCCTGCGATATCTGAAGGTATGTGTCACTGGTAACAATTCCTTCAAAAAAGAACGTTCTATGGCACCACCACTTCAAATACCACCCCAAACAGTGGTACCAGGACGTTTAACTATTTCAATTTCCTCAATGTACACGTCTCTGATTCTTAAAGCACCACGCTCCATACTAGAGTCTTAGTAAATCGTTTTCGAACGTCAAACGACATATTTCTTGATGTTAGCATTCTACTTTTCCTATTGAATGCTTGTTTAGCTTGTGTTATGCTTGAACGTAAGTCTTTTTCACTTCTTCCGTCTTAGAATAATAGACATCCTAAATAGGGGAAAGTCTTAATGTTTTCGATTTTCTCTCCCTCTAGCTATACGTTTGCCCCTTCCTGTCCTGCTCCTGTGCACTTTAACACTTTGATTTTCTTATTATTTGTCTTCATTTTGCATTTTTTTCAGTTGGTCGTTCAGGTTTGAAACTGCTTCCTCAAATCCTTTTCGTTCTCCCCTATCAATGCTATGTCATCAGCAAACCTTATAGTTCTGAAAATCTGTCCAAATACTTTTAGGTCTTTGTTGCTTTTATGAAAGAATTCTTTCATAGCCTCTTCTATATAGACGTAGAACAGGAGAGGTATAAGTCCACAAGCTTGCCTAACTCCTTTACTTATTCTTGCTTCCTTCTGAGCTCTTCCTAACAGCTGTCACCTTTCTGTAAAGTTGATATATTACTCTTCTGTCCCTGTTATCCACGTTCAGATTTTTCAACCCTCTGAACATTATACCAATCTACGTTGTCAAAAGCTTTATCTATATCCACAAATGCTATCACAATTGATTTGTTCATTTATAACAAATCAAATCCTTTCATATTGTTTTGTTTATCTTCTATCTTTCACTCTTTAGTTTTCTTTCTGGTCCCTTTTAAACTTTTATGTTATGGTCTTTTCTTCCCTAAATCTTTCACTTTCTTTTCTCTGCTTTATCTATTTTTATTTTCCTTCTTATACTTATATCTCTCTCTTCCGTGTGGTTTCGATTTCCTTACCTGATTTTCTATTCCGTTTCTTTGTTACCTGCTTTTCTAGTATGTTTCTGCTTTCCTATCTTGTTTTTTCTTATTGACTTTATTCTTATCTATGTTTTTCTTATCTTTCTAATCTAATTTGCTCCCAATATAATTGTTAGTTTTCGTTCTTTATCTCTCATTCTCTCTCTTCCCTTCTTCTTTTGTAAGTTGTAAGTTGTCTTTGTTATTTATTACTTATCTTTTGTCTTTTTTGCTTCTTTTTCCATCTCTCACTTACTTTATGCCTACTTTTCTACTTTCTTTATTTTTTCTTTTGTTTTCTCTTCTTTTCTGTTTCGACTTAATTTTGTTTGTTACTTTCTGCTTCATCGTTTTTATATTTGTTATTTCCTAAGCTTTTGTTATTATCGTTATCGATGCACACGTGACACTGGTGAACATTTTATCTTGTTTTATCTTCGCTGTAGACCCCAATTAACCTTACGAAGAAGGAAAACCTTATAACTTCTGATTCGTTACCTAGCAACTCTCGGGCCGTGGAAAAGAAAAAAGAATAGACAAGTGCTCTCACCCTCTTGATTACATACTAGCTATAAGAAATTAAGACTTTAAACCCTTATAATAAACGTTCATAAGCGCTTCCTTAACATTTAATTTTTTTAATCCACTAATTGACCATTATTATTTTCATTCCCTTGTTTTTCCTATAACAAAATATTGAATATACAGGAAAACTAAAAATGCATTTGACTTGGAATTACAATAATTCCCAGAAAATTGGACAAATTAATACCCACTGTACATTATTCTAATTATGTTTCCAGAATAAAAAAATAAACCATTATAAAGCATTATATATATTCACCTACATTTTCCTGCGAGATTTCTGTTGAAAAATAAAGAATACTTTATAATGCTTTATATCTATCTATCTATCTATCTATCTATCTATCTATCTATCTATCTATCTATCTATCTATCTATCTATCTATCTATCTATCTCTATCTATCTATCTATCTATCTATCTATCTATATATATATATATATATATATATATATATATATATATATATATATATATGTATATATAATATGTGATCAAAAGTATCCGGACACCTGGCTGAAAATGACTTACAAGTTCGTGGCGCCCTCCATCGGTACTGCTGGAATTCAATATGGTGTTGGCCCACCCTTAGCCTGATGACAGCTTTCACTCTCGCAGGCATACTTTCAATCAGGTGCTGGAAGGTTTCTTGGGGAATGGCAGCGCATTCTTCACGGAGTGCTGAACTGAGAAAAGGTATCGACGCAGGTCGACGAGGCCTGGAACGAAGGCAGCCTTCCAAAACATACCGAAGGTGTTCTATAGGATTCAAATCAGGACTCTGTGTAAGCCAGTCTATTACAGGGATGTTATGGTCGTGTAACCACTCCGCCACAGGCCGTAGAGTATGAACAGGTGCTCGATCGTGTTGAAGGATGCAATCGCCATCCCCGAATTGCTCTTCAACAGTGAGAAGCAAGAAGGTGCTTAAAACATCAATGTAGGCCTGCGCTGTGAGAGTGCCACGCAAAACAACGAGGGGTGCAAGCCCGTTCCAAGAAAAACACGAACACACCATAACACCACCACCTCCGAATTTTACTGTTGGCACTATACGCTGACAGATGACGTTCACCGGGCATTCGCCATACCCACACCCTGCCATCGGATCGCCACATTATGTAGGCCTACCGTAATTCGTCACTCCACACAACAGGGGCCGCCATGTCGTAGTGATTTGGGTCACCGTAACTCAAAATTGGAGTTTCTGACAGAAAACTTAATGCATGATACAGAAACACACTACTTCTGCAAATCCCCCATCGGTAGGATTACATTTCCACTAATGAGATGTTGCAGGAAATTAAGATATCATTACTCAAATGCAACAGTATGTGTTGTCTCTTTAAAAACTGGAAAGAAATATCTTTTCAAAATGAGTACTAAAAGAATATTTTGCCCCGTAAGTACTGGATTTACAGATATAAAGATAATTTTAAGAACCCGTTTAGACTTGGGAAGTTGTTACAACAGGTTCGGTGATTCGATTGCAGTTCTGGCTAAACCACAACATTGATTACCCTCATCAAATTTTGCAAGAATTAGATTAAAAACAACACACTTAACTTGCAATTAAATAGCCACATTTTGAAGTAACTAAATTGAAACACAACAGTTTATTTTTATAAGTTGCAATTAACTCCTGAGATTACTTATAAATCAGTAAATTGTCTACACAGTTTAGTTTCTGATAGCGTAGATAGCTACATCTACAAGCGTGACTTTGTATTATTAAAAATTAGCGTGACACAAACACTGACACGTTTGCCGTTTTATATTAGGTTACATAAAAAAAAAACACTTGAATACGTAGAATTATCATATTTAGAAAATTGTATACTATGAATATGAAATAAATTTTATTATATTTACTTCATATTCATAGTATATAATTTATAAAGTATGATAATATTACATATTCAAGTGTTTCAATTTGTATAATATACCTAAAATATACGATATTATGTGCAATACAAAATAATAAAGAACTGTAAAGACGTACAATATAATTATATTCAGACTTTACCGCGTTGTTTATCATTCCATTTGATAGAGACAGTACAAATTAGGAGTCATTTGCGGCCAAAGAGAAAAATTCCTATTCATGTGCGATACTTGCGACTATTGATACAGGTATCATTTGGGACCATATGAAACTCCTAGTTTCAATTCAATTCTATTCAATTC
Organism: Thermobia domestica; assembly: GCF_964235325.1. Taxonomy (NCBI): domain Eukaryota; kingdom Metazoa; phylum Arthropoda; class Insecta; order Zygentoma; family Lepismatidae; genus Thermobia; species Thermobia domestica. The sequence goes on from NC_137464.1 coordinate 47,069,743, forward strand.
ACCATGAATCCAACTTTAGTTGGATGCATTTTTTTCTTCAATACAAATTAGAATATAATTTTATGAGTAATAAAGTATCGAATTTGGAGAACTCATAATTTTCTCGACGCAATTGTTATGAAATTTATTATAGTCTATCACAGAAATAAAGCACACGAAAACACCTTACTTAATATGAGCTAGTGTACAACACGCAAACTAGAATTTGAAAGAAGATAAAATTTAAACTTTTGTCCTTATGCTCAAAATATACTACAGTGACTGTACTCAGTAAAATTGCTCTTATTTAAGTACTGTAAAACTAACGTTACAATGAACGTTTACTCTTTAGCCGTAAACCACTATTTATTGTATAGCTATGATGATAAACGTTCATTGTAACGTTAGTTTTGCAGTACTTAAATAAGAGCAATTTTACTGAGTACAGTCACTGTAGTATATTTTGAGAATAAGGACAAAAGTTTAAACTTTATCTTCTTTCAAATTCTACTTTGCGTGTTGTACACTAGCTCATATTAAGTAAGGTTTTTTCGGGTGCTTTATTTCTGTGATATAATAAATTTCATGACAATTGCGTCGAGAAAAGTATGAGTTCTCCAAATTCGATACTTTATTACTCATAAAATTATATTCTAATTTGTATTGCAGAAAAAAAATGCATCCAACTAAAGTTGGATACATGGTGAATCGAATAGAATTGAATTGAAACTAGGAGTTTCATATGGTCCCAAATGATACCTGTATCAATAGTCGCAAGTATCGCACATGAATAGGAATTTTAAGTATTAAGTAAGATTTTTTCGTGTGCTTTATTTCTGTGATATAATAAATTTCATGACAATTGATTAGAGAATATAACAAATATTTTCGAGATGTGTGCTACTACTAACAGAGAAAGTAAATTTTTATTTGCAATTTAAAATCAATTTGTATGCCATCATCTATTTGTGGAAAGTCATTTAGAAAATCATTCTCAAGTTATAGAAAAGTTTTAAATAAATAGTGTGGAGATATATTTGACCAACTACAAGCATATTTTCGTTATCTTTATGTAGCTTCGGCAAATCAGACACAAGATTTGGTGTCGTTCAGACTTCCAACTTGTTGAAATTTTTGTAGGATTTCGTATCCATAATAAAACTTTTGTGAGGAAGCTTGATGATTTTATGTCAATTTTCGACTCTTTAAGCAGTGGCGGATCTATCCCGGGATCGGGGGAGCCTTAGTTCCCCAGTTTTCTAAGTGACAAAAATAATTGAAGCCATTATTTGTATATTTTTTGAAAGTTTATAGTAAACTCATGATATACCTATCATAGGCTGAGTCCTGACTTCTCCCCCCCCCCCTAGTTTTTACCTTCTAGATCCGCCACTGTCTTTAAGATTATAGTTGTCCCTGAATTCCAAACCTAGACTGGATAAATGGTCTTTTATGACCCTTGATCGTACTTGAATGGGCAAAATGGCACATAGACATATATAGTTCGCCCTTGATCAAATCTCTGAAAAGTTGTTATTTTAATCCTTATTAAGAATTTATATATCATTTTCCCACATTTGAAGTTTTAAAAACTCAATAAATTTGGGGAAAATTGCGTTCGTATTTAACATGTCTATTATAAGTTATTCAGTTTGCTTTATAGATTTCGCATCATTTATATTTACGCATATACAGTACACTAATATTCATAATACATGTGTATTTTGTCTATTCGTCTCTAGTAGAAGATATGATTTTTCCTTATTTACCTAAATGTTTGGATAAGCATGTTTAATTTCCTTCTTGCTTTAAACCATAGAACTAAAACACTGTATATACAGTTGTATATTTAAACGTTGTAGATTGAAACAAAAATTGATGTAATAATATTCATTTTCCTGATAGAAATGCAATCATGTATAAGAAATGCAACATAAAATACTTTTTTAAATGAACAAACATCGAAAAACTACTAAAAAGCAGAAAATAATTAAGGCGCTAGACAATATCAAAATGCACTTAAAGACTACAACATAATTTATAACTATTACCTATAAAAATTTCATGAAATAATGCCAATCCAAACAAATTAATATCGATATAAAATTATTTCCAATGAAATTTTATGAGGTATAAATGCGTTTGACTTGGTAAGACTTCAAATAAATAAATAAATAAATAAATAGAAAGAGAGCTTGCCATACTAAAACTAATACTAAATTTACAATTTTTCTTTTGCTTGTTTATTCATAAGTGAAAGAAGATAATGAAATGCAACTTACCACAATCATAGATAATCTTATGGTACAACAGAAAATATGAACCAGAAAAAATTTCAGTGTTGTCAGTCATAGAAATTACAGTGTTGCCAGAATAACATTCCCCTAAAATCCTATGAACTACTTTTTAAATAACGTTATTATTTAATTTTAATAACTGTATGTTAAAACTATTTTGTTTATTACAAACTAAATACAACTATTATTTAAAACTTAGTTCACATGATACCAAAACAACATGATATGTAATCAAATCCAGTTGAGTTCGTTCCTCTAGTAGTTGCCTTAACTTAGATTTTGGGAATTGTTATTCTGGCAACACTGAAAATTCTTCAGATTCATGTTTTCTTTTATAGAATAACATTATTTATGATTGCTGTAAGTTGCATTTCATTATCTCCTTTCACTTATGGAAAAGAAGCAAAAGAAATCGGTAAATTTTGTATTATTTTTATTAAGGTATTCTCTTATGGTATTTAGTATGGTAGGCTCTTAAACACTTTATTAATATTATTTTCTGTTTTTAGTGCTTTTATTATTTTCTGCCTCTTACAGTTAGTTCTTTTTGTAAGTGTGTTTATATTTTCCAAACGAAATTTTTGTTTTCTCCTTTTCAGTGGGTTATTGAAGTCGGTTAGTTTTCTTCTAAAAAGCTTTTATATTCTACTTTTGAAGTCTTTTTTTTCTAATTTCCCCACTTTTTCCGATAGCTTAGTAGTTTATTTAGACATCTTAACAAAACGTAGCGCATTAACTTTCTATAAAATGGAGTTCCATACGAAACACGAGTGAATAAAAAAGCTTAATACTTAATAATAACAATGATTTAAATAATTTTTGTCACATGTAAGAGTACTCCTTGGGAATTACTCATTACATTAGTGAAACCGCATCTAAATATTACGAAGTCTAAAAAGTTTTAAGTTGAGTTGAGTTGATTTTGAGTTTCGCGTCCCTTTTACCAGCGAGGCTATATCAGACGTAGACCTAATTATTAACGTGGAATCTGAACCACATGAACTCCCACCGGGAAGCAAAGCCAAGTCTTCTTAGTCAAAAGCGCGTACGATAACCGCTTAGCCACGAAGGATCTCCAGAAAAAGTAGTAAGTATTTGTGGCCCAATTTACAGGGTACGTGAGTCGCAGCGGGACCGGCCTAACATTACTTAACTATAGCTGAAGTTGGAGTTATATAGTGTGGGCCAAAAGTCCTTTACCACCCCTTGTAAAATACGTGTTCGTGGAAAATAGTAAACAACAACTATGTAGTTACATAGTAGGCCAAGGGAGAAGTCGGATTGTATGGAGACCAAGATGGCGGCCATCTTGAAAACCGCCATCTTTAATTCACGTCAAGATTTTTAAATGGTAATATGGTCATATGGAACATTGTTGATATCTTAATTTGTCCAAAAGTTACAGGCATTTCAAATTGCTAATTTTACCTGTCACGCATGTCGGAGCACGTGCTCTACGTGGCCCCCATTCCGAGTTATGCACAAGGTAAGTCGTTCAACCCAATTGTCCATGACCCTCAAAAGAGTTTCTGGTGAAATATCGGCACAGGCTGCAAATATGCGTTCTTCCAAGTGTTCAAGATCCCGGCTCTTTTCGGCGTATACCTTTGCCTTCAGATGACCCCACAGATAAAAATTCAATGGCGTCAGATCTGGTGATCGTGCTGGCCATTTAATGGGACCACGACGCCCAATCCAACGTCCAGGAAATTGTTCATCCAGATAGGTACGGGCCTGTAATCCGTAATGTGGAGGGGCACCATCCTGCTGGAAAAAGAGTGGAAATGTGCCGTCCTCGGACAATATGGAAGGGAGGATGAGATCTCGCAACATATCCAAATACTGTTCAGCAGTGAGGGTACCAGGAATAATGAATGGACCAATTAATTTGGTGCCCCATAGACAACACCACACCATTAATTTGCCTGTACGTACCTATATATATAAGGATCTTCCTTGCGAATATCTTATTAGATTAGTGATTAACAGTTCTAGATGCAATCGCGAACAAACATACTATAAGGTCAAACGGAGAACCTCCTTTTTCAGGCCGGTTGGAAATCGTACTATTTCAAATACTTGCTTCTGATTGGCTGAAACTAAATAATGCCAATACACTTTTGCCTCTAATTGGTCAAACACTTATCCAGATTATTTAACTAGAACTGTTGTATAAATTAAGCATGATTTTCCAAATAGCTTCCCATTAATATTAGCATAACGTGAATGAAATATTTGCTTTCACATCTAGTAGGGAACTCATCTCAACTACACGACGTAGGAATGGACTTAGGTCATGAATCTAACGTCACAAACTCTGTACGCATCCAACTAACAAGCTATGATATCCAACTAGACTTTGCTGTGTGTTGAAGGTCTATGGAAGTACACCTTGAAAAACACCCAATTTGTAGTGATTTTTCCTTGCGAATTCATACATAGACATTCTGCACAGGAAGTTTCCAAAAAACATAAACAGTGGAATTCTACCGAAACACGCCATTCGTCGTTTCTCAAACTTCATTCCGGTGACAGCATTGCAAAATGAGTACCGTGGGTACTGACCAACATCATGTTTAGATGAGTTTCCCAGAAATATCGTAGAAGCGAACCATTGAAAAACCATACAACTTATCGTTCGGTAGCTCTGTGCTACCCACGGCGAAAAAGTTGAACTCATGGGCGCCGCATGAGTTCACTGCGCCCAAAAGATTCGCCGTCAAAGAACTCCCTCAAGGTTATATGGTTAGTGTACTCGCCTTCGGTCCTGAAGAACCGGTAGGTGCTAGTATGGTTCGGATCGCAGGTAGTGATGGACGGGCGCTAAACTTCAAATCAAATAATCAAGTATCGTTGTCTGGAACTATACAGTTTTCTGAGGGTAAGGAACATATGGGAAAGTTTTTTGTATGGAATCTTCACTGGTGAAAAATGAAATGACGTACAAGAATCGTAAAGTGAGGGCAGTGGTGAATCTTGATTATGATCAGGGACTACTTCCGAAAGTCCGAGAAGACTGATCCATTCTGTCTTTCTACGTCGAGCCGAAACAATCACTGTAGATCGTTACATTTCTCCACTAAATGCACCGCAAGTTTGCCCACAAGCATTAAAAACTTTCAAAAGATATAGTAAAACTTAGTCGAGTAAAGGTATACGTGCTTTTCTCTCACCTTTCTTCATTATAAAAGTTTCTATACAGTTTGTATATTTGATTACATAGAACTAATTTCTTTAACAATTCTTTCTTTTCTCTTTACTTTGAACTTTCTGCCCACAGCAGCTCGGAGGTTTTACGATTTGTTGGCTCAGAACAACCCTATGCAACGCAGCTGGGTCTAAAGGAACCTCTCGCCCGATGCAACGCAGAGATGGGTAAGAAACCTTTTCCCCGATGCAGCACAGAGTTAGGGTAATATCTTCTGCACGATGCAGCGCGAAGATGTATAAGAAACCTTTTTCCCAATGCAGCACAGAGTTAGGGTATATCTTCTGCCCGATGCAGCACGAAGATATATGAGGGTACCTCTTACCCGATGCAGGTCAGAGGTAAGGGTGGAGGAATCTCTCCCACCCACTGCAACTTGGAGATGTAGGTAAGATGTGACCACTTGATAACTGATATCGTCTGCCTCATGATGTAAGCTTTTATAGCCAGTTTTGGAGCATGTGGAAGGGTTGAAGACGTGCTCTTCGCATTTCTTCGTAAATGACATCTGTCGGCTGGTCGCTGGAGCTTCTGCCAGAGCACATAGTGTTGTTTGCTAATATGACCTAATGTTGCAATAATGTATTCTCATGTTGCATGAAAATGCCAGCGCAAGTGGCGTTGAAATCATCATCATCATCATAGGTATTCTGCCCGTATTGGCAGGTCACTTCCATGCTCCACGGTTGTCCGCTAACCTCTTCGTCTTCACGTATGATCTTTCTGTTTTTATATCATTCATTAATTGTAGTTTCCTTTGCCCTCTCCTTCTCTTCCGCCACCATACCCTCTACAACGTCCCTCATGATACAATTTCTTCTCACGCAATTTCCCAACCAATTTCTCTTCCTCTTCTTAATATCTAAAGGTGCTCTTTTCTCCCTCAACATTTCTAACACTCTCTCATTCGTTTTCCGCTCAATCCAACTAATTCTTAATATTCCTCTCCACACCCTGCAAATTCCTATTGCAGTGTCAAACCGTGCTTCCTATGGTATTCTCCTGGCATCTCACATCTCATTTATTGATTAGTATTTCTTCCGATATTTCGAGCACTTCTTGCGAGAGAATACCCTCCCTAATGATTGGGTTGTGTAACGAGTATTTGAAATCTTCCCTTTGCTGACACTAGACTTCTGTCGCCAAGGAATGCAATCCAAGGTTCAAGGATGAGGAACAACAAAAGTGTGTGGTTGCAGATGGCGACTATTGTGATCGACTATTTTTATTTATTTATTTTTACTTTGGAAATTACACACTTTGGGGAAGATATTTCATTCGTATCGACTAAATAAATGACATATTCATTAATTTTGAATTTCACTTTTTCTGTTGATAATAACACACATAAGGGAAACATTTGTTACACTCTCCTAATTAACTGTACTAAAATTAATAAAATGACCGACCACAAAAAACGAACTTACTCAATTTTATCATATACAGATGTGAATTTTGTCCATGCGAGAATATGGACAAGTTACTGCCTCGGGAACCTACAATTTGGGTTGGCGAACCTTATTCAATAAAACTTCTGACGCATTCATTCATTTAACGCATTAATTGTTCTTTTAAGATAAATTTGAGCAAACTGATGTACACGAAACTACATTACGTAGGCTACATTTGAAAAATGACTTTTCTTTTGGCCGAGTTCTTCTTTCAAACCAAAGAAATTCAGAGGAGAAGTCACGTTGACTTCAATGGAGAGAAGAGCAAGGATGCCAGTCTCTCTTGAGACATGGTACTCCAGGGTGTAGTTTAATGAGTCTCGACAACTCCTCTCCATGGATGCAACGGAAAGCCTCTATTGTGGCTGATACCCTTAAAGCAATGTCTTCGTTACAGTTGATTTCCTCTAAGTTTTACCCACTGATATATTCTATTTAAAGGGATGATAATAATTTGTGTAAGAGCGACTTATTCATCTCTTCATATTAACTATTTATTTGTCATATGTGTCGTATATCCAGATGTCCTGGTATAGCCAAGATAGTTCCGATGTCATTAAATATATCTGATCTATAATATCTTTGTTGGTATCAAAAGTGTTTCACAAACTCTTAAAATGTGCTTACGCCGAACACTGAATGTCAGATAAACACCAAAACCTATTATTAATACACAATAACATCTTTCCTTTTGAAAAACAGGTACTCACCTGATTGTAAAGAACAGAGGAGTGAAGTTATTTCGGAAATCCCTGAATATTTTTACTTCCATCTATTTTTCTAGCTTAAAGTGAACTTCGTTGTGACTATGGTTAGCGTATGGGTCTTCGACAAGGAAAACTTGGGTTTGATTCTCAGCGGTAGTTCATTGTGATTTGGATCCCACATTAGGCCGTAGGTCCAAGTCTCATAGAATCGCTGCTAAATGGAGCTCTAAATTGTAGTACAGTCAGACCTGTCAATTTGGCCAACTCTCTAAGTTGGCCACCTGGTCATCTTGGCCTGGTTCGTCTTGAACCTGAATTTTCCCATAAGACATTCGTTACTTATTACTCTATAAGGTGGCCACCTGTCTATCTTGGAAGTTGGCCGCATTGAAGTAATGTTTACCCTATGGTGATATGATAAATGTACCTGCGTATCTTAGCCGCGCAAAGTACTGTTTTGTTATTTTTCCTAACTCTTTCGTATTCCCATATGAGAGGCAGATGTTCTGTATTCTTGACTGGAGACAAAGAAGCATGGAATTCCACGATTTGTTCTTCGAGGTCAATGCCCAGAACACTACAATGATAAAGGGGTGGTGAAGGAAAATGTGAATGAGAAAAGGGACGTACAGGAATTCTGGAAATGGTTGTACGTATTTGTTTACACTGTCTGATTTGGTAAAACCATTAGCTATATCGGCTCCTTTCATCAGTGGGAAGCTTTAGTAATTCCGGAAAATTCTCTAGGTTAAAGCTAACCACATCAATTTCAGCTATTGGCACCTGATGGTTTGTCGAAAGGTAGCGGAGGCTTTGAGATATGAATTCCCTTAAGATTTTCTCAAAACATCTTTTGCTCCGAGGAAAATACTTGTAGCTCATTAATAAGAGGTAGACGATGCTATACAAGAACCATACAATTAGAATATAATAGAAAAGAACAGTAACAACTGAAAAGTGTCATATAAACTGTATATAAATTGTTCAGTCTATAATTTTGCTTTCCTTGTTTTCAATCTGAATAACTAAGTCTGCTACAACATCAACTTCAATGAAGTGCTTACATATGTTTCTATTTTATGATTGTTCCTGTTATTGTGTTTTCAATCCGAATAATTTAGTATACCATACTAGTTTTCAGGAAGAGAAAGGTACGTACATATATTAAACATATTGTAGTGATTTTTTCCTAGTTCTTTATATTATGATTACTCTATATACATTATTTAAAAGTAGCTGTCGTGCCATTTCTTATTAAAATTTTACAATCAAGTAATACTAGAAGTTCTATTCTGAAAATACACAGATCACACTTATTTTCTGTAAGTTGGCTATCTGTCAAAGTTGGCCAATTTTCAATGGAGCCGATGGTGGCCAACATAGACAGGTCTCACTGTACATCTATCCATCCTATTAGATAAACACTCTTTTAAGCATTCTATGAAGCAAATCTGAAACTCGATGTCTACATATATACAGAAACGAAACAATTATGAGTTTCGTGAATTGGTTTCTGCTAGAAGTCGAATTTGGTACATCTGGCTGATGCACAGAGAGTCGTTCAGGATAGCCTTTCACATAACACGTTTGTTTCTTTCTTCTAAGAGAATTCGAATAAAGTACCTAGCCCAGAACCTGGTGAAGAAACGAGAGAGCGGTCGCTGTAAGGGTAGCAGGTTAACTTTAAAACTATGTCATTTTGTGATTGACAATATTGTGAATCTATCAGAAAATTCTTAAGTAATTAACTAATTCTATGGCCTATGGAACTCGGAGGTTTAATGCCACGTTCACAAAAGCTCTCCATTGACTTATATCCTTAGTCCAGTTTCTACTTTGTATTCCTATTTCTGCGAAATCCATCTTAATATTGTCCCCCATCTTCACCTAAGTCTTCCTAATGGTAGTTTTCCGATTGAACTTCCAGTTAATACTTTGAAAGCGTTTTTACTTTCTTCCATTCTGGCTACATGGTCGGCCGACCTGAGCCTCCTAGATTTGATGACCCTAAGAAAGTTTGGTAAATGGTATAAACTATGTAGTTCCTCGTCATGAAGTTTCCGCCATTCCCTATTCCTGTTCCTCTTGGATCCGAATGTTCGTCTCACGATCTTGTTCTCAAATATTTTCAGTCTACTTTCTTTCCTCAGAGCAAGTGAACATTTCCGTAAATATAAGGAACAACTGGTATAATTCTCGAATATATAGTATATTTTAAGCTTCAAATTCGTCGACATAATACTTTGAACTGAATAATGACACGAATTCTTTGATTTTAGTGAACATTTAATTTGAAATTTTTACTAATTCTAACAGCTTCCATCTCCCCATTTCCCCCATCTCGCTTATGTTTATCTCATTCCAATCTACCATACGTAAGCTACAAAATTAATAACATCTTGTGAGTACAACAATGCAAATGCATCTCGGAAGTACAAGGTGTATCCGGAAAGAAAGTACCGTTTCGCATTGCCGCCGCTGCTGCTGCGATCGGCGTTCCGCGCATGTGCGCTAGTCGTTCTTGTTCATCTGCTCTCAACTGACGCCATTTTGGTTGCTCTGCGTAGAGTTGTCTGTTTACAGTGCAAGTTTTAAAATGTCTAAAACAATTGACGATCCCGCAGATTGTGAGATTCGTTCGGTAATTCGAGTTTTAAACGCAAAGGATGTGAAACCAGCAGAAATTCATCATCAAATTAAAGGTGCTTATGGTAAAAACGCAATGACTGAAGGAATAGTGAGCAACGTGGTAAGGATGTTTAATGAGGATCGAACTAATGTCCATGGTGAATCCCAGAATGGTCGGCCTTCTCTTATCAACGATGACTTGGTGAGGAAAATCGCTGAAAAAGTACATGAAAACAGACGTTTCACTATGACAACGCTTTCAGACGAATTCCCAACGAAGTGAAACTCGCTGTGCAGCAATGGTTCTCATCACTAGCGGCATATAGTGTCAAACTCACTTGCGGAATCGTTCTATGAGGAAGGACTAGGTAAGTTGATCCACCGCTACGACAAGTACTTCAACAACGGTGGAAACTATGTGGAAAAGTAGTGTAGGATATGCTCTTTCATGTGACAATAATTTAAAAAAAAAAATGTTTTAGTATATTTTTTTTCCAAAACGGTACTTACTTTCCGGATACGACTCGTAGAACAATAACAGTACACATCGAAAATAATTTCGTCTCGTAAAAAGGACACTTGAAATAATGATACATGCACAAAAAAGGTATTTAATTCTGTATGTAAGACAGTAGGTCTAAAATAAAGGTGTATATATGCAAAAACATTGCGAAACCAAAACATCATTCTTTTTTACACTTTACTTTAAACTACTGTCCTATAAGTAACTTCTTTAGAAAGGAAAATGAAATATATATATATAATATACTGTATATATATATATATAATACGCTGTCCTCTCTGTTAATTACAAATGCAACATCAAAAGATTTTTTATTTTGTGTGGGGGTTCTACACAAAAACGTCAATTTCATTCTTCATCTTCTACTGCTGTTTCTTCTTCGTTTTCTTCTTTCACTTTTCGCTTCTTTTATGCATATTCATAAAGTTCTTCTCCTCAAAGACATAGAGACGGAATGTGAAGTGAAATTCTTTTTTTCATTCTCATCTCCTAGGTGACAAGGCTTTGTTTCTATCTCTCTTTTATCCTTTTCTTTCCTAGATCCTCTTCCCGAAGCAAAACTCAAGGTCCATCTTCACTTCTACTTTCGTCACCATTCTGGATGGCTCTTTTTTCCTTTCTGAATTATAAGAAAAAGTAATCGTTTATATGTATATTATATGAGCTTTAAAGAACAAAAATTAGCAAAATGAATGCTAATGATAATGGATAAAAAGTAGGTGAATGTTTTCTTTTTCTTTTCTTTTTGGTAGGTTATATATATATATCTTTTACTGCCTTCTGTTTAAGGGAAAGCTAAAGAATGTATGAATAACTTTAAAAGAAGACACACAATGAACCACAAAAAAAAGTAAACCATAGAATCTTTTTATTTTTTTCTTTAAGAAAAATTTTCTGACATCAAATAACTGTCACGCTTTTGTGTAACAAAATTGTTAGAATAAGTAACTTTAGCTTCGTAGTACTGATTTCGTTTCTCAGTGGGACACAGAATGTTTCGTTTTGAGTTAAAATAGTAAGTCAATTTTGTTGGGTTACTAAAATTAAGAGGTACAGAACTCTGGTATAGAAGCTCATACCAATGTGATCCGAGGTAGTATTTGAACAACACCAAGCTAAACATCCTCTATTATACACGCGGACTATTGCAACGCCAGAAAAGGTGACGGTTAAATGGATATTAACTGATCTATGTAATATACTATAAAATAAGAATATTTTGCTGGAATCGTAACTTGTATTACTGCATTTTCCTATCTACCTTTGTCTTCAGACTTCAGGAGAGAGATTACTATTTTTCAAAAAATGTTACCGGGGTGGCTCAGCCGTAGAGCACTTATCCTTGGTACGTGGGAGATCCATGTTTGATCTCAGTCCTCGCCAATATGGCTATTTCGTGGACGAATACCACGTGCATGCTTTTTATCGAGGTTTTCCCGTTGAGTCAGAGTTTCTTCAATCCAAAATTTCGTTCATTACTATCATGAACATTACCAGAATAAATCTACGCGAGCAGAGTTAATCTTTTGTCTTAAATGTTCTGTCGATTGCAGAATTTGAATCTGCAATAAAAAATGGGGGTCTCCATTTAAGTTTTCAAAGTTTCCTCTACCCTACTCAAAGGGAGCGTCCCCTTCCAAAATACTAACTTTTCGTTTGGGACTTTTTTTTTTCAGTCAATGTATATTTCTCCACATATTTGGCAGCCAGAAGTTATAACTCACCCCGTCAATGTCTTAAATCATATATATATATATATATATATATATATATATATATATATATATATATATATATTACTCTTCTCTCCACCCCAAGTTGCGGGCTGAATATGGATTTTAAATTGCATCCGAAATGTCACTGTTCATCTAAGCGACCCCGAAAACTATGGACTCGACACTAACATCGGTCATTTTTTAAAAATAATTTTTATATATATCTCACCCTCCCCTTCCTATAAGTTGTACCGTCAAAGTGAAATGATAGAAACCATCCCAGTCCTGAACCTCATCTATGTTGAAAATTTGATCAAGATCGGTTCAGTGGTTTAAGAGTTATTAAGTCACAAACATAGTCACTTTTATTTTTATATATATAGATAGAAGGCGAAAGTACGGAATAGCGTATGTATTTAGAACGAATCATAATCAGTCATTACTGATGTTGCTCAACTCTTTAGCATTGTATTGCTTTCATGCTACTTACAAAGCTTTCCGAGACGTGTGAAGATAAAGATTGGTGGTATAAAATAAGATAATCTTACGTGTTTGAGAAACAACTTCTGACGCCTTCGTCGTGATAGTAATAGCCTAATCTCAAGTGGGAAATAAGAACTCTTTAGTATACCCATCAATCTCTGCGGTCAAGCAGTAATGAAATCCGTGACTGGCTAATTGAGTCTTCCAACCACAGTCACTTCATACACAATGACTTCTTTCTCTTTGACAGCAACTAAATTATCTGTGCTTCAGTTTGGCCTTGTTCTGCATTCTTTTGGCTTTCAAGTGGTTAAGACCTCAATTTAGAGTGAGATATACCGTACATATACAGTATACTGGATCTTCTTATTCTTCCCTCCTTCTCTTGAGGAACATTATCCTGTTTAAAATGTGTAGATCTGTTTTCGAGAAGCACGGGTGTTGAAATAAGTGGATTTGCCCGCGGATGAGCGCTAATATATGTACCGTATATTCCTCATAAGTAGAAGCTTTACTTTGTAAATAACTAAACACAAACAAATTATTTGCTGAGCAAAACAATGTATTCACATTTTTTTAAAAAAAAAGAAACTACATACTTGTGACAGTTTCGCCAACTAACATTTTGGCTTCCTCAAACACTATTCTGATTAGGGATGGCCAATTCGAGAATTTTTACTTTCCGGAAACCGGAAAATAAAATCGGAAAAATTACTGAATTCGGAAAACAGGGAACTTCGAAAAAAATTCCGGTCGGAAAAACTCCGGAATTCGGAAAATATTTCGAATTTAGAAGATTCCGATTTCGTAAAAATTCCGGAATTAGGAACAATTCCGGAATGTTTCGATATTCGAATTTTTTGCTAATTCAGTAATTTGTTCTATCAATTTCATAATTTGTCTTTGCATAAATTCTATTGCATTTTAATTATTCTAAAAGTGACGCATAGAAAGTATTGTTATTGTTATAATTGTTCAGTTCTTCTAAGGGAAACAAAAATCTCTGAAATACGACTTTAACTTTTAATATTTTAAATTAAGTGCCAATTAAGAAATTTTCAAGTTTCTAATACATAAAGGCCCAAAAGGTAGAGTTGATAAAAATGTTTAAGTATCTTAGAAACCAACTTAAACTCCCTCTTATACTTATTAGGTTTTAAAACCCAATGCATACATTTACACTGACACATATTACATACCCACAAAACGCCAATATCAAATTTGACAACATAAAAATATATATTATTAAGGGATTTCGAGGTATGGGTATCTTATTTTAATAATTATAATCCTCACTCAATTTCCCCCGCTTATTTCGTAACTTGTATGGCAAATATTTATAAACCTTGAAACACATCCTTAATTATTTTGAATGATATAATAAGTTCAAATACCAAATTTCATGTATTGAAACTTAATAGATTTCAAAATATGGTCATTTTATCTTACGAGGGAACCTATCCAAGTGCAACTCTGACTTTGAGTCGAGACTATGGCCGTTGGATACCTTGACCCAAAAGAACTTAACACGAAAAGGGATACATCCTCGACCGCAAATGCTGCGGAGATATAAGCGTGAAAAGTTAGAAATTGAGCTTCATACTATACATTACAAAGTCGGATTCCGGGTCAGATTTTTCGGGAACGGTCGGGTAAGGAAACTTAGCGAATACATATCAAATTAGTGTGGGAAGCCCAGCACCTTTTGAATGAAAAATTTGTGTCCCCGGGTCACTCGCATGTTCTCAGGCGGGGTCCAACTCAAAATTTGCAAATGGAACCTGGGGTTAAGTACCATATTGTATGAAAGCTATTGTTAAATAAAAAAGATAGAACAAATCTCAACTCTCTACGATAACTCTGTGCAAACGGGCAACTGGTCAAAATGTCAATACAACCTACATCAGAAAATCTATGATCAAACTTCTAAATCCGTTAAGTTGTGACAATAACAAAACAGAAAAACACGTTTAAAAGTGCAAGGTATTGAAGTAAAGCAAATTGCTGCAGAGTCTCTCTCTCTCAAAAGCATCCTCCGATATATTTTATTTCTGCACCGTTATTCCAGTTTTCTCCAACCCTCCGATAGAAATTTCACTGTGGAATCTGTGAATCTGGGGTCCCGATGCGGGAAGCATATACCGTTGCCTTCTGACCTTCTCACCCTCCACGACGGTTGCGATTGACAATGTATCCTTTCTCTACTAGGACACGAAATCCAATGGTCATGGTCATCCTATGTTCCATTGGTCATTCGAAACCACACTTATACTTGGATAAGGTCCGTTGTGCAACTGTGTGAGAGGCTGCAGCAATTTGCTTTACTTCAGTACCTTGCACTTTAAAACGTGTTTTTCTGTTTTGTTATTGTCACAACTTAACGGATTTAGAAGTTTGATCATAGATTTTCTGATGTACGTTGTATTGACATTTTGACCAGTTGCCCGTTTGCACAGGGTTATCGTAGAGAGTTGAGATTTGTTCTATCTTTTTTATTTAACAATAGCTTTCATACAATATGCTACTTGACCCCAGGTTCCATTTGCAAATTTTGAGTTGGACCCCGCCTGGGACCATGCGAGTGACCCGGGGACACAAATTTTTCATTCAAAAGGTGCTGGGCTTCCCACACTAATTTGATATGTATTCGCTAAGTTTCCTTACCCGACCGTTCCCGAAAAATCTGACCCGGAATCCGACTTTGTAATGTATAGTATGAAGCTCAATTTCTAACTTTTCACGCTTATATCTCCGCAGCATTTGCGGTCGAGGATGTATCCCTTTTCGTGTTAAGTTCTTTTGGGTCAAGGTATCCAACGGCCATAGTCTCGACTCGAAGTCAGAGTTGCACTTGGATAGGTTCCCTCGTTAGCAATTTGACCCCCATTAATTTTTTTATGTTTTTTTCCTTTCTACACGAAATATTAAAAAAAAAACGTTGAAACATTTATGTTATTTTAAATGTGAAGTTCATATATCAAATTTCATGTCCTTACCTTCAGAGATTAGGAGATATGGACATTTTACCATAATAATTGCTACCCCCATTTTCCCCTTCCCACATTGAATTTCCAAAAGTTCTTCCTTAGTGGTATCTTACGTCGTAGATCATATGAAGTGTCAAAATTTGAAGTTTCTCGTTTAATCGGTTGGCCTGGGCGTTGATCAGTCAGTCAGGAATGACTTATTTTACAAAGAGAGATTTATGCTCCGTGACGTTTGGGTTTCGTTCCGAATCAAAAGGGAATTGTAGAAATAGATACCCTGCCTCTACTTTGGTCATTTAGTAGCCTTGTTTAGTTATTACTTAAGTGGATTAGAGCTATTTTCTAGTACATTCTTGTCAAATGTCATTATTTTGTTTAAAACAGTGGCGGCTCGTCAAGAAAATACACTTGTATCAGTACAAGCTAAGAGAAGAAAAATTAACTAATACCCAAATTGGTGTATATACTCTCTATATTTGCTTTAATAAACATATTCAAATTGCATATTTATTGCACACAATGATACAAAATAAAAATTTCCTCTGTGTTAGAGAGTGTACATAACCAGGAAATGGTTTTATATTTCCTTAAGGAAAGAAGAAAGAAAAAAGAAATGAAAAAAAAGGAAAGAAAAGAAAAACAATTCACAGAAGACGTTAGAATATTCTCTCCTTGTGGTGTGATGGCGGAAGTGAATAGCGATGGTAATATATAATAGCGTTGTAAATTGAAGTTAAATTTCCCTGTCTTTTCTCATTTTGTCTACAAATGAAAAATGTTGTTACCACGAAAGAGAGAGAGAGAGAGAGAGAGAGAGGCGCTTGTGTTCGAAAGAAAATAGAACAAGGACAGTCCCACATTCAATTTTATTTATACGGTTTTCTGGATAATATCCAACAACGACGATGTCTTTTGCTGTACAGACTTTTTGGCACCAGTGAAGAAGAAGAAACAGACACAGAGAATACCAGAAAAGGAAGCACATTGCACTAGATTGAATCATTACAAGTCGACTTTTCACTTCAACTCACTATTTTGTAGCAGTTCCCTTTTTTCTTGTCTGCCCTCTCTCTCTTCTCATAGGAAGAGTTTTCTAGTCCTCTTAGCTATCTTCTGCCATTATTGTAAGAAATAAAATATCCCGAAAGGCAGCAGTTTACTTTTAAATTGGTTGTAAGAATGTAAGGCATTTATTTTAGCTTGTCAAGCACAGACGTTTAGAGAAAGAAAAAAATACATAGTGCTTCTTCACTGGGTGATCTCGAAACGGGCAATGGAGGGATAAAAGGAGCTGGGGAATAAATATCACCAAAAGCGAAACGATAGGTCTTCTGAGCGATGAATGACCTTCATTCGGTTTGTCGTTCATTATTCTCTGTTTTCTCTCCCTCTTTGGTCTTCAGACAAATGGAGAAGGAATCCACGGGTGGGTAAGTGTCAATTGTTTGAAAGCATGTTTTACAAAAGGTCATGGTGATTCACTCATTTTTAATTTCATCGTGCTCCTATCCGTTGAGTTAAGGTTGAATATACCAAGTCGTAAAAGGGCTTGAGACATATTTTGAAACTAAAAAACTGTGTATTGGAACTAAGATTTCTTTCCAGTCTTTAAATCTGCGGGTTCAAAAATTTGGACTTATTTCTCCATCGTCGTTGAAGCTATGCACTTAAGTAGCCTCTTCTACCAAAGTTAAGAATCAAAATATTTTCAGATAAACGAATGTTTGATCTCAATTTTGAATTGTATTGTAAACCTTATTGGTATATAGAGCTAGGTAATAAAACAAGGTCCAGAATCGACTCCCACTACCGTTTTTTTAAAATAAAAATCCACTATATAATAGTATTTACAGAAAATACTATAAAAGTACTTTCCTCTAATTTGTCAGGTTGAAATTAGGTAGTCCTTGACGATGTGGCCGAGGACAGGAGGCTTAGCAGAGTGGCGAAGAACTCCCAATCCTCCAAAGCAAGCATTGAGGGGGTTGGAAGTCACAGATCCCCGAAGCAGGCTAAGTCAGGGGAAAAGAAATAGCCAATAGTTCCGACCCAAAGCAGACTAGGTGCTTTGGTATTAGTTCTCCTAGAGAACTGGTACTGTTCCGCTGGTTGCTATCCAATTTATAGGCGTTGAGGTTGGCGATGGCGCTGCTGTTGTTCTGCCGTCATGTGCTTCGTAGGAGGAGCCAGTGGCCCGTCGTCTGCTGCTCATAGTAATCCCACCTGGTGTGTAGTAAATCCATGTGGTGATGTTTACAAACAAGAGCACACGGTATTGTTTGTATACATAAGGACGCGGTATATTACAGTATCTAAAAATTTATAGTTAATTCAGTTTCTTTGGACGATTAAAAGTTTTCCTCTGAGAAGGTCATTTTTAATATCATTTTAATCTCTATCTACCCTCTCTAATCCTTATCGTTTTTAGGGCAAGTGATTACGAGTAGTTTGCAAGAAATTTTGTATCTTATTTGATACTTTGTTAGTTTCCTCTTTCTTTTTATATTATGCAGCGAGAAGAAGGAAGCTCATTGTTTCTATGAATATTCCTCTTCGCTATATAATGATGGATTTCTAACTGATTTTCCTGGGTCATTATTCCAACCATAGTAGTTCTATAAGTATTTTTATTTCAAAAGTTAATTATATAACCATCATTTTATTGACAAGATTTAATTTTTCACTTCATCTACATCATCATTATAGATATTCTGCCATTATTGACAAGTCACTTGCCGCAACTAACAAGCTTCCATGCTTGACGGTCCTCCGCTAACTTATTCGTTTTCACGTACGATTTTTCTATTGCGATATCGTCTATTAATAGTGTAGTCTTCTTCGCTCACTCCTCTCTTTCCTGCCACCATACCCTCTATGCACGTCCCTCATGACACAGTTTTTTGTTATCCAATGTCCCAACCAATTTTTCTTCCTGTTCTCAATAATTACTAAAATTATTCTTTTTACCTACAAATTTTACTTCTATGAATTCTTGTTCAATTTATTCTTTGGATTTTGAGCTTGTGCTTTATTTTTATGCAACAGCTAGCTTATGAAGGACAAGGCTTACTATTAACATGGCTTTTGAACCAAATTACGAATAGAGATTGAGTCTGGTGCAAATGATAGGTGCACAGACGATCATGTAAGTTCAACCTTCACAGTGTACGTAGTTCCTCATCGCACAATTTAAGCTCCAATAAAACTGGATTATATGACCATGACACCAGTCCTTGCAAATTCATTCTTCATTCTTAATAATTCATCTTCATTCTTCGCACACGAGAAAGAATAAATCCTTAGACTAAAATGATTGATCTCATCTACATATATAAAAAGCTAGATAAGTTCATATGTTTGTGGCCTATCCTTTCGATAGTGAATTCCCGGAAACCATAAGCTTAGAAAGATGCCGTTTTCACTGATTGATTGCAAATTTTGTGTAGATTTTTCAATTCTAATTGAATATTAAAAAAAGAAACTGGCCGTTATTTCTTTATTACATTTTTAGGGGTACACTGGAAGTGTTGAAATTTAAAAGGAAACATCATATCCTACGAGTTATACATCTCAGACGTTTGTTTCATGGAGAAATGATAATGAAAAATTAAGTATAACTATTTCTTCAGCCCAAGATGAATCTTCATTGTTTGAAGTGTTTTGCCCAATAAACATCATACATCACTGACATTATAATTAATTATGTATGTAATGTATTTGCTTATTACATACTGCATGCAAGAAGAAAGAAAACACTGATCATACATGAATTAGAAACTTCAACTGGAAATAGGCTCAAATCTTGCAAACGGTGCGAGATATTGAAAAAAAATAATCGAAAGAATTCTCTTTTATGGTACCCCTTGCGGATTTTTATCAAGACGTCTTTCACTTGTGTCTTTAACTTGTGTCATGTATAGATGTTGTGAGGACTGACAAGGAAATCCATGCTTATATGTGAATGATGCGCTGTATAGAGAGCACAGTTTCAACCAGTAATAAATCAAATTTAGGATAAACTGTGAAAATGTCCAATATGGTCAACCGTTTAGAGCTTCGTATATCCAAACTGATGGCGATGCTACCATTAGAAGAACAGAAAGAAAAGAAGCTGTTGATCTCTTTCCTTTATATAAAATGGTTTGGTGAAAGTACTCTCAAGTTTTCCTTTTCATACAAGGAAAAAAGGAAAGGAAAACAGACCGAGGCAATAAGAAACTCAAGCGCAAGTGGTTAGACGATTAAAGAGAGAGAGAGATATTTTTTAGACCTTTTCATTGCCCTTTTAAAAAGATGTTGGAAATGAAAACGTCTTCCTTCAGAGGTTCTGCAAAAAGCTGCTGCCTTTACAGTCCTTTCTTTATTTTTCGAATGACAGAAAACTGGACTATTTTTTAAAAAAAGTTCACGTCAGTCCATTTCTTTCAGCTTGTCTGGCTGGAGAGTGGTCTTTTCACGCGGGAGAATACATTGATGCCGAAAGAACTGAAGCGAATGTGTTATATAGTATTGAGTAAGTAAAGACATATAAGAATTTAAAAGGATTTACTGTCATCATCATCATCATAGGTATTCTGCCTTTATTGGATAGCGAGATTTACTGTAGTCCTCGAATAAAGCAGCAAATAATTGGATGGTAATGGAATTGTCTATGTTCTAGTTTAATATCTTCATCAAATATTCTATATTTCTCCTTTTTTTCCTGCTAGCATACCTTGGAACCATAAATGGCTTGTCATCCATGACTCACTGACTCACCATCCACCATGACTCACTCTAATTCATTTGTGACCCACTCCGACCCACCACCTACCGTGAACCGCTCTGACCCACCACCCTTTAAAACCTATTTTCATCATTTTTGACCCATGATTCACTGACTCAAGAGTCTACACTTGTAATAAAACAAGGCCGTGAAATTATCACTAATCGGAGTTGAAATTTTTACAATCAAGCACCGCTCTGTTACTGTACCGGTGGACTGACCTATACAATAGAAAATGGTAAAAGTGTTTGTCATAGGCCGTATTACGATGAATTTCAATTTAATTATCACATAATTATTTCCTTGTTGAATTACAGATTCTTTAAGGTGGAAAATAGGATGAAATTTGAAAAACTCAATTCAAGGTAGAGTAGGCCAACGTAAAGAGAAAAGTAAAATGAAAAGAATGCAAAATTCGACTATCTCTAAAGTCAAATAGTAATTGCTATTACCATTATTAAAATTACATATATATCAATATCCAAAATAAAGTAAGTAATTAGACACAAATGAAAAAGGAAGGAATTTGGAGGGCTTGAAAGTAAAACGTAAACAAATTCACCAGTGTTTAGAAGATGCTGTCTATGACGCGCTGAGCAGAGTACGTCGTTGGGTCAAAGTGGGTTGGTGGGTAAAAGTGGGTTCAAGGCGGGTGATGAGTCGTAGTGGCTCACGTCCTTTTGACCCACGATCCAATGACCCACTTACAAATCTTGACCCATGACCCACTCCATCTCTGCTTGCAACACCTCCCTCAAGATACAATTCCTTCATAGCCAATGTTTTAAACATTTTTCTTTCTCTTTTCTGTTACATCTAAAATTGTTCTTTTCTATCCTATTATTTCTAACATTTCCTCATTTGTTTTTCCTTCGATTCAGCTAATTATATTCATTCTTATTTCGAAAGCTTCGATTTTTATTTTAAATCATCCCTTTTCTGTAGTGTTAATGTTTCTATCTTAAAGAGTACAATCTTCTACACAAAACATTTTATAAGTCTTGCACTTAACTCTTTATTTGTAGACCCACATATTCGACTTTTTTTTCTTTCTACATACTTCTTTTGGCATTTCTATCCTTGCTTTTGTCTCACGTTCACACTTCATGTCATCACTAATTATAGTATCTAGGTATCGATAATTAATCCCTGTTCTATTTTCTTCTTTCTTACTTCTATATTTGACACCGACCACTTCGTTACAGTCACCATTGCTTTTGTCTCTCTAACGTTTTTTTCTTTCCTATTATTGTTGCTTTTCTTGAAAGCATTTTCTCTAAATTTTTGAGACATCTTATTAATTTTTGTTTTTAGATTCCACAACAAACGCCATACTAACTAGAAATTGTATCCACATAATTTCTCTACCTTCTACCAAAATATTACCGTTCATTATGATGTGACTCTTCTTTAGTTTCTCTTCTAGATAGATAATTAAATAACGTTGGCGTGAGGCAACATCCCTGTCGAACTTTCCATCCAATCAGATAATTTGTTGCGAGCATTGGATTCTTCCATTCCAGCTCAACCTTCTTAATAAGTCGCATCAACCAGTTCCCCCACCCATCATGATAGATAATCGAGAGATGCAACTGATGACAGAAATATACATCACAGGTACACATACAAAAATGTTCGTTCGGAGGGATCCAAACTTTGAGGAGGTAAGAGGAGTTTCAACAATGCAAGCTTCTACGTCTATGTAGTATTGTACGTGTATTATTCGGCACCCGAAAAGACAAAAAATAATTGTACAATACTTAGACATATATTTCCACAAAAAAACTGGAAGAACTACATTGTTTTTAAAAGAGAAACAGTACAGATGAAGTGTAAGATCAAATTCTCATGCTATATCAATTATTTCCCTGAACAAGTATAATTTTATTGAAAATGTATACACGTGTACGTTAACTTAGGAAGTTTTCAGGCAGGGGTTCCAAACCCCATGGACTCCGTGGGTGCGATCCCGGAATCATCAACATACTTTATAGTTTTATTAAACTATACTATTGTGTAAAAATAAGACGCCTGTTATATATGAATCGACAGATGGCATTAGTCTAAAAAAGTAACTTGTTTGTAGATAAATTATGATACCTTGTTTTAGACAATAAAACTTAAAAATAACATTTCTTATGATGCTAAATTGTGTCGTTGGTTTCCTTTTATTCTGCTGGAAAATATTTTTTACTTATTTATGTACTCTTCAATTATGTACAACAATACACTCCCATTGTTGCTTATCTTCCCCTAACCATGGAACACATAACTCTAGTCAGGGGTAGAAAGTAAGGGGGACGCGGGGAACTTCGATAGGCCACTTCCAGAAATTATGTATGGCGTCCCTCTACTTACTAAAAATTACAATAGACAAAGATAGACACAGTGGACGGCGTGACGTCATGCCTTCCCCTACTTTCTCAGCTTCACTTTTACGCCTGACTGGAACAGTAAACCAATACTACTAGCATTGAAACAATATGGAACAAGGCTTGGTCAGAATTTACATCAGAAGCTTCATTGACAGCGGTGTACATACGTACACGTGGTTTAGCCACTCCTTATAATACTTTCTTCTTGCTACTATCTTTTTTTTTTTCACATTGCGTGCTATTTTCCGCTATTGCCCTCCAAAGACAAATAACCCTGAAGATTTTAAACCATTTTTCCTTGACAGAAGAAGAAGAAAAAGAAAAGATACTGGAAAGAAAGGCGGAAGGAGGCGAGAAGGAAGTAAGATTGATTCATTTTTAAAACCTCTGGACATTCTTCTGCCTTCGCTCTATTCTACTGTTCGTTCTATTTCTGCATCCTTCCTTCACCTCTCCCAAAAACAGAATTAACAAAAATCACTTCTTTTTCGTTTGGCCGTCCTTCTTCGTTTCATTCCAGTTCGTAAACCGAAAACGAAATCTTCTGCTGTGCGAGATCCCATCCAACTCTTCCCTCACTCATCAATCAGTTACTTGAAATAGTAGAAGAAAATTGTACTTTTGGAAAACGAACAGCAACCATCCAGCTACTTTTTTTTTTTTTTTTTTTTGCTTCTATTTTTTTTTTCAGACCACACTTTCTCATTTCCAGGCGTTTGCCCATTGTCTCTATTAGTTTTCCCACAACGGAAAAACAATTAAATATTGTTTTCTGCCCAAACCATGTTTGAGTTATAAAACCTTCCTTCTAATTGATTTAAATGAACTTAATTTCAATAGTTATCTAGTAATTTTAATTCATAAATACTGAATTTTAGTACATGCTAATATATTTTAGGTAATTTATGATGAAATATTATTTTATCAAAATTGACATCTGCAATATGAACTCTATGTTTAAGAAAACTATTGCAAATGTATTATGTAATACACCAACACTATAATTGGGCTTATGCCTGTTGTGTTGATGGCAAATAAATAAATAAATAAATAAATAAATGAATTACTGACAAGCGATGTTGCTAAGTTACAGTGATATGGACAAAGTAAAATGAAATGTGTAATTCAACGTCTCATGTATAAGGCAGAAGGAGACGTATTGAACAGTCACACTGAATTATTATTAAAGATTTGGTGGAATTAGAATATGTAGATATGAAAGAACTCGTAATTAAATCCAGAATAAACAATATTGTTCACCATAAAATACATGGTTTCGGATCTGACAGAGGACTACTCACACCACAAGTGAGTGCTTCAACATTCTTTGATGTGGATTCAGTATGACAAACAAGTTTGATATTCCACATTATCCCTACTGCAGTCGCTAGTTATAGATCTACTAATTCTGTTCTCGGATTTTGAATATTAAAAATGTATTCCACCTCGATTGTATTATTCTATTGTAGCCGGATGTAGTAAGAACTAGTAGAATTTCAATACTGATTCCTACATAATAATAATTGTAAGAGACAGCCAGAAATTATTTGATGTAGATTCAGTATGGCACAAATTTATTACCTATTGCAGTAGGTAATTATAGATCTAATACTTCTGGTTTCAATATTGAATTACCATAGTTTTAAAGTCTACTTTAGTTCCACCATAGGGAAATAAAAATTTACTTATTCTAATTGGTATTTACTTTTAGATTTTTCGTCACTGTTGGAATAATGAATTCATCTGCCATGATAAAAAGACAGAACATAAGGGGTTGCCCCGAAACAGGGCAGAAATGCTAGTACACACAATATAGGAGTGGTCCATATTATGAAACACATGAACTCAAAATGAAATTGCTTACTTTGTGTTATCATATTTGACTAGAGGAAGCTTAGACATTGGTGCACAAAAAAAACTACGTGAAAATTTTCAAAAGAATAAGAAGAAGGTTCCATCACGAAAGATAATTCTAACGCGCTCTGAGTAATTTTCGTCTGATAGGCAATGTCCGGGAAGACAATGAGCGTCACGCAGAATCGAGAATATGGATTCTGTTTCGAATGCAATTAAACAAAGAATCATAAATCTATTCGCTTTGGCTTAACAGGCGTATATTCTTCTCACAAATGTTCGGAAAATTGTGAAGAATTTTGAACTATATGCTTGTAAGATAACTTAGAAGCAATTGTCTCTAACAGATCTGCTTAACAGGATGACATTCTGTCAGTAGTTTCTCAGTACTGGTAAATGACATTTTTGAACATAATTTAAATGAAAACAGAATAGGTATGAGGGGAAGATGTACATGCTTTTCCGTCATATCTATTCCGTCTATCAATACAAAACTTGTTACATACATTTCTTATCCCCTGTAGTATTTTTCGAGATACATTTGGATTGTGAGCTTTTACCCAGGGCCACACCAGAGGGGTTCACAGTTAATGGGAGGGATTTCTGGAGGGAATTTTCACGACATTCTTCCAATTTTTCCTGTTCAAGTACGTTATTTGTCCCAATACATAGCACCTCTGGAAAGCTTGTTTCATGCTGAAGAGAATGAACTATAAACCATAACTTTCCAATGAATATTATTGGTACAATAGCGATTTAATAGCGAGTCTACGATTTTTCTGTACTAACAGGGTTAATGGGCTCCAGAGACTTACTCCATTATCCATGACACCTAACTTTTTGTACATGAACATATCTTTGTTATGTTTATCAAATGAACTTGGTTTGATTTGGATGTCCGGATAACACGTTCATGTCCATTCCTTGTGAGTATTTTAATGTCATGTTAATCAACTTCTTTCCTGAGGACTAGGTTTAAATGATATGTGGATGCAACGAGATCATGCCACTAGCATCAGAAGAAGAATACCAATAACAGACTAGAGCATCACAGGAAGACTATCTTCGATAGTAAATCTCTCGTTGTCTTATGTCAAGGTTCGACATTGACAATTGGCTTTCCATATCACTTGACCTAAACCTACTTCATTTTTTCCTGTGGTGATATATTGAACATAAAACTATACAATATAGACCCATATGATTGCAGACTTAAAAAAAGACATCAAGAGGGAAATTCTGATTGATAAGTTTTATCACAGTATTCGTAGTGTGGTTAGAAGTGTCTAAGAATGTGCGTAAGAGGGAAAATGTGAATTGTTCTCGTCAAGGTGATAAACATCCATAAGATATAATCCAAAAGATGAAATGCAGTATAGTCCCTCATGTCTTTTTTGCATATTAAACAAAGAGAAGTGTAAATATGTCTTCTATTTACGTAAGCGTGCATTTGAAATGTATTCCTTGAGTGAGATTCCCTGGCTCGATCCCAGCTCGAAGCAAATAAGCTTTCAGATAGACAAATACCCTGTGCAGTGGGTTTCCTCGTAGTTCTTCTGCTTCTTGGCACTTTCTTAATTCCACTGTTTCACCGTCACTGTCTTCCTTAGAATCGGAGCATAATATTGGAATGTTAACAAAAACGTATCTCATAAATACTGCTGATTATGTAATTTTTTTTATCAGATTTAGTGGCCAATTGGGGAATTTAAAACCGTGTTTGCTAAGATTTAAAACTTTGGTGCTGTTAACATTATCTGAATATTTGTTATCTGGATATCATTTCCTATTGTTAAGAATTTTGATTTCCGATTTTAACGTTGATCACTATAGAAAAAGCGGTAATAGAATGAACCAGTTTCCTGCAATTAACTAGGAGCTCCAAGATTACGTTTCACCACCATTTTTAACTGTACTAAAACCGAAAGTGACAAAAATCCATTATAAGTTTCACTTTCAATATTGACCTGCAAAAACGATAAAGGATAGCGAGAAACAGGAACGTACGCAGGGGGTGGATCCTGTGAGTCCGGACCTCCCTTCCCCCGAAATTTCGACTTTTGTGTAAATTTAGCCTAATTTTAGGGGCAATTTTAGGAATTTTAATACAAAATACCCTCATATTGAGTTTGGACTCCCCGAAATAAATTCCTGCGCACGCTACTGGCAACAAACTTTTTTTAAAATGGGTTTAGCGTACAAAGATTGTCAACGGGAATGGCAGAAACAAACCACTTTCGGCTTTAACGTTGATCGCTATAGAGCAATAGATGTATAGATAGCAAGAAGCAGTTTTTTTTTTTTTTTTGAAATTAAGTGTTCCAAGAATATATTCCACCTTCATTCAAAGTCTAATCCTAATCCTAACTATATATAAAACTACATGAACTCACTGACATAAAATAACGGATACTTCCAGTTGACATGGGAGTTGAAATTTGGCATGGTTGTAGCTTTTCGGCATTAACCCACTGGAAAATTGTCAGAAGTAAATGTTTTTAACTTTTAGAGGGTCTAAACGGGGGATGAAGCTATTCTCTATGTTATTTAAATGGGTGCTTTTTACTACTTATAATGTCATGTTTTGGGTAGAATTGAAATAAAACCTTGAAATTCCATATACTTCTACGCTTTAGTTAGCAATACCTAAGCCAGTCACAAAAAATAATAATAATAAAAAATCCAAATTTAAGAGTGGTTTTATGGGGATCTGAAAAATCATCCCCCTGTTATTCATATGGAAATCTTCTACATCCCAAAATGTTTAGGCACTTCCTGTAGGTCTACAATAATGAAATTTGGCACGATTTATGGATCTTGCCATAAATCATAAATAAGCAGGATTTTTAGTTTTTAGGGGTCTAACGGGGGATGAAAAATCTTGTTATTTAAATGGGCGTTTTCCTGGAATATAAAATTTTATCCTTATATAGTTTAAATACGACAATAAACTTGAAGTTCGGTAGATTTTGTGGGTTTAAGAGATGCGAAGCCGTAGGCAGAGCAAAAGCAGGTGTCTGGGGGCGGAGTCCTCACCTATCGAAAGGCTATCTCTCTACTAAAACTAGAATCGGTAGAAATCTACTATCATTTCCAGTGACTGAGAAAATATCACGCGATACAAACCAAACTCCTTCAAGTAATGTACACTTGACACTGCTACCTGTTATCCCAATGTCCGAATTTTCCTTTTAAATATTCGAATAATTTATTCTTTAATCAAAGAATCCACTGTTCGGATATTCGAAATATGAATTGTTTGGTTTTTAACAATACTCTTAAATATTCTTTAATAGGGTCTAGCGACACCACTAAGCAAGAAAGAACATTGAAACATCACCCCATTATATATGTTCTCGTGCAGCCCCAAAGTATTTAGTTTTCTATCCGTTGCTTATTGGTTTCCCAACCAGGTGAAGAAGACGGGATAAAGAAAGAAACAGAAAAAAACTTGAGCTTCGCGCAGAAGGAAAAGAAAGAATCTGCTTGGCGCTTGATTTACGGTCCCTTGGTACGAACCATTTTATAGACTCTGCACTTTCCCAAAAACCAACCGCAGGCAAGGTAAAAGTGTGCACCTTCCCTTTTCCCTTTTGCCCGCACCGTGGAAAACTGCTCATGATAAACTAAGACGTATCTTACCCAATGGGCCACCATTAACGCTGTACGTGCACAAGAGAAAAGGAGAACCACTTTCCTTTAATCCACATCTACATTTTAAAAAAAGAATCTAAAAAATATTTCCCTTTTGCATCTTTTACAGTTTCTTTAACTTGTAATAGAGTTCTTGATGGAGATAAAAACATTTTGGCCAAGAAATGCTAGATCTTCAGAGCTGATATCACAACAAACTCTTGAAGCTTGGGATATCGTGGGTATGAGCACCAGAAACTACTAAATTAAACAATGATGTAATGTAACAATATGTAAAGATGTGACCATATTAACAAATACACAGTAAAAATTTGTTACGATAATTTTACACAATTGCTCTGTGTCACCCGAGTTGTATTAAATTTTCACACATACTTGGTGTTATTTCAACTCCATTGTATTTTGGAGTGTAATGTTAAAATGGTAGTCGTTAAATGATCACTTGACATGATGGGGAGTCATTTTAGTAACACATATTTTGTTTTGTTGTACGTTTTATATACAATTGTCAAGCCACTACTTTTACCAAAAAAAAAAAACTTAATTTCTTACTAAACAGACATGACTCTTACGAGGCTTAATAAAATGTGGCATAAATTATTTATAAGTGGTTATGAAGAAGTAAACATAGTCAATGACGAAGGGGAAAATAGAAAAAACAGACAAGAAATACTTCTACTCATGTAAAGTAGGAAAATTCATGTACTCACAAAACAATTTTCGTGAAAGATTACAGAAAGAGTAGTACGTTGTTCATTACGTGGTATAAATGATGAATATACAGCGTAAAGATTTCCTAAGAGCAAAAAAATAAAAGCTAACACATATTTTCAATGTAAGTTATTGTATATTTATGATATCCTAGGAAGACAATATGCACGCTTCAAATAGGAACAGTATAGGTGTATCTACGTGATACAAAGGATTTTGAGGTAAGTGTTATAACTTTCCTAACTCGTTATTCTTAGCAAATGTAAGATATCGCTGACCAGCGACGAGTTATTAATATTACTGTCTCAATAACTTGCATTCATCATGCTAGCTAAAGTGTTACTAATAATGCATGGTGTATATTATTATAGAAATATCACGGTGACGCTATGTTCCTATTTCCGCGATGCTTCATTCATTCATCTAGTTATATAGCCACTGTGTTATATTCAGACTATTCATGGGTGTATCTGTGTCAAATCAGTAATCCTAGACCTGTGTTAACCGCAACACGACTCTTAATCTTCAAGTAATACTCTAAAGTGGTACTCATATATGGACCACTGACCTGTGATAAAATTAAGTTAACATCAGAATTTCTTTTTGTTTTTCTTTGTAGATAAAACTGTAAAATTTAGGATAAGTAATATATTAGTTTGGCAATGTATAAAAATCTACAATATTATTCCATAATAGGAAAACTATGTCAGTATCTAAAGATGAGATATACACTAATCGAGAGATTCTATTGAAAATGAAAACAAATGAAATATTTCAGTTTAACGTCCCACGATTATGACTTTTAGGGTAAGGGAAACCATGATTAAGGCAATTGAACGATGATGGAACAATTGGTGGAATGAGAAAGTTTGAGGAAACGGGAGTATTCCGATAAAACCCTCGAACATAATATTGAATAACCTTAAACTTACTTGGAGGGGGATCGAATCAAAGACCTTATGCACCAGAGTTAAGCTCTCTACCACTTTTGAGAGATTCTATTGACTCGAATTAACGATAAGTAAATGTAAATATTAATGCTTACATTTCGAAAAAAAATCCAGGAAAATTATCTTTTGTAAACGTACAATTTGTTGCTGTACTTCAACCATGCCATCTATTAAGATGAATTGATACTGAAGTAAACGCTTACCAAGCTTAAGACACTAAGAAAAGGACAGTTCACAGCGGGGCTGGATTAACCTATCTGGAGGGGCTAGGAAAAAAATATGTGGCCCCTCCCGACTTTAATTAATACATTTCTGCGAAGGTTCGAGGCTATAGCCCCTAAGCCGCTCTCTTAATCCGGCTCTGGTTCACAGTATGCTTAACGAAATAGAAACTAAAATTGTGATTAAGCAAAAATTTTAAGTTATTGTTTTACTTTGATATTGTTCAAAGATAATCTAATATATATATAAATCCATAGATCACATCAAAATTAACAAAATTACATGCTTTGGAGTAATTTGTTATTCATGATTTTCGAAAAAAATCGACGAAAAAGATATTTTTTAGGCCTCTAAAACTCTTATCAAACTCTGAAAGGATAAATTCCTCTCAAATAACTTCCTAATGCTAATTTCATCTTCCTTTCCTCTTTTGTAACTAAACCCAGTTCTTTTCTAGCCATTTATTGGCCCTTCGTGGACAACTTTCTAAATGACCGCGTGTAACCTTCAGTTACAGCTGAAGTGGTATATTTTTTTTTTCTCTCTCGGTATGAATAATTTTCACTTGTATTGTGTTACAATGGTGCGTGTTATCATGTTTCACTGTACAATTTCCTTTGTACATATTAAATCCGTTTTTTGTTCAAATAAACTTAATTCAGAAGTTTCGGAATAGTTAAGGAAAAGTAGATCTTCGGGAAGCAATTTCTTTTACTTATATATTAATTTTCTTCGTAAACTTTTGTGTTTGGGCATCTCATCTGGATCATTATTAAAAAACTATACATTCTTACTTCGACGTAATTCATAGGTTAGCAATTGTGTAGAATTTTCTGAAATTTCCCACCAATCCGCTTTTTGGTAGGACACTATAGACCCCCTTCGTCCCGATGAGATACCCATATCCTACTAAAATCCAATTTGATCCAGTTTTTACTATTTTTCATTCGTTTTGTATTTTCCGCTGCGAATTTTCTGCACCGTGATTGGGAACTATATGGCACCTCAGGGTTCTGGCGCGTCTCTACATTGTTCTTTGTCTGTTATAGCTAGTCGGGTCAACAACGCCTTTTGCTTCACCGCAGTAAAATCCAATAAGTTCGACAGGAAAACTACTGAAGAAGCAGATAACAATCGTTTCAATTGCTAAATAAGTAATTTGGAAGCTGTTGAAAGTCCCAATCCATTGGAATTTCATCTGATAAATAAGCAGAAACTATGAAATATGAAAATGAATGCTAGGACGCCATGTTTGCGGATACAAGTTGTTGTGAACAGGTTCATCAAAGTGATAGTGGATTTTGATTTTCGGTTGTGAGATTTTTCAGACTAAATTTGGAGATAAGTTTTCAATTCTATCCATAATTCAGTTAGGTTGCAGTAACCTGTTCAAGACATAGTTTTGTGTGTAGTATATTTGTAATTCTGGGGATAACATGGCGGTGTAAGTTGACTTGATATTAGTGAAACTAAACATTAAAATGTCAGAGTAAGCATTTGTAGGGACTCCCATCATACTCTTAATTTGACCTATCTTCCAACGTAATATGGGCTGAGTAATTTTGTGAAGGTTCCTTTCTTTTCAAGATGGGGATCTTCCTTAATCTTCCTTGATATATCCCTTCGGGATCATAGACAATATTTTTATAATTGAGAGAATGGATTACTTTTTGGTACAAGGGCCACCTGGTCCTTGCTATCCCCCTCCTTTTCAGCATCACAGCCGATGTTTAGAGAATTGTTTAGCGTGGATATGTGGTAGATGATTTTGTGTAGTAATATGTGTTATATGTTTAGTTTTCGCGTGTATGTATGTGTGTATCGATGTAGCATGTACGTGTGAAAGTGTTATTAATTACATCATCGATCGTCCTAAATACCTATAAAGTTTTTCTGCGGCCAGTATTAACTTACGGGTTTGTGACTTGGATCAATGCATCTTCCTTTTATTATGAAAAGCTAAAAATCCTTGAACGCTACGCATTACGAATCGCATTTCGCATCAAACTGCCCAGCACTACAAACGAACTTTATGTCCTTCTGCCTTTTCCACACATCCTATACAATCTCGAAGCACTCAGAAGCAAGTATATCAGTAAACGGTTCGAGGAACGCCACGCCTTCTTTTAGATACCATGAACTTCGACAGAAACTACACCCATTCTTGTCCCCTTCCTCACACTTCACTCTCTCTCTTCTATTTTCCTTATATCATTACTCTTTACCCCCGGATCATCCCGACATTCCTGCTGTAGCTGCTTACAAATCAGACTTCTCTTCATCGTTCATACGTATTTTCACCTTATGTTGCACGGTAGTCCATGTGTTCTAACAGGGTACCCACTGTCTACATCATGTTCCTGATCTACCCCAGGACCGGAAGGTAAGCTAATTTGTCCTTCTAACATATCCTAAGTGTTGTGATGTCCAATGCTCCTCGCCTTCATTTCATTTCCCCGTCATTTATGATTATAGCGTAAATGCAATAATGTTTTTTTGTCGATCACGATAATCAATTACTGTAATAAATTTGTATCCTCTTATATCGTTTATTACCCCTACCCAACCTTATGATTATAGCACAATATTGTAATGTCTGCTCTATATATACATATAACCATGGTGTTCTTTATCTAATATATATGTATATTTTGTTTGTTTGTTTGTTCAATAATAATAATAATAATAATAATAATAATAATAATAATAATAATAATAATAATAATAATAATAATAATAATAATAATAATAAAGATAAATACTCATAGACCAACCGCCTATACCCATTGTCACATATTCCTGTTACACCACTTCCCATACAAAGGGCGTAACCCTTGGGGGGCTAGCCTGTGTGCTAGCACTAAAAAAAATGTGTTAAATTAACGTAAAAGTAAGACGGTGAAGGGGTGGTTATTTTATACATTAACCATGTATTGGTATTGAGGTTTCAGTGCTTAATTACCAATACGTTGTTGAAAAAAATTGAGAGTAGAGATTGAAGGACACGTGTGACAGGTTAATAGCGATACCGTAATTTCGTAACGGTACCGCCTCGTCTAGCGGCTTTGGCCCAGCAAATTTTTAGCGGCAAACTGCCGCAGTTGGCGATAGATCCGACTACGTCTTGCACATTCGAATGTTGTATGACAATTATACCAGTATCTTATTTAGTTAATTCTGAACCAATCGAGGTCCTCAACACGAACTTTAGGCAATATTGATCTGTACAATATTTAACTATTCTCAAAATCTTTTCCTCTAGTTCTGTGTTACGCAATCGGTGTGCTTCAAGAAGGTGAAAGTTGTGAGGGGAACTTTGACCTATTTTAAGAAATTAATAGTCGAGTTACTATTATTTTATCGCAAACAAAACATTGGGATTATTTCTCTTATAAACAAAGAAACTTTATAAATGATTAGTACGTGTTTCGGTAAATGTATAGAGAACTAATTATAACCAGAGACGGCTCGTAAGGGGAAAAAAAGTAAATGTAGTCATAGAACCTGCTAGAATATTTAAAATAATACATTTGTAAGAGAACATGTATGATTTTTGAAAAGTTTTCAGAATTATGACCACTAGTGTAAATAAGAAAGATATGTAATTGATTCTTGGAATACTAAATCCGTTTCAAAAACCTGTTTCTCGGTATCTTAAAGTTTTTACAACTGTCGTTACACGGACGAACGTAGCTGTTTCGTTAAGACATATTTATGCATAGGGTAATTTAGAAATATAATAAACCCCAAAAAGCATTGGAATCCCTCTGTCATCATAGAAATCTTAAAATTATTTTTAAATCTATTGTTATAGATAGTCAACGTATTCTGCATTTGCTATTGGCTTTCTTTTAAACACATATCATGTTGCATGGCAACACTTCATTAACACCAAAAATATACGTAATATTCACAGAAAACTGCGTATCAAAATTAAACTTAGACATTCAACAACATATATCCCCAATGTCTTTATGAGTAAAGTGTAGTCACCTGAGTTGTCATTAAAATTACATGCAATCTTGTCAATAATATGGAAGAACTAAAGAAAAAGAAAGAAAAAAACAAATAGAAGATCTCAAATAATGTTATACTGTATCTGTATTAATCATACGTGAAAAACTTTTTAAAAAAGTAGCTTTTTGTAATATGCTGAATTCCATCTCATATTTCCTCAAGAGAAGCAATAAGAAAATGAGTGGGTTTCTAAATGGTGGAAGCTAAACATTTCGTAAGTTGTAATATATATATATATATATATATATATATATATATATATATATATATATATATATATATATATATATAGTTTGTAAATAGGAAATAATATATAGGTAAATTTAATGAGTGTAATAAATATGAGAGATTTGCCACAATGAAATCAAGCACTAGATGCTTTAGTTATAAATACAGTAGAATCGAGCTAATGTGGACCGGATAAGCAAAAACTCGGTTATCATGGATGTATTCATAAAAAAATGTAGAGGATTCATTATTATTATTTATTGATTATTTCTCTTTATCATTACTGTATTTATTGCTTTTTATTGGACATACAGTACAGTACCTACATACGTACATAAGAAATTAGCCAAATTCTCCAGTCCCCAACGGTCACTTTACCAATTACTTGCCACCTTTTTTATAGTTTCAGCACGATCTAATTGTTTAATAGCTGTAAGCTTATCTTCTAATGGTAAAACAACACATTTTCTTTTTCCAACCATTCCTACAAATAGTCACGAGAACTATAGGATGTCCAACATACAATGTAACCCAGAGTTTGGGATAGAACTTTTGATCCTGAAGCTATACAAAAATAATGGTAATACCAAAATGAAGCCTTATTCATTGCATATATTTTTAAACTAGGAAGCAGCGATTAAAGTACATTGAGAACCACGCAGTGTTGCCAGATGTAACTGAAGGTGTAATTTTTTTTTTTTTTTTGCAAAACATCTAAATTGACTCATAACTCATACATATGGATATTCTGTCTTTAATTTTCAGTTTGTTTAGTTGGGGTAGCTGGTAATCCATGGAGCAAAAAAAAAAAAAAAAAATTATTCATTTCCACCGATAACTAATCGGATAAGATCTCTGTAAGGGGAAACTAGGGAAATCGTAGTTTTCATAAATTAACGCTCTGAATTGGTAACATTGCTGATGTTTCAGTACATCAAAAGATGTGTTAAGATTATGTCCACATTATGCAATTCCTGAAAACAACAACAACAAAAAGAAACTTTGAAATTATCATGATAAAACTTTTGCTTAGATGCACCCGGCAACACTGCTATTCTTTTCTATGGGGCTATTTAAAGCAAGAGGTATATAAGAATGTATTCTCGAAGTATACAAGATTTGGAAACAACATTCGCAGTGTCATTGAGAACATTAACACTTCTACTCTTCGTAAAGTTACTGCCAACATGGTGAAACGTGTGAACCAGTGTTTAAATCAAAACAGGGTTCATTTCCAGCATCGCTGTAGAGCTGATAACTCGTTTCGTGATAGTAGCAGTGTTGACAGGTGCTCAAAGTTTTATCATTATAGTTTCATTGTTTTCAGGAATTGCATAATGTAGACATATCCTTAACACACCTTTTGTGGCACTGAAACATCAGCAATGTTGCCAATTCAGAGTTTCAATTTATAAAAACTACGATTTCCCTAGTTCCCCCTTACAGAGGTTTCATCCGATTAGTTATCGCCGGAAATGAAAAATTCTTCTTTCTGCTCCATAGTTTACAAGCTACTTCAACTAAACAAACTGAAAATTAACGACAGAACACCCATACGTATGAGTTATGAGTCAATTTACATGTTTTGCAAAAAAGGAAAAGATTTACATCTTCGGTTACATCTAGCAACACTATGTGGTTTCTAGTGTACTTCAAACGTCGCTTTCCACTTTAAAAATATATGCATGAACGAAGTTTATTTTTTGATATAACCATTATTTGTGTATCGCTTCAGGTTCAGAAGTTCTACCCCGAGTTGCATTTTATATTGGACACCCTATAGAAGAAACACCCACCGCCACTCACACTGCTCTATTGTTAGACAAAATAAGTCTTTCGTGGCTTCCGCGCAAAACTGATACTCAAGATGTGCAACAAATAAAACTTGCTGGTTTAAATGTGGCAACGTCGGGCGGGATCGTTATTTTTACGCTACCTTCATTTTCACTTTGTTGCTGAAACAAAAGTCTGCTGTCTACGTATTGTAACCAGACTAGCCTTTAAAAGATTTTTTTGTTGTGTGGATTAAGCTCGGATAACACGGAAACTCAGTTAATGGAAACTCGGATAATCGGTACTCTACTGTATTATTTATAATTCTTAATATATATATATATATATATATATATATATATATATATATATATATATATATATATATATATATATATATATATATATATATATATATATATATACAGTGGCGGATCCAGGATATGTTCAAGGGAGGGGCTAAAACATATTTTGCCGTTTTATCCAGTGTAAAGCAGGATTGAAGCCCATTTTATCCAGTGTATACCTGACCGTCAAGGGGGGGGGGGCTGTAGCCCCTATAGCTTTCCTTTTGGATCCGCCACTGTAGATATATATATATATATATACAGTATACTGAAAATAGAAAGACAGTGAATTACGTATTTAATTGACTCCAGTTCCCCCCCTCAATAAATTTGATAAGTCGGCGCCAGTGCTAGCCATACACTTCCGTCAATTGGCAATGATTTTCAATCCGTTTAACATCTTATGCAGTGGCGGCGGTTGGGCGTTAAAAGTGAGGGGGCAAGACATGATCTGAATATTTGTATATAAATGTTAGTTTTCCTGGTTGTTTCTAACATTTTGTTTGACGAAAGGTTGTATAACTATAGGATACTATATTTTCAGTTAAAATACCGTATATCGTATATAATAGTTTATTAAGTAAATTGAGAAGAACAATGCAAGTAGATACTAGCCCTTTGTACTCTTAAACATCGAAAGTGTAAGAAGAGATTTGATTCCTTGCTCATGAATATCTTAAAATTCTGTCTGGAAAATTGTGTGATCAGATTATTTAATAAAATTGCAAAACAAATAAATAGAAAGGATAATATTAATCATAGTAATGAATAATGATGCTTGTTTTGCAAAAGTTATATTGAAACTGAGGACTAATGAAAAACTTAATATTTAATTCCACACATGCTATTAAATGTATGTTATTACTCTTAGAAAATTAAAGACAGTAAATACTACAAGCATATGCTACGACATTTAAAGAAATATTTGCTTTTGCAACTTCTTGAAATATGTTCGTTGCCATTAGGTGCAGATTTCACTTTCTTGGAACACATCAAAACACAATACTTACAATCCACACTTCAGTTATACAAAATAAACTTAAAACCTAGAATTATGTTCAATTTACTAAATTTTATTGTATATACACTCGTACATCCTTAAACACAACACTTCACTCGTATATTAAACTACAAAACAATGGAAAAGGTAGAAGTTGTTTCTTATCACGCTCTTTTTAATCGATATTCCTTACTTTAGAAAGAAGAAAAGACATTTTAGGAACTGTCAATTTTTGTGCAATTAAAGAATAACTTGTGAAATAGGCCCTACTTTTTTGCATAATGTTCTTTCCATTAGCTTCAAAGCGGCTCACTAACATATCGAGCCCTTGTAAGAAGAAATGAAAGTATGCTGAAATTGTGCTCCAATAGGTTATTTTTTGGGGTTATTTTCTGTGGCGATTAAAACGCAATTACTGTAGCTTTCTTTACTCCACGGGAAGACAACCAATACGTATTCACGCAACAGCAAACATTATATGGCAGCATTTTTTCCTATTAATCAGTAACACATACAAAATCGTTACATTTCCAAATGAAACTATATACATTAATTGGTTACTTAAAAAAAGTGCCCCCCTTTGCCCCCCCTAATCGCCGCCCATAATCTTATGTATTAACCGAATACTGTGCGAACCTCACACTTGACGATAGCGCCAAGTTTTTTTACATTCCGGCCATATCTCCAGTCCCAAAGTAAAGAATTAGAGGGGTTCTACTGTACATAAAAAAGCCAAAATATCTGTCTCCTTCTGTCTCTCCCTTTCCCTTCCAAAGAAATTAAAGCTGGCTTCGTCGCTCCCTGGACATCTTGATGTTTTATGTGGTAATGTGGAAAAGTAGATAAAGTACCCGATGAGTTAATTCTTCGAAGCGTTGTTTGCTGCCCCATTTGACTAATTTAACCAATTATTCATATTGAACATATTAGTGGTATATGACAATTCTTAGCGTTCCCAGTAAAAAGAAATTGTTAAGTACAAGATGACAACACATCCAGTTCTATGGACTTTTCAGCTCCAAGACCGCAAATGAGATTGTACACTTTATACAACTGATTCACATTCAGTGACGGATCCAAGGGAGGCTATAGGGGCTATAGTCCCCTTCCCCTTTGACGCTTAGGTATACATTGGATAAAATGGGTTTCAATCCTGCTTTACACTGGATAAAACGGCAAACTATAGTTTAGTCCCTCCCTTGTTCATATCCTGGATCCGCCACTGTTCACATTTATGCCTATAATTGAGTATCAAAACTAACGTGCTAAAATATATATTGCTTTGTCTCGTGGTATTTCAATAGCGAAAATTGTAGAAATAATCCTGAAATGATGGTAGAGGAACACGTTCAGAATCAGAAAAGTCGAATCGGCAAGTAAATCAGTTAGACATAATAAAACAAATAATAATTGTAAAATTTTCATTAAACA
The DNA here is from genome assembly GCF_964235325.1 of Thermobia domestica. Lineage (NCBI taxonomy): Eukaryota > Metazoa > Arthropoda > Insecta > Zygentoma > Lepismatidae > Thermobia > Thermobia domestica. Next base: position 47,109,048 of record NC_137464.1, read on the forward strand.
GAGTTGGAATTTTCGAAGCACTTTTAATAGAAAAAAAAAGAAGGGAGAATATGTTTTTCCCGTCAATAATTTCGACAACTACTCTTTTATCTCACTAAAAGAGGTAAACTTTGTATCTCTGTATTATGCCTCTCTGAATGGATTACATACGTATACTAAGGAAAGAAAAAACAGAGGATTTTTACGTATGCCTAAGTTATTATTCGTAAATTTAGGAATGTTTCTATTCAGAGTCTTTGTTGACTTTAAAACTTCTATCCACATCCTATTGTAGTCAAAATAAGGTTTGAGGTAGACATTTAGGATAAAAAGATTTGACCTTTTGGAATTTGTTCATGGTCTCTTCTTCATTAACCTCCAGAAAATTAAAAAAATCCAGTTGCGGGTTTTCCTCCATTTTGAATAAATAGTCTGCCATCTTGGATTTCTCACATGCACTTAGTTTATGCCATATAACTTCTAAATTAATTAACGTAGAAGGATCGTTCTTTCTTTATTATACTTCTAATATTATAGGCAATGTAACAAGTTATTATCACTTTTCTCCGAGTAACCATTTTTGCATGACCAGGATAAAGTGAAAAATTGGGATCTGTATTAGGGGACATATTTTTTTTCATTGCCTCATATAACTTAACAGAGTAGAAATATGAAAAAGGTGCTCATATAAAAGTTGTTGGAAATTTAATACACTTTAAAACGATGTTTATATTGTCACCATATACAATATCAGAGATGCGCCATTAAGCTTAAATGTTATCGGACTCTGCACCATTTCTGTAGAAACGTACGAATGAATCATTTAACATGAAGAAAAAGATATTTAGTGTTTTATGACGGCTTTTCATTGCAATCCAACAGGTTTGGAAGTCCGGCTAGTTTAATAAATAATTCGTAAAGAGTGGCGTCAGCAGGGGTGCGCAAGAACCCTGAAAGTAGACTTTCTCACTATATTTCTGTACATACACCTATGTGTGCATTGAAATTAGTGTTTGAGATAAACGTTTTAAAAAGAAGATGAAATCTATTGAAATATGTTTTACTGATGCTGTTATCCCACAAAAAAATTCAATTGCAGGTTTTCCGCCTTTTTGAATAAATAGCCCTAATACAGTACAACTACGACAAAAATCGATCAAACTTAATGATTAGATTCTTCTGCGCATCTATTAAACTGCTAAACTTAATAGTATTGCAGTTATAAGGAGGAAGACATTATACACTGATCATCAGTTGAGTTATAGACACCTACCTAATAGCGTGTAACACAACCTTTCGCTTTGATAACGGCAACTACCTTACGCGGCATGGACTTCACGAGGCGTCTGAAGTGTTGTTGTGAAATCTCAATCCATATCTGCTGCAAAGGTTCCACAGAGCTTGCAGGTTACTTGGAAAAGGGTCCATAGCCGAAGGCATCGTTCCATGGCGTCCCAAATGTGTTAGATCGGATTGAGGTCCGATGACCTTGTTACCAAGGAAGTGTTGCCAGATCAGAGGACTGCTCACCAAACGAGTTCGCTGCCATCCTAGAGCGATGGGCCGGCGCATTGTCCTGCTGCAAGGTGAGGTCACCACCTGGATGTAGCAGCCGAGCAAATGGCATGACATAGTCGTCCAGAATATCGCGGTAGAGTTTACCTGTGAGGGACTGTGTTACACGTGTTAGGTGACCCGATTCAGTGCCCCAGATGAGAATACCACCATCACCGGTCTGCACAATTCCCTGCTATCATGATGGATCCATTTCATCTTGCGGTTGGCGACGCACCCTTACCAGTTCATCGGCATGTACTAATGTGAAACTGTCCAGACAACCTTTTCCCACATTTCCGCGGTCCAGAGGCTGTGTTCTTTTGCCCGTGCTAGACGTTGTTTCATGTGTTGTGCTGTTAGAAGGGATACTCTCATGGGTCGATGGCTTCTGTACCCCATGACGAACAGGTAGTTGCGAATTGTGTGGCTGCTGACATGGCGTTGTCTTGCATTGAACTTCTCCGCGATTTGACGCACTGTGGCCCGTCTATCTGCTGTTACTATGCGTGTCCTCGGCGTCTAGCCATGTCGTCGTTACGCCCCTGACCGCGGTAGTTTGCCCATGTGGGTGCTCTTTTACCGGAAGCCAGATACTCACGATACACCCATGACACAGTTGCCTTTGAATATCCGAGTGCCGCAGCCACTTCCGAAATTGAGCCACCCAGTCGTCTGGCCCCTACGATTTAACCCCGGTCAGACGTTCTTCTTATTGCACATCACACACTGCACTGAGAGAAAGTACACGGCAGTAGTACCCTCGCAATGCACTTCATTCACATGCACTGGTGGAGTCTCTGTAGGGCGATTTCTGCAACTGTCCTGCTGTTTCTAATTCAACTGATCAGTGTATATGGCACCGTAAAAAGTCTTGCAATGGTTAATGTACTTAAACAAAAGTTCTAAATACACCACTGTACTCTGAGACGTATACCATACTTTTTTCGATGGCATTTTGCAGTGGAATGTCCACAGTTTTCGTTAATTTCCTTCTCAAAGAAGTTGGTTTTGGTGACACCTTCATAATCACTTCCTTCATCTGCATCTTCAATTTTAAACTAGTGCTATTACCACATTTGTGTTCGCTACACCGCCCACAAAACGATGTACAATCTAGCCCTCTTCTTTTCCACCCACAATTATATTCTCAGTTCCTCTGGCAGTTGCTTGCTATAAACTTTAACAAATCTTCTGAAGCACGTTGTTTAAATGTTGTTAGAGGAAGAAGGCAATCACCACAAATTCTCCAGCCCCATTCAGTTGGAGTCATCTCTTGATTTTTCCACTGCTGAACTTGATAGAACATATGGAGACTATGCTGATTTGCAGCAGATGTTGATGGATATAGTACTGCTAAGTTGAAAGAGTCACTAATGTGTTGTTTGGATACAATTTTCTTGTACATGCAGAATCTTGTACAATAACGATTTTCTTACTCTGTACATCTTTATAACGCTAAGAACATTTTTGTCCACCAGCTGCCACATCATCAGCAGATTATGTTGTTTTGTTGAAAACATGAATTTTTCGACGCAGTTTATTTTCTCCCAATATTTTGTTTGCAAATTTCTTCTTTTACTGTGTGGAGCAGAAGTTGTATCACAGTCAGTGTATCGTTAATGGCCGAGAAATTATAGCCAATTATCTTCTTTTTCGTCTGTTAAATTGATATTTTCTGCTGTTTATATATTATTAGAGATTGAAATAAAAAATAGGTGTGTGTATATAATGATGTCGTTCAGAAGGAAAGAACACATAAATATGCTGTACTAGATCTAACAGTCTGGAATCCATGAGGATTCCGTAACTGGATTATCTTCTCTCTCCTGTTTATAAATAACGTATTTTGCATCAGGAAGAATAAGGTATATGTATTGCTAAGTTCATCACAAAGTTGACAACAGATGCCTATACACATTCATACTTGTTTAATCGGTTATTATATGTGTATGTTTTTGCCATATTAAATGATTCAGTTTGCTTCCTGTAATTAAGTGATCATCCTTCTGCTGTTAGTATAAATATAATATAAATGTTTATTGATATATACAGTATATATGATGAAAATGTGACAATTTGAAGAATTAATTGATGATATACAATGAATAAATATTAATTATGTGCATTGGGATGAGTCAGATCTAGAACAGGAATGCTATTAAGTAAACTAGATGTTAATGGGGATAACTTTGGAGATATATGAATGTTTACATATAATTGTATTGGCATAACGTCTTGACTATACCGAGGTGATGAGAAGACAACTGTTTGTGAGCTATGTGCTGTAATGGTGATTAAATCAGGTCAACATTCTACAGTTGTATTTAATTCCATTGTCATCTTATGAAATGTATTGTGTATTTATTCCTGATGTGTTTATGTCCTGTTTCCTTCCTTGTTAGCCTGTCCTACGTTGGCAACGAATCACCACTCGGAAGTCTGATGCTTTAATGTTAACCGTAACACTTATTGTAGGATTGCCTGCGCCGTACCAGAACGGCGGAAGAAAGGGCACTACAAGTGAAGGCATGCAGAAATAAAATGCAGTTCACCATATCTCCCAATGCTCTCTGAAGTTTGATACTGCTGTATATCTTATATCGTGGCTTCGAGCCAGGAATAAACATATAAGTCTCAGCTGTTGCGAGTGCTACCATCAGAACCAAAATCTCCGAATCTTCTCCCACTATTACTGACGAGCCAGGCCTTGTAAGACTTGTTGGGATTAACACAATTAATATGTGTGCATCTCCAGGTGATTGATGTACGGTACAACCAGCTTTTTCGAGATATTTCATCAGAAGTGATATCAATTTGGATTTGTTCTTTGTGTTAGAAAGAAAATCCTGTTGAAATAAACGAACAACGTGGATGTTATCCTCAACGATTATGCGTATTCATGGCTTCTTTGTTCATATCCAGTATTTTATATCCTTTACGCTAGCTACACCTTCATAACCATCAAACACAATACATTATTTACCATAGTATTTTGTGATAAACCACACATATTGCTCATATAATTGACCGAAAAAGTATGTAAAATCAACAACTAGACCTTTGGGACTGTTTTAGTATAATATCTACACGTATTACACTTGTTAGAATATGTTACCTTTAAAAAAAATCTTTAAGTTGGATCGATTTTTGTCATTATGCACTGGACTAGGGATATTTATTCAAAAAGGCGGAAAACCCGCAACTGATTTCCTTTTTTTGTGGGATAACAGCATCAGTAGATTTCAATAGATTTCATCTTATTTTAAAATTTTTATCTCAAACACTAATTTCAATGGACACATAGGCCTATATACAGAAAGATAGTGCGAAAGTCTACTTTCAGGGTTCTTGCGCACCCCCTGCCGACGTCACTGTTTACAAACTATTTATTAAACTAGCTGGACTTCCAAACCTGTTGATACTTACCGGAAATTGCAATGAAAAGCCGTCTTAAATCACTAAATATATTTTTCTTCACGTTAAATGATTCATTCATATGTTTCTACAGAAATTGTGCGCAGTCCGATAACATTTGAAGCTTCATTGCGCATCTCTGATATGAGATTTTCAACAACTTTTATTCGAGCACCTTTTTTCATATTTCTACTCTGTTAAATTATATGAGGCAATGAAAAGAATATGTCAACTAACACAGATCCCAATTTTTCACTTTATCCTAGTCATGCAAAAATGGAGAAAAGTGATAATAACTTGTTACATTGCCTATAATATTAGAAGTATAATAAAGAAAGAACGATCCTTCAACGTTAATTAGTTTAGAAGTTATGTGGCATAAACTAAGTGCATGTGAGAAATCCAAGATGGCAGACAATTTATTCAAAATGGCGGAAAACCCGCAACTGTAATTTTTTTATTTTCTGGAGGTTAATGAGGAAGAGATCACGAGCAAATTACAAAAATTCCCATCTTTTTATTCTAAATGTCTAGGTTTAACTCGTTTTTGAAGTAATTTGACTGGACTAATCCACAGAAACCAGTAGGAACAACTTTCTATTCATTCGGAATGATAACTCTGTAAATGAAGCAGTTATACAACATTCTAGTCCTTCTGGAAACTAACTTCAAGATTTCCTTTTGACAAAACCATTAACTGTTGCCTCACGGAAATAGGTAATCTACTTTTCCTTTTTCTAACCGTTTATGTTGCAAGGTTTTTAACACTAGCCGTTACATAACAGTAATCATACATCAAAATAGTTCTCTATATATTATGACTTTTCTCTGATTGAGAAAGTTGCATATGAATCCTTTGGAACCAGACAAAAAACAAATTTCTCGCTCAAGATTTTGGTTAATTCAATTCACGATGACGTTCAAATTAGGATGTAAACAAAGTATTACTACAAGAAGATTGGAAGGCTATAAGTTAATAATGGGATGAAAGGCTCCAAGAGGGAAAACAAGATTCTGGAAAATTATCTCTATTGCTCTCTGGAACCAATATTTGACACTGTCTACTTCCAGAGAGATCATTTAAGTTCAAAAAGACAAAAAAGAAGTAGTGCGCATATAAAACCTCTAATCCTACTAATAACTATTCAACATATGGGTATTAAGATTATTTTAGAGCAGTCAGCATGCGGAACAAAGCACGACACCTTTTTGATCAAAGCCAAATGACCTATTCTCTCGAATTGAAGGTTTCTGCTTCATTATCATATTCTTACGGATAACATTATATCTGTGGAAATTCACAGAAATGTTGCGGTTTTTTAAAATTATATTAGTTCCGACTAATCTTTCATTTTCTTTTAGATTTATGAATATAATTAGATGACTTGTAAGTTGATCTTATATCACGGTGACATAAATGACTACAAAATTTTGTGTTGAATAATTGAATCAATAAAATTTATTTTCCTTTATATGTAATTTGTAAATGAGATGATTGAATTACAATCATAAATCACGTAGACTACAAGAGAATCTAACAAATACTTTATTTGAAATAATGCTATATTTATGATGTAATTTTTCGTCTTGATATTTTCCTTGTAGAAGCGGTTTTAACACCACAAGCTCGGGAGAGTAATAGTCCCTGAAGTAATTCTTTTTGCGCGCTATCCTAGCCAGCTGTTTCACGCGCTATCTTAGCTAGCTGTTTTAAGTTTGTCACAAAATGTATATCATGGAAGTCAAGGTGGAACAAAACGAGCCCTGCGGGGCTTCTGACCCGTTTCTGCTATTACTACTAGTAGTCCTCCTCCTCCTCCTCCTACACTTACTAGTGCTACTACTACTACTATTTATCTGCACAAAAGTAAGTTAATCACTTTTTCAGTATTATTTTCATCTTATTTTAATGAAAAAAGTGTTATGAAAATTAAGAAAAAAAATTTCTTGAGCCGGGTTTGAACCCACGCCAAAAGCCTTTTTCCGTTACTAGCACAAAAGTGCTGGCACGCTCGTCCACGATGACCGGCAGCTGCAAACGTTTGATTTCTGGTATATGAATGCTAAGTGGCAAGAAACGAATAACGCCAACCAATCAGAACCGAGTATTTCGTTCCTACTTCCGGGAACATTACTCTTCTGAGCTAGTTCTGTTTTATTGGCTTAGTTATGGAAAAAATGATGATCCAATCGGCACAGTTCTTCTACTCAACAATAGTGGTCACTAAGAGATTTATATCCCTGATCGTAAAACAAGGATGCCTTTGACAAAGCTGAATCTGCAGTAGCGATTTAGGTAGCTCAAAACTGCAGAACCTCACATAGGAGGGATTTTTGGGTAGAAATACGCATATCATTTATCTTGCAGAATAATAATGGTTCTAAAGGTTTGGGGCCAAGAAAACGATTTATCAATCGTAATGTTTTGATTTTGAGAGAAAAATGTCATTTATATCTAACACTAAAGGTGTAGTGAAAACGCTGCTTATCCCTTCCACTTTTTCTTTCTTTTTGTTTTCAAAATCAGACTGTACGACATTATAATTGAAGAAAAGTATGGAATTCACTTAAATGTAGAGTTGGGCTAAAGGTGTCCTGAAATGTATATAAACTTTATCTTTAAAGCAAACCTAACAACTTTTCTACCATTTTCGAGTGCAAGAAAGTTATTAACTGTTCAAGCTCTGAGGAAAATCACTTAGAAGAAGAAGGGGGGGGGGAGGTTACGCATTTTGTATTCCGATTGGTATATTTCAAAAATTAGACGCTACATAGAGATACACATTGACGGAAAATGTTGCATGCTTCTTACTCTACACTGTAAGTTATGAGTTCATACACAACGATTGACGTGCACCACACTGTTTTTTGAAGTAATGAAAATGCCTGGGGCAAGAATACGCAAACCTAAGGGGCAATAGTACGTACACACACACTAAAGAATTCACAAAGTTACATCAAAACAGAATACATAGGCATGTCAACAGAAGTCACACAAATATGATGGAATGCTCTCGAAGGAAGTGCATTGCTCATGCCACCATCTAAAACACATAGCGCATTGGACCCAGTCCCCCTCAGGAGGATCTGAATAAACGCCGTCACAACTGAGTAAATATATAATTCTTCACTTCTTTCTTCTCTCTTGTTTCTTTCTCTTGCTGAAAACGCTATCTGTCGTGATACAGAATGCACCTGTTTAGTCAATTTCTGTTCAAGTCTTGTCCTGAATGGGGATGACGATGTGATTTCAGATTTAACGCCAGCACGTACTTTTTATCAACTTTACGTGAAACCGGAAGGGGGTGATCGAGACCATTCTCATATGACATCACAAGATGTAGACCACATACAGTTTAGATTGCCTTGTGAGTGAGATGTGGAGAATTGTACAGACATTTCTTTTTCTGTAGGAGAGTTATCCACAATTGCTTTTGTTGGTGAAGAAACATCGACTATTTGAAGAGTTTCTTCAGTAGATGTATTGTCAGCACTCGTTTTTGGATGAATATTGCGCGAATGTTTGCTTAATGATTACTGCTGTGTGCAGATGTGTCTTCAGATACCTCACGTTCATCATTAGTCACAGTAGAAACCAAAAATTCTTCCTCTTTCAACACATTTATGAAAGCCTGCCGTAGCATTTCCAACCGTTGTTGTTTCTAAATATGCATCTACAAATAATGATGCAACTTGAAGTTGAGTAATGGGCCATCCTGGATGGTTACTAACCCATTTCTCACAAAATGCTGTGTAACACAGACCTATCTAATGTTTGCAGTTTATGTCTACTATGAGGAGGAATGCTTAACAATACAATTCCATGTCTTTTACAAACCTCAATGCCTCCCAAGAATATATGAGAACTATGGTTATCAGCAATCAATAACACCTTATTATTGGCAGGATCAGAACGAAAATGTTTCTGAAAAGAGTGATGCCATTCTAGGAAGCATAAGAAGTGATATATCCAGAGTCTGATAGCATTACCAAAGAACCAGGTGGTGCGCAACCTATGAGTTTATTCTTTATTCTTTTTCTAGAAAATATAAAAACAGGGTGCACAAAGTTACCTAACGCACTCGTACTACATGTCACGGTTATGGTAGTTCTACGTTTTCCTGACACAACTTTATTCACTATAGATTTACCTTTGGTTGATAAAACTTTTAGCAACTTCTTTGGGACTGTGTTTATTCCTGTTTCGTCCACATTGTAAAGATTCTGAGGATCGATGCCATTCTACTCGATGCATTGTTGTAAAATTTGAAAGAAGTGATCAAATTGTGCTTTACTGAAGTCTGGTGCTCTTTCCATGCAATTTCGAATGGATTGCCACTAGGTGATACCGGTAACAGGAAATCTTCAACTCAGTTCCAGCCTGCAATTTATAATTGTGTATTAAATGGATGAGTTAAATTGTCGTGGACAGCAAAGTCATATGCACATTTTCTCAAACATTTAAGGGCTAAGTCATGCAAAATACCTAATAATTGACAACACTTCACAAGCTTTGTTTCCATAGCATCAGTTGCAGGTATTTATTCAGAGATGAAACACATCGAGCCTCACAAAAATAAAACAGAGAAATAGAACTCACAAGCAAATCTTAAAATGATTTCGTCAATGAAATTTATTACTAACTTACGGGACAAAAGTACGCATTCGTATTTCTGTCAAGATTATAACTGCGTATACTTGCTCTACTGGTTGACTTCAAACGTGAATCTGTGTAAGTCTGTCACTTAATGTTCATGCAAAATCACATGCATTTTGGTAGAATATTTGATCAATGTATAACACTGGGGCAAAAGCAGCACAACTTATTCGTATTATATGTCATAGAAAATCTTCAGTAACGCTTTTCCTAATTTTACTTGTAAGTGATAAAGAAACATGTTTACTTACATAGCAATTGACGAAACCTTTCCTCTTTCTTCAATCTTGGCTTGCTTATGGTAGCCATCAATACATCATAACGGCGTTGCCAATCAACATTTTTTTTGGACTCGCCCTCCGTACTCTTGCCCTCTCTACTCTACATTTTATAATTACCTTCAACGTATTCGATAAGCATGCTAAGCTCACACTAATCTACCTCCTTCAATCTAAGAAGGAGGTGTTAGCAATACCTGATATCTGTCCAAGAATTTGAAGTTATTTTATGGTTCATTTTTTTCAATTTAACCTCCAGTATTTTACTTGTTTGTAATAAATGTGTATTGGTAAATTTGGATCAAAGAGATGGTCCACGTTCAGGGGCGTTTTATTATCTGAGGATTGATCTGCTGAAAATTGTTTGTTAACTACATTTTTTGTTGCAATACGTTCCTGTACATCACGGCACACATCTTCGCTCATGCACAACATATATAATGGTTTTGTGTTTGTATTATTGCAGGAATAACTGTTGAGAAATGTTGTTCCACATCTATAACCTGTGTAAACACGATCGACATTCTGTCACCCAGTTTCTCACTATTCAAAGATGTAAACCAGCCGAGGAGTTTCTGCAGATGAAGGACATGTATGAGTTCTCATGTGTATCGGAAACAACAGAGATCGATTAATAAAGAATGTTTCGGAAAGAAAGTGCAGAATCTGGTGATTATTCACGTCCTCATTATTATTGCCGCTGAGAACAATTACGCAAAGGTGTCTGAAGCTATTAGTTAGAATAGATACCAAAGCATTGCGTCTATAGTGCAGCAATTATATATGAGTTATGATAGTGCGTAAATGAATGAAATATCTGTATATCGCATAGTGTGCAAGCGTATAGTTTATAGGATGCTGATGGAGAGACAAAACCTGGGATTTGTTTCCTTGAACATTTGTCGCGCTACTAGATGGGGAGCGATCACTTCTTGTAGTGAATTGTTTCTGAGGATAAATCTTTTGGTGTTGCCATTTTTAACTCAGTTAACAATTTTACAGTATAAAGTTGAAGCACAACTCATCTGCACGCCAAAAACCAGTGAACCAATACGTTTGATCTCAAGAAACCAGGAGAAACCAATAATTCTAAGCACTACTATTAGACTTTGACCTTCGTCACACAACTATTAGGCTCAAAAGACTTACCTAATTGACTTCTGTGGTGATTGTGTTGTACGGTAATGCCTGTCCTCATGTTGTAACGGAGCTTTCAGGACTTCTTTTGAAGATCGAGTTAGGGAATGTTGTCATCATCCTTACAGCTATGACCTTTTAGATTGCGATATTCATACCTTTGATCCTGTAAAGGAGATGTTAAAAGGTCAGAAGTCTCACTCAGATGACGAGTTGAAGGCATGTGTCAATGATTTGAACGCCAAACTTCAAATTTCATTTGGACGACATTAATAGGTTGGTAATAACAATGTAACAAATGTTTGAATGCATGCGGTAATTTCTTCTGAAACACAAATGTATTGTGGCATACTCATCATGAGTTCTTTTGAGCGTAAGAGTGTTGTGTTTGATTCTGAATAGTTATACGAGCTTTTAGGTTGCTGATTAGTGTTTCTGATGAGAGTGCATGCATCGAATTTCATAATGACTAGTGCAGTTTCTTTAATTGCTTCCTGTACGCCTATTATTGTCTCAGTATTATTTTCTGAGATGCGTATGTGTTTCTTTCTTAGTAAATAGAGTAGGAATGGATGTTGATGATTTACAGGTACACTAGGATTTTCTTCCTTGCTCACAGAACTTTGAATGACATTCGGTATCTTCTTTACTATCTTGAAGAATTACCACAGAGCAACAAAATTCGTGATTGTCAACAACAGGAGCATCTTGAATGTCTGTATTGAAAATAGTTACAGCATGAGTTTTTCTTGGATTGTTTCTGAATATTTAACTTTATATTTTCTACCACTGATATGAATGTGACACTGATAATGATATTAAGAGCTTCTGGATCTTCAGAAAACCAAACACTCGCACTAGTGGTAGGGGACCATTACTTGACTGAATTCAAATGAGAGTGGATATAATGGAATATTTTTTATGTGAGTGTGGAAAGTGATGATAATATCTTTACCATGGATGTTACAAATATGAAGGTGATTCCTCATCTACTGGGTTTAGGTCATGCCTACTGAGATGTCATCTCCTTTTAGGTGTTCTGCATACTTCTTTATACAAGGTGCTTCTGCTTGTGGTTTACGGATGTCTTTAATTATTGACATAATCCTCAGAACGAGACTCTGTAACTTTTCTCTTATTGACACATTGCTCTTTAATGAACATGTGACGACTTTTGTAGATTTCGTAGCTTTCCTCTTTTGGTGTTGTTTTATCAGTTCTCTGAGTAGAACGCATAATTTTTTAAATATGATGATGTGATAAGTGTTTTAAACACTGGTGCAAACCCCGAGGGCATGAGGGGGACTTGTCCAATCCAATCTTGGAACTGGAGGACTGTCCTCCCCAATAATCCGAATTGAAATGTTTTTCTGTGGGGAAATGTGATTTGTGTCCGATTGCCCCAAAAGAAAGTGAAATGAAATTGATGTCCCTCCAGAATAAGCCTCAAATCTGCCCATCTCCCAATGTTGAAGACAACTGTGCTTCCGTGATCCTTCACAGCATTGTTTTTCAATATGATAAATAATTTGAACATCGCTTAGATATATGGGAACGGTCTTATCCCGCCCCCCATGTTGAAGACAGATTTGCACCGCTGGTTTTAAATATGATGTGATCATGTAAGAAGTGATGTTAACGTTTCTTGTCCTCGTCGAGGAACGTTACAGCATCGTTACAGCAAATGGATATGAAGAGTTTAGGAAATTAATGTAACGAAAGAGATATCAGCGAGCTAGAACTATTCATTTTTGCGTGTGATAGGATATTAATGAATTATATCGATAAACTATATCAGGTGATTTCTCACATCAAAATATAAAAAGGAGTTTACGTGGACATGTGAGGAAAAGTACATGGTTTTGGAACTATGTCCGTCCAAGGGCTTAGAAAAACAAATACATAATAGCACGCGTTATTCCGTACATGAAGAACCGAGTGATTGGTAGCGGTCTCTGATACTTCCGACCTGTTGCCGAAACATTTCCATGTTTATTGTTGTTAAGGTTTACTTTTTGTTCACCTTTAATTCTGATAATATCAGGAATTACTTATATTGCATAGAGAATTATTTGGTCACCTATTGCACATTGCTAAAATATTTATTTTTGGGTGATGTTTGTGCAAGTTTATTTTACGCTGGTATGTACTACAACTCCACGTTTCATCACTATCAAAATAATGTATATTACAATGAATTTTTCTACATTTTCGGACGGTTTTAACTATGAAACTATGTACTTTTCCCCACACGTCCAAATATATATATATATATATATATATATATATATATATATCTTATATATAAAAGAGAACGTACAAATCCTTTGTTCCCTCATCACGCTAATACGGCTGAACCAATTTCTTTCATTTTTGGGGGGTTATTAGGATTTGGACCCTAGATGGTTTTTATCATATCACTTTAATTTTTAATTACCAGTGTCTTGAGATAATTGACCATTCAAGTGTCCATAACGTACAAATCCTTTGTTAGTTCATCATAGGTAAAAATAAACGTATTTATATGCAACCCGCATGACCGTGTCACTCGGCGGGTTAACATAAATGACAGGCGATATAATGTTAACATTTACTGATATCACTTGAAAGCGAAAAAGTAAAAATTATCTAAGTAACAAAGTTTATTGCGTTCCGGGGTGACCGCAGCGAAGCGGGGTGAACGCTGCTAGTATATATATAAGATACTTAAAAATTAGCATAATGGAATTTGCTTTTTTTTTTTTAACAAAATGACAAATACAAACGGTTTTCATATTTCTCTCTGCGTCCTCCCTTTTCAATACTTTGGTGCTTCTCCAAACGTTAGAAAAGGAAGATAAATTAAGTGGTGCAAAGAAAACGAAAAGTAACTTGCGTCCTCGAAATAATCGACAATTGGAAATAGAATAACAAAAAAAGAGAGAGAGAAAGAAATAGAAGTCTTAAAGGGAGTAAAAAAGAAGTACCGTCTTGGTGATTTATGAACCAAAGTTGAAGTCACCATCCAATGGTCCCTAATGGAAATGTTACAGCAGCGACTTCTATCTTGAGGGCATCAGTCATCACCCGACATTCACAATAGTTACATCATTTCAGTCGAACTTTCTGAGAGGAAGAGAGCTCGAGAAAAGCTCCTCTGTATTGATGTGATTTTTCCAAACCTCGTTTTTTTCATCTTTACGTTTTTTTTCTTTCGTTGCTAGTCTGTCTCCGGAAAAGATTTTTTTTCGGAGTTATTCTGTTGATTATTATCAGTTAGAGATGAAGCGATTAGAGTCTCTTCGAAGAACAACAAGAATTTTTTGTGTTCATGGTGTCTGCAAAAGAAGTTAATTTTATTCTCCATTTGTTACCTTAATCTTCTTTTCTTTCTCATTTTACCCACTAATAGCTTTCGCATTACTCATTTCTTTTTTACTATTCTAAACTTTAGTCAGAGACGTCAAGCACGAAATATATGTACGTTTTCAAAATGAAGAATTAGCTATGGTGCTAGTTAACAAAAAAAAAAAAAAAAAAAAAACTGTTTCTTCGTTCAAATTATGGTTTCAACTCTGGAAAGTAACAACAATAAGGTACTCGTAATAGAGTTTTTGTCATTCTTGTTCACACTTAAAATCTATTGTACGGTGTTATCAAAAGACGAGCTATGTGTCAAATTTTAAACAATACAAGTATAAATGAGATGGCTGGTTCCTGATATGCATTAGTGCGTTATGCTTAAACGAAATAAACGCAAAACATTAAAACATCTTCGTTCCCATGGTGTTTAGCGTTAACAGTATCTTTATTTTCTTAGCCCATTGTTATGTATGAGAAATTATTTTCTTTTCCTTTCTTTCTTTCCTTCCTTTTCTTGAACGGATTGGAATTTTAATTGTATGGTTTTGAATTAAATGAGTCATTTAGGTTCGTATGCTGCCAAGAATGTCAATTTGGACGTGGAAACTCCCCTAGACATAGGGACATTAAGATACTTTTGTCAACCTTATAGAGTCGTAGAGTCGTAAATTGATGCGAAATGTATGGATTTATAAATAGACAAAGTTAATGAATGAACATTAACTGCAAATAAGGGTCATATTGCATTATTAATCAATGTTGCAATGCTTCACACTATCCTGAAAAATTGTAATTGTAATTTGTAATTGGATATGAATATTATTAGAAGGTAAGTTGAGTGAATGTAAGTTAGTTGAGTGGAGGTGAGGGTATGATAACTAGAGTGAAAGTGAGGGTATGATCGACTAGAGTGAAGGTGAGGGTATGACGGAGTTGACTGGGGTAGAGGTGAGTGAGGGTAAAGGCATGAAAATTATTAGAAGGTAAGGGAAGTGAGTGTGAGTGAGCAGAGTGGAGGTGAGTAAGAGTGAATGTAAGTGAGGCGTGACGAGAGTTAACTGGGGTTAGGGTGATTAAGTGTAAGAGTATGAATATTATTCATAGATGGCAAGTAGATGTGTAGGTAAGGGGCGAAGGTTAGTATAAGTGAATATGAGCATGAAGAAAATCACTAAGGTTATGGTTAGTAATGATACAAAAGTTATCAGAAGATGAAGGCGAGTAAAATTCACTGTGAGTTGAGGAAAAATGAGTGTGAGTGAGGTGAAAGAGTTTCGGACGAAGGAGTTAATTGAAGATGAAGGTATGAATATTATTTGATGGTGAAAGTGAGTGAATGAGGAAGTTAAGTAAGAGTTAGGAAAAATTCCATCTCTGGTCCACAGTTCATAAATGATAAAAACATCCCTACTAAACAGATAAACGAAAGTGATAAACCTGATACAAATAGTGCGAATTTCTGTGACTAATATGCACTAACTTTTTCCTGAATTAATATATATTATCATTCTGTGCTATAACAACATGTTTAAGATGATATTTTATAAAGTAGCACAACTTCGTCTTACATAAGTTCTCAAACTATTCATATTGCTCGACAAATCTCCTAACTGTATAGATTAAAAATATATTTAATATAATAACGATTACTGAAACATGAAATTTCTTTCCTTCAATGAGGGCCCAAAGAAGAAATTAAGTCTTGGTGTAAAAATATGTCTGTTATACCCAGTCTTACAGAAAGCACTTAAGTACTACAATAGGTAGACCCAAGATCCTGCCAAAAAGACTCATGCATTTCAATATAATGTTTAAAGTATTTCGACAGGTTTCTTTCAATGATAAAACTATTGTTAACATATACGAAATGAAAGAAAGAAGGATCATTATTGTGAATTAAAAGAAAATTTACCTAGTAGCTTTTAATTTGAAATTGTTGATTTCTGTGAGTTTACTATCACAAGAGGATTATTAACAATTAAATTAAAAGTGTGAAAGTTAGTTAGATAATCAGTTTTATATGTCATTCAGACTCTGTTAAATCTTTAGCATAATATATGAAATTGGAAATAGCATGAACTCACTTCCTACTGCAATTTGATGTTCGCCTTCCGTTGTGGTACCTTTTGCTGACTTTTCGTTCACACTCATGTACTCCTCGGTCAACCAAATCAAAGAATAACATGTCTTCTTTCTATCTCCCTATACCTAGGTATAATTCTTGTGTGGAGCTACTCTGGTATGTCTGTCTTCGCAGATTCTCATACATTACGCATATAGATGTATTTTTGAGCAGAACATGAGTTATAAAAAAAAGTTTCTAGTATATATTTGTGTATCATGCTTAATACTGTAATATATAGATATATTTTCAAATCAGGAGTGTCTTTTATGAAACAAAATTAAAATATAGAATATCCTCTACCTATAATCTTTTTTGTCTCTGGAATAACGTTTATCTTAACTTTTGGGATCTTAATAATACAATAAACCTTGGTTACGTAAACAATTGAATAAAAAAACGATTTAACACTTCCCGGATACGGGGTGTTTGGGCTATTTTTTAGACTTTCAGTCAAGCAGCTACTGCATCGTCACTACTTATCCTAGGATCATGGTTTATACCTCATTCTCTTCAGAATTGAGCTGGCTTTCAAATGGTACCACTTGCATGCTCATACCATATACCAGGAGGGGGAAAAATGATGTCAAAGGAAAACTTTCGGAGGGAAATTTTTTTCCTCGCACTTTGGGTCCGGTGTAAACGTAGCCATCTAAAAAAAAATATAAATAGTACTTGGTATACTGAATGTGTGTGCCAAATTTCAATTTTCTACCTTGAATACCAAGGGCGGGAGAAATTTTATCAGGAATTCCCACCATGCCCCAAATTACCGTAAAACACCATGATCTCAGTTAAAAAATTTCCGGAGACATCCCTAATTACCCTAGAATCATGTTTCTCCCATCATTCTCTTCAGAATAGAACTGCCTTTCAGGCGGTATGACTCACGTGTCTCCATCATGTATCTAAGGCGGGAAAATGAGGAAAAACGGGGTTTTGGGGGTAAAAATATCCTTTTTTCAACTTTTAGCCCCCTTGGACCCCCCTGTTTTATCGCAGAGATCTGAAAAAATCTGGTAAATACTACTCGGTGGCCTGAATGTTTATGCACAATTCCAATTTTCCAGGTGCAAAAGTAAGCCCGCCAAAAAAAAATATACCGACAATGTCCCATATTCCGGCATACGGAGGGAAATTTTTAAACATTCCCTGAGACATACCTAATTAGTCTAGGGTCATGTTTCGCCTATCATTCTCTTCAAAATAGAACTGCCTTTCAGGCGGCACCATTCACTTGTCCCCGTCATGTATCTAAGGCGGGAAAATCCCGTGAAAGGAATTTTTTGGTAAAAATTTCCTTTTTTCAACGTTTAGCCTCTCTGTACCTCCCTGTTTTAACGCAGAAATCTAAAAAAAAAAAAAACTGGTAAATACTACTCGGTGGACTGAATATTTTTGCACAACTTTAATTTTCTAGGTGCAAAAATAAGCCAGCAAAAAAATAATACCGAAAATGTCCAAAATTCCCCTATACAGAAGTATATTTTGATAAAAATCTCCTGACACTTCCCTAAATACCCTAGAGCCATTTGTCCCACATCATTCTCTTCAGAATAGAACTGCCTTTTAGACGGTATAACTCGCGTGTCTCCATCATGTATCTAAAGCGGAAAAATGAGGAAAAACGGGATCTTTGGGGTAAAAATATCCCTTTTTTAAAATTTTAGCCCCTCTGGTTCCCCCCTGTTTTAACGCAGAAATCTGAAAAAAAATCTGGTAAATACTACTCGGTGGACTGAATGTTTGTGCAGAATTTCAATCTTCTACGTTCAAAAATATCATCATCATCATCATCATAGGTATACTGCCTTTATTGGCAGGTCACTTGCCGCAGCTGAGAAGCTTCCATGCTCCACGGTCCTCCGCTAACCTTTTCGTCTTCGCGTACGATCTTTCTGTTTTAATATCATCCATTAATTGTAGTCTCCTTCGCCCCCTCCCTCTCTTTCCCGCCACCATACCCTCTAGGACGTCCCTCATGATACAATATCTTCAAAAATAAGCCCGCCAAAAATACTTTACATAAACCCCCCCAAGAAATATTACACGAAAATATATATTTTAGACTTATGACGTCATCACCTCCTATGTCTCGACGCAGAAAGGTGTGAAACCATACGTAATGTCTTCTACAATCCCTCTGGACTTGAAAAAAAAAAAAAAGACACGGACGAAAAAGCTCAAATAGGAGAGTTATAACGCAATGTACCATGAAACACCCCGTATGGTACAGATTATACCATGGGATCCCCAAAGGGTTAAACTAGTTTCAAGTTTAAATATTTCTTTCAAATCAACAATAGAAATTAAATAATAATCCGTCACATTAAATAGTTCGGAATTATGATATTAAACATTTTTTTAAAAAAATCTCATATATAAAAATAAAAGTACAATTGACTGGGATCGAAACACCGGGAAAGCTGAAGCGCTTCAGGTGAATTTTGGAGTTACGTTAAATTACTTACATGTAATTAAATTTTCGTCGTGTCATCTTGATTGAAATGTAACATTAGGAGTTATATTTCGGGCTGTCAGCATCTACGGTATGAGGGATGACGTCCCTCGGCGACCACTCTACCCGGGATAGAGAGAATGAAGAAAGGAAACGGCCTGGAACATTCATGTGAGATATCATTGCGGTACTTGCCTGATATGAATGAGGGAAACCAATTAAAACTTTGCTGATGATGGTTGGTCTGAAAAAAAAACTTTTATACCTTACCAACCGACTATCCTCACCGGAAATCGAACCCGGCCTGCTTGTCCCAAAGACAAGAGCTTTAGCAACTACGCTATGCGGATTACTTGATTAAATATTCTCACAGGATTTTATTATTACACTTTCAAATATTTTCCAAAGACTTATTCTTCCTGTGAGAAGAACGGGTATTTCAACTAGTAATTACATCAGACATATATTATAGTCTATATAGAATAATGAATTGTTCCGAACAAAGGAATCTATCTCGTGAATATTTTATGTTTCATGTTCATGAAATAACTTCGAGAAATCCTAAACCGTAATGATACTTACATTAGAAACCCATTACAATGATAATGAATAAATAATTACTTTAGTTAGCTATTAATCTCATATATTATATACAAACACGAAAAACAATCGAATATATGTATTATTTAACATGATGAAGTCACAAAATATTCTATTTCTAGGTTGCTAATGTTCTTTGATCATTAAGAAGAATAATAATAAAGTACAGACAACACGGCAATATAATTACAAATAATTTAATTTAGTAAAAGAAGAATTTTTTGTGTATATGCAAAAGTTAAGAAAATGATAATATATTTTGCAATACTAGTTATAGAAAGAATTCTTAGCTTACTAACTAAAATATTTAAATGTGATAGTGGAAGTAGCTTAAATTTGTTAGTGAGAATACCAATATGACACCTCAAGCCGTTCTAAACCCATGAAAAACATGTATAAAAATTGCTATTTTGTTGAAAATGACGCTGAAATTTTTAAAATAATTTTTGCGCTATTTTTTTTTCCTTTTATAATATTATATTATTTTAATAGCTGTAATTAAAGGAGGTTTTTGCAATTACATAACTTTTAGCTGTGTTGTAAATTTCAACACAGTTTATCACAACGGTTTGAGATATGAACATTCTGTAAATACATTATTAATTTTTCGTCTTTCCTATTACTTCTTAGATGCAGTATTTATCAGAGTAGTTTTCGAAATAAATTATTTTTCTAAGAACTTAAATTCTTAATTCCTTGTAACTTTGTCCCTATTTAAATGCGTCGTGTCATAATCATAGTGCTCGACACTAGACAACTTTGGATATGCATTATCCCGTCCGTTTAAGTTGCATTATTACTGTTGAAGCGGTCTAGAAAAATTTGATACTGTATGTTTTCGTTAAATATGTAAATTTAAAATATATAATAACGACTAGCATAATTAGTAATAGTAGTAATTGTATCTTATTTGCTTTATCATCTTGTTTATTATTTTAGTATTTTGTGTTATTTATTTCTGACTGAAGATTTCATTTTACTACATGTTATTTTAGTTTAGTTTTTAAATCATGTTCTGTAATATTTCTAGCATTTATTTTTATTTAGTTTTTGTTTTTAGTTCTACAGTTGTCTGTTCTTAAATAATCAAAGTTCTTGCCAATGTTCTCAGTCAAGGACAGGCATGAGTGTACGAAAGCTACTTCTTCATAATCAACAACAAAAGAATATTCTTAGATAATTTTGTTAATAAAGCACGAGTTTTGCAAGAATAGTCTTGTAAGGCAGTTCTTGCACGAAATGTCTGATAACTCTGGAAAGTCTTGATAGATAATTCTATCTGTCGAATCATCATCTACAGCCCTTCTATCGGTATTCGATGCCATCTAAATGTACATGTAATACATACATACATCGAAGAATGTGATCTTGGAGAGGTAAATATGTCACCTTGCTCTAGAGTTCCCATTGAGGTATTCCGTGGATGTTTTGATTCTGTAGGTGAGCAGACATTAACAGAAAATTGATTCTATTGAATTCATTTCCCTTGTTATACATGATATCTTCACACATTAATCAATAACAGTTAAAAGGCTCTGTCAAGGTCAACCACACTTACTCCGCTAATACTCTACAACTATCACAAATACACCACATTGTAATCTTGGTGACAAAGAACAGCAGGAGAGCAGCCACCATATCAGAACCACTAAGCAAGGACGGAGAAAAAGAACCACCCACACTGAGAAAAAAAATTGTAGGTAGCGTACTTAAAAAGATAGGTTACATGCGTAATTCCTGTAGTTTTTGGACTTAACGTACAGCACACGTATAACTGAAAACGCATGTTTTATAATACTTTCTGTATAAGTGTTCCATCTATACGTACTTTCCGTATGAAACAATGTAGGCATTCAGGATCTCACATACAAATGGACGTATATAACATATAGCTGATGAAGGTAACATAAGTATATGCATGTGATATACGGAAAACTGTTAGATATCAGACATCCTGCAACGGCATGATGTAACACCTAAAGGCAGTGCCTATGTAGCATACTGATAACGTATGCTCCGTACTGATTTCTATAGTAAGCAAGAGGATACCGTATATTTGTACAATATATCGCTGTCCGGAGAACGGATTTTTCTCTGTGCATATTAGTATAGCCACTACACAATATTCCACCAGAAGCAGGAATGGAAGAATCGGCCCTTTCGATGATTACTATAACCCTCCCCGCATCACAGACCCAGAAGAAATATCATCTACTCCACAACAATTAATCTTCATAGACAAAGCGCATATAGTGGATAAAGGCATTGATTTTCGTTTCACTGACTCCAAAGGTTTTTTAGACTGTATCAAAGCAGGCATGCAAAACACACCAAAATGTCAAGAGTTCAGAGGACATCCTATTATAGACAAGATTAGCCTATCGATGGTCGATTTTATATCTACTATACCATTTCATCTATTTTCTTGTTTCTGCAGATGATTTATGACTCATCGGTAGGAACGAATTTCTATTCTTCAAGAAAAATCGAAGTTAAAGTTTCAGTTCACAAGTCCGAAATTATTTGACTTTCGGAAAGAAGGAAGTCAGTAGGAGACACTGATACAAATTGTACTACTCCAGAGCCAACGATTGCTTCCGAACAAAAGTAGAGCACACCAAGAAATCAACATGGACATGGCAAGGTATCAACATGAAAATGAGCTGGAAGAAATATGGGGTAAGCTTTACCAACAAAAAGTGTACTTTTATAATATTATCCATATGCTGTCTGGCGGAGATTCCTTCCGTTAGTTAAGATGTTTTTTTACGTATCCGGAAGAAGTCAACCAACTTATCTCAAAATTGATATGCCTCACTGTCCGATGGCAAATGGCAGAGATATTTGGGAACACAGTAAGACCTACCTCATGCAGGTGGGGGGGGGAGATATTCAATTTTCCATTGCATTCTGGAGAGGAAATATCGTCTCTCCAGACTATGATACACTTTTAGCAGAATATGCCTTAGATGCAGATATTTCCACTACAATCAGAGTAAACAGCCAATAAACAAAATGTTATATGCTACATGCAAAAGCATGAGGGCACAGAACAGGGAGCAGTAGCTATTATCTACGTCCTACCCAAAACCATTCAAGTTCCTTCCAAACATAACTAAATCACGAGTACTGAGTTAATTTCTGGCTCTTCACAAAGTCAAACCACCCAAAAAATAAGTCACCAGCCACAGAAAAACAACCACCAGTAACAAAAGACCATGAACGTCTAATTCAGAAAATGGTTGTAAAGTCTATTCAACCCATTATCAAATGGGTAGTTTCCATAGTGGCAATGATTACCAACCCAGTTTAGTAGCAAACACTATCACAAGCAATTCAGAAAATTCATCACCACATCTTTTACAACCAAAAATGAACATAATCACATATGTATGAGGACACATGTATATTACACGGAGAAAAGTACACCAACCTACACATCAAGAACAAAGAACGAACACATGCAAGAAATAAGAAAAGAACACGTAACTACAATAGCCTAAAAAGTTGAAGTAACCTACCTATTAATATTAGCAAAAGTTGAAAAACACAAATTATATTGTAATATTGGATAGAGTAACAGTACAGGGTGTTTCCCTCACCTTTTCATTATAAAATTTTCTATACAGTTTAAACACCAAAATATAAACAAGTATTTTCTCTAGTAGTTCCTTCCTCTGTAACCCGGACTTCCTGCTCATAGCAGCTCGCAGGTTTAAGGTTCATTTGTTAGGAGAGACTCTGTCCGTTGCAGCCGATTTAAAGCAATCTCTTGCCCGATGTACGTAGCTTAGAGGTAGGATAATATCTCCTACCGATGCAGAGCGGAGATGGATGAGGATACTTCTTTCCCTATGCAGCTCAAAGGTAAAGGCAGAGGAGTCTCTCCAGCCCAGTGCAGCTTGGAGAGATAAGTAGGACGTGACCAGTTGATAAGTGATGTCTTCTGCCTCGTGGTGTCAGGTTTTATAGATAGTTTGGAGACAACGCCTGTGCAGGAATTGAAGGAGTTGTCTTTGTACCTCTTCGTGTCCTCTTCGTGTTCCCTCGGAGATTGAACGCAGATCGCAAGTGAAGTTGTTTACTAATATGAGAAAATATTCTAATAATTTGTGAGAATTCTTTTCTAGACTTCAAACTATGCTATAGATAAGTATGGGAAATATTGAACAATAAATATGTCGGCCTGTTTATCGACAATTATAAGAGTAAAAGCGTTAAGAGCTAGCGAAAGCGATCTTTTCATATACGTAGATTCAATGTCCAGAGAAGGCACTCCATCTTTCTTTCTTCGCCTTTTATTCAACCGGAAGTGCTCGAAATCACCATTTACGGTTTTCACGTTGATCACCATCAAACAAAAATGGTAGTAGATAGCAAGAAGTGGATTTTATGAAATGAATTTAGCGTAAGTAAGCATCTATGTTGAAATCAGAAGTGGTTGAAACGCCACTTCCATTTACAATAGATGGATAAGATCGGAGGTGAAACCGATCATCCATACGAAAAATCAGTTTTCCTCTACCTTTTCCCGTTTTTGCTCTAGAACGATTAAAAATATACTTTACTTCCACCTATATCCATCTGCTGAAACAGGAAATGTTAGAAGACAATTACCATTTCAATATTGATCTTCAGAGAACAAAATCAATACAAGATAAATAGGAATTGATTTTTGATACCAATTTGGGTCCCAAGAATATGTTTTGTCTTCAAGTTCCTCTATTAAAACCAAAATTCATATAATGCTATGATTTTCGTTTTTAAAATTGATGGACATATAGAAAATCGGTAAAAGACAGTAGACAGTTTAACGCTTTTTTCCGTAATTCAGGGTTTATTAAAGGGTTGCAGGAACATGGATTTTGAAGTAAATGCAGAGAAAAATAACTAATGGAAGTTGACCAGGATTATGAATGCGTTGAAACATCAAATAATCCTTACGACAAAGTAGACACTTTCAAATATCTAGGATCTATGTTAACAGACCAGAACCATACCAATGAAGAATTTAAATGTCGACTAAACAGAAGGAATCTTCGGTTGTCTCGGATTCTGTCGAAGAATTTGAAAGTTAAAATATGTAAAACGATAAACCGCGTATCTTGTGTTGAACATGGTCGTTCATTATGAGAGAAGAACGCAGACTGAAAGTATTTGAGAATAAAATCCTGAGAATAAGATTCGGATCCAAGAAGAAAGGGATTGGACATGGCAGAAATTTCAGAACGAAGAACTGATTAATTTATACCACTTACCAAACATTGTTACGGTCACCAAGTTGAGGAGGTTCAGGTGGACAGATCATGTAGCCAGAATGGAAGAAAACAATAACGCTTTAAAGGTTTTAACTGGAAATCCAATCGGAAAATGTCCCTAGGCGTAGATAAGAGGCTAATATTAAGATGGATCTCGCAGGAATAAGAATACAAAGTAGAAAGTGGATTCAGTTGGCTAAGAATAAAAGTCAAGGGAGATCTTTTGTGAACGCTGTACTGCACCTCCGGGTTACATAGACCATAGAGTTAATTAGTAAGCTAAGAGTAAGGTCTATTTCCGCCATTATCGTTACAGAAAACCCGAAAGTTGTAAAGATTTTTGCAATTTCTGGTTTCAAATTAGATCCTTCTAGAGCAAACACGGCAATAGGTAGAGCGGTACTGCTTTTTCATATGAATTCAGCTTCTCAATAACAGGTTTCAGCATCGATCATATCAATCTATTGTAATTAGAACTGATAATTCAACCATTTCCGATTTTGATATTAAATTTGCCATAACTTGGAAGTCTACCGTAGTTTCACAAATGTGAATATTAAATCTGCCATAACGTGGAAGTCTTTCACAAATGTAGAAAGTAAACTCACTTTTTCTCTATCTAAAAGAAAAGAAAACATATGGACAGCTTATCTTATCGCAAACCTGCGTATGAAACAATAACTTCCAGTCATTTTTGTATTTTCTTACCTTAAGAATACCTTTGTTACATCTATTTGAAAGAAATATACAAGGGTTGTAATGAAATTTTTATTACTTCTGCGTGTTTATTTCGCTACTTAACAATTTAAAAAGAGAGAAAAATAAAAAAGCAACGTTTGCGTGAGGTAAGATTTAGATTATGAAGAAACAAGAAACAAAACATCTGCATTAAGCGTTGTTTAAGAAAGAGATTCGTTTGAATAATAGTCACAATTGGGAAAAACTGTAAGTGATAAATGCTACCGCACAAAGTACAGCAAATAAACCACACGAAAGGGTTATATAGTGATGATAGGTTTAAGAAAAGGTAATCGATTAATTTTTCCTTGTTAAGTAACAACTAAAAGAAGTTTAAAACGAGTAAAAAAGGGGGCACTACATTACGTACACTTAGTTTGTCTTGTGATCCTGAAACATGTTTCAACATGTTATTAGCTGCTTCCTCTCAGATTATACTTGCTTCAATTAAACGTCATTTATGATCGGGAAAGTTATAGAAACACTTCTAAGTGCGTGTACTCTCAACAGCATTAACGAAGACTTCTCACGTTTTATCCTTTCCTTGTTTTGAAGTCTTATGATTTAATCAGTACATTGAATGTTCATGCATAGTTAAACTGTTATCTCGCGTAAATTTATGCGTGTACTTTCTGGTTCAATTCCCAGTAGGAAACCACATAAGTTCAGTTGCATCAATGGACAACATGTTCATAAAGGCGCCTGGTCAATTAGAAATTTTAGGTGAAAGATTAATAGACCAAATGAGATAAAGATAATAATATAAATTGCTGGCAGAGTTATCGGCCAAATAAGAGAACAACCAACATTGTGATACTCGTCATTTCTTGACCTACAAATATATGTACATGAAATACATGTACTACAAATACATGTACTATTTGCTCAGATATCTGTGGCTTTCAACTCAGCGACGGAACGGTCACCAATTTGATGAACTAAGACCTGGATGACTAAGTAGCAGTTGCACCTGACAATCAGTGAAGACCTAGATTGACCCGAGCTGACCCGGAACCAACGAAACATTATCATACATATATATGAAGAATATGTATGTACAGTAGAACCCCTCTTGTCCACCCTCGGTTGGTCAGCCACTCCGGTTGATCCGACCATGTTCGAGTCGAACTTGTCCCGACTTGTCGGTGAATCACGAGGTCCATTGTCGTTTACTGCCGTCGCAGCATTGTTATTTACTTGTGTGCTTGTTCGCATTGTTACCGCTTGTTCGCTTTAGTGCTCCGTCATCTCTTGTATAGTTTCTCTCATTGCGGGTGTTTTCTGTACTGTACTTTGCAGTTTTTACTGCTTACTGTTCTTTGGTTTTACGTATTTTCCTGTATTTTCTGGTAATTCACATTCCGACCATATCCCCAGTCCCAAAGGTGACGGATTAGGTTTTTTTTTATATACTATAATTCAAATTAACATGAGAATCCTGACTTTTTCTCTTGCCTTTCTTACCACAGCTATAATTTTCTTTCCTCCTTTTTGCCTCTTTTTGTATGTATGTATGTATGTATGTATGTATGTATGTATGTATGTCATAGCACTACACTGAAAGATAACTTCAAGTGTTATCAAAGTGTAGACGTGTAAGAATCGCACAAAAGAAAAATTTCAGATTTTTCTTATGGGAGGTGTTAAAGAACAAAGCCTGTTAAACTTGTCGTGTAGAACATACGGAATGCTGCTGATCCCTGTGATCAGAACAAGGCTGAATTCTTTGTTCAAAACTACTTACTATTTTTGTATTATAGTTTGAGACATGAATAAACATTAAATTATATTTGTGATATTCATGAAAGGACACCTTGATTAAGAAATCCCATCTAAGAAATCGAAGACATGCATATATGATTCGAGTGGTGGGTATCATTTATAAAATTCTTCAGTAATGTTATAAATTTGGTAATACATCAGGTACTTCGGGGTGATGAGATCCATATATCCAAGTGTGAGGAGACATAATTCGTGATTTTGTGATTCGGTAATCCTTGTCATAGCAGTTGCAACCAGTGCAGCATACTTTAATCAATAGTACTTCCTTAATACAAAACTTTACACTGTATGTTCACCATTTTTAACACTAAGTTTCTTTGAACTCCCGAACAAGCGAGGACCTAGTACAATCATTACAGGAGTTACATTCCCACAGAGACAAACTATTATACATTTCTATCGCACATTACAATGTATGAAATTTTGAACGTGCAATGTGTCATAGGGTGTACAATAAATGACTATGATATTCATCTTTCAAGACATATTTTTCAAATAGTGGCACTAATCAACTATCTTGACTTGTTTCCCGATTTTGTAACCACCATATAGGTAGATCAAACATCTGATTTTGTATAGTTAAACGTTTTTAATCGGAAAAGTTTATAGTGGATTCATATCTTATCAGTTAGTAGAACATCTACAAGGATTCGAACAAGTATGTGTAAGATTATTAGCATTAGATTAAAAACTAATAACAAAACTGAAATTCCCTCCCGGTTCTGGGTAGCGTACGTGTGTTCGGCGCGGAGGATCCAGGTTTGATCCTCGGTGGGAGATCAGTTTAAATCCTTCGTTAAGCTGTAGGTCCTCGTCTCATATAACCGCGGTGCTGAAGGAAATCTAAACTCAAATCCAACCCACGAATAATAAAACTGAAGAAACACAAGTTACCCTTTGTTCTTGTAGGCACCAGTGGAGTATTGCTTGAAATCGTGTAAATTGACTAATTTCAACATACCACTGTCGGTAAGATGTTTAACAATGATGACAATGACCATATGACGGATTGCTGGCTAAGTAAAAAGAAGTTCAGAAAATGCATCGTATCACTAATTAACTAAATCAGTAATTGAGTTCACGACACTAATTATATTAACAAGTTTCCACAGCATTTCAAAGACAAAATATAGGCCTAAACATTATTAACAATTTAATACTGAGTGTCACTTTGTAGTACCCCTTAAGCTACCTATGAAGTCATGCGTCGCAGCGTAGTTTAAAAGACATTGTATTAGATTACAACGCATATTATTTCTTCCTATAGTAGGAGACTTTGCTCAAGGAATTTGAAGGCGGGCTTCGAGATCCCTTTAAATACATAATTCTGTTGAAAACACCTCACTGTTTGTCACACAGCTTGTAAAATTGTTTCTATTACTACTGTTCTCTAATAGTGTTAGTCTAGTGTACTGTCGATTCTACTGTTACATAACAGCTTAAGTCTGCCAGACAAACACTTAATGGATTAATCGCTAAGTAGCAACATCATGTCCAAGAATTTACTATCATTTCTTAATTGAGTCCCTTAGTATAGTTATTTGGGTACTAATTTTACAGGAAGTCATTTATTTTTAATTCAATGTCCTGTTATTGGAACAGTAGTAGCGTGCTCCCCTCTGATGAGAGAACTTACATGTTCCATCCCAGATCGTGTAAGTTTTCGATGAACAACATCGTAAGCATGATTATTTCTAAGTTATTTTGTTTCCTCCCACAGTATCATTCCACCAATTCTTTCATAATCATTCACTTTTATCAATCAATCGTTTTGTTTATCCTACAGAGCATAACGATGGGACGTTAAATTAAATATATAGTGTACCACAAATGCCCTGTGAAGTCGTAGTTGTATTCTCCCAGACGAACGAACAACTGATCGAGGGACTTTGACATTGGTAAACCCAGTGGTAACAGATAAATAACATCAATGACGGAATTTGTGGATTAGAACAAACAAAACTCGTGGATTCATTACTATTGATACACTGCTAACAGTTCTCTACATTTTTCTCAACTTTACCTTTCAAAAGAGGCAAACAAAATCATTGATGTCGGGGTCAAATTTTTTGCTGCTAAACCACTTGTGTGTCCATTACTGATCTTCTATTGGCAGCAATTCTCTACACCTCGCTCTTTCCTTACCATTTACTGATACAAACTAGAAATTTAATGGCTGGGTCCAAATTTTTGCAGCAACACCACTTGTCGATACATTACTGCTTCTATACTGGCAACACACCTCTACTTCACTCCCACCTTATTCGTACCTTTTACTAACACAAACAAGAACATCGATGGCAGGCAGGGTCGAAGGTTTTGCAACTATAGTACCTGTTGGTTCATTACTGTTCGTATTCTGGCAACATTTCTCTACATCTGGCTCTCGCCTTACCCTCTGCTAGCAGGCAAACAAAAACATCGATGGTGGAGCCAAAGGTTTTGCAGCAAAACCATTTGTGAATTCAATACTGCTTGTATATTGGCAACACTTCTCTATACCCTTCTCTAGCCTTATCTTTTGCTGACTGCCTAAACATCAGTGTCAGAGCAGATGGATTAGCAGGACACTACTCGTAATTCCACCATTACTCAAACGCTGGCAACACTTATAATTCTCCAATTTCACATTCTTCCGTGCTTG
This sequence comes from Thermobia domestica, assembly GCF_964235325.1. NCBI lineage: Eukaryota > Metazoa > Arthropoda > Insecta > Zygentoma > Lepismatidae > Thermobia > Thermobia domestica. The sequence goes on from NC_137464.1 coordinate 47,139,014, forward strand.
ACTTTTGTTATTCCTTTTTGTTGCTGCTCTGAGTGTAAAAGTGTTCTCCAACATCATACTTCAGTCAATTAGAAATTTCTACACTACTCTGTTCTTTGCAAGCCTTCAGTATGACCCAGGCATTTTGTCAGTTCTTTGAGATCTTTCATTTAACCAAGTCTATTTGTATTTGAAAACATTCCAATACTTTTATTGTCGCCTCTTAAAATTAGAAATTTCTCGTGTCTTCTCGAAAACGAGACGAAATGTACCTTTTTAAATTTGAGACAAGACAAGTTGAGAAATTTCACGAGATCTCGTGTGTAGGAAAGCAGCTACGCGAGGATCCACAGAGTCGTCCCTCTAAAAACTTCATAACTCAACTAAGATTTGTAAACATCCTTGATACAACTACACTTGTTTAACAGAGAAATGATTGATGTATCCTAAAGATTTGACTTTACATCCCATTTGTACTCTTTCTTTTCTTATATTAATAATCTAGTTCTATTTGTTTTTTTCTAAGAAAATAGTGTATTAATTAATATTTATTTACCATCTTTTCGGGGACAAAACAACGCAGGTTCTGTACTGTGTAGACGCACTGGACACCTCAGAAAACTTTAAACTCTTCCCAACAAAAATTTCTGGGTTTGTACCTGCTCGTGGACATCGTTGGTATTTCACCTAAGTTTCATTTCACAAACATTGTTTTAGTATTTCATGACTCATAGTATACAAACTCTATAAATTGACAAAGTGATTGTACAAACATAGTGAAAAGTATTTATTAAAACATAAAGACGCTCCAATATAATATGCTCCAATAATAAATATGATTTAAATATTCTTGTATTATATGTTTCGTGGACCTCTCGTGAAGCGGAAAAAGAATTTAGAAATTTACTTTTAGATGAAATTAAGAAAACATCGTGGTGTGTATATACAGTATGCGGCAAAATAAACAGTACTGAAATTCGCGTGCAAATGGCACGCGGGTGTAATGTGGTATGAGCTGTGAGCACCACATTGTATGCTTAGCTGTGTGGACTAGCGGAGTATGCACTTGGAGTGAAGATAATGTTACTCACAACAGAGGAGAAGGTGTTTATTTTAGAGCACTATTTCCGCTCATAAGGTGTGGACCAGCATCTCACTGCAGGAGACGCGTGGAGATGCCACCATGTAGGTTATACTAAAGGAAGCAATTTTCTGAATATATGATACTCTACCACTGTACTGGAGTTAAGAGAGAAGATTCGATCATTTGTTTTGTTGTTCCAGCAAGTTGTGTTCAGTAACATGTTCATCGATCTACAGAATGGCTATGAAGAATGTCAGATGTAATGGTCAACATTTTGAACACGTGATGTACAGGCTCAATTCCTCTTAAATTTACAATTTGTGTTGAGTAACAATTAGTTGACATTTCTTATGTTTCATTACGTTCTACAAAAAATAAATAAATAAATGCCAACGATATGATTTCAGTACTGCTTGTTTTGCCACATACTGTACATCTAGACGAGACAAGACAAACTAATTTTTCATCTCCTGAACAACACTGATCTTTTTCTCCTCTTCTCCCTTCTGGTTCCTGTTTGTTGTTGCTCTGACACTGTGAGATTAAAGGGGTCCTCCTACTGCATGAATTGGTTGATTGGAAATTTTTGCACTAGACAATTTATTTCAAATCTTCGGTATGATCAGGTCCTTTTGTCTATATCTCTGAGACACTTCATTTAACCAATATATTAATATTTGAACAAAATCCATCTCTTCCGCTAGTCAAAGAGTTCACTGAAATATACAGGGTGTTTCCAAACAACACCGACAACATTTGGGAGGTGATTCCTGACACCAAGATAAGACAAAAAGTATAGACCATCCTGGGTGCACAAATACTTTTTTTCGGAGTTATAGGCTTCCTAAAACATGAAAAAAGTGAACTTTAAAGGTCCGTAGCTCCTAAACTTTGGGACCTATCGTAGTCGGGTCGAGACTTCACTTAGGAGTTAGTATGCGCCCTATCCAAAAATCCATGTTTCAGATCCTGTGGTACTTCCGCAACAATTTTTATAGAGGTAGTTGGTGAGTACTTCAAATTATATGCCTGCACCCAAATTCCCTCCATAAAAATTGTTGCGTGAGTACCTTAGGATTCTGAAACATGGATTTTTGGGAAAGGGAATATATTAGTTTCAAAGTGAAGTCTTGACCCGACTAGGTAGATCCCATAGTTTTGAACTAATGGACCTTTAAAGTTCATTTTTCCATGTTTTCGGCAGCCTATAACTCCGAAAGGAAGCATTTGTGCACCCAGGTTGGTCTATACTTTTTTGTCTTATCTTGGTGACAGGAATCACCTCCCAAATGTTGTCGGTGTTGTTTTAAAACACCCTGTATATACATTTATGGTTAGCTTAACCAACTAGATTTACTTTTATGTTCATTCATTATGAAGTAGAGACTATTTGAAGTCTATTGTGAAAAGCACTCTAGTTCTATATCTTCATATTAGTGTTCTATTATATGCTTAGAATATAAATTGCTATTGTTCCACTACTTTGGAAAGAGAACATTAAATTATCCTCGGATGTATTTCCTTCCCTTAACATACGATAACTGTTCACTCACGAAGTCAATCATTCAGGAATAAAGAGCTTTATTATAACAAGGTTAAAAGACATTAAGAATTGGAGAGATACTTGAAAATTTCTTTGTCCGTCATTGAAGACAGGCTCCTGTGTGCTTCGCAGAACTAAGTACTATGTTTAAATCTTTATTTTTTTTATTTTTTTTACTTAAGATTTTTTCCTTTACAAAATTCTTTCAAGAAAGTGAATTGAAGGACAATAACGTTTCTCCTATGAAGAAAATTATTCATTATGTTGTATTATACATAAGTTATTTCCTGAATCCTTTGTTTCGAAGATCTATGGATCTCTATACGAAAAATTGTTTTTTAAGAATGCTTGTGCTTGAAGGGCTTTTTCTTTAAGATTAATATTAAAGCCCATCTTCAGATCCATATTTCACTCACTAATGATGCCATTCACAATAAAAGCAATCGATGTATACACTTATATATGCACACTGTATCCCTTTCATTTTTTAATGTACAGTATCTTAAATGAGAAGCTATCAATGAAACTAGCAACACCTTCCGAAAATTACTGCTGAAATATTTCCGTTTGGTGCTACAATGAAAGGTAAGAGCAAGTGAAAGGCGAAGAATCGATTTAGGGTGGGAACATCTTTTAAAAGCAATAGTTTAAGTCGATTTTCTAAAGGTTGAAAGAGAAGGAATCGAAACGTCGAGGGTTGGAATTCCCGATTCCCAGACACTAAGTATTTCCAGAGCAATTCTTCATTCACACTACAAATGGCTAAAGACATTTTAAAAATTTAAATTTAATTAAAATGTACTGATAGTTATTGTTGTACCAGGTCAGACAACCCTGAAAACGGCCCTGTATATATCTATATCTATACGTATGTATCTATATCTATCTATCTATCTATAAATATGTGATTGTGTGTGTGTGTGAATAAAATTAGTGTTTAGTTGAAACGACATTACCACCTTACTCTTTAAAATGATTTCAATGCCAACCAGTAGCAAAATGTTCGAAAATTTATATTTTTTTAAGTCACTCTCAATTATTTTGTTATTGGAATTTAGGGAGAACTCACCCTATTGACATCGAACAATCAATAACATAATTTGGTTGCTTCACTTTGAGTATTATGCACGAAAAAAGACGAAATTGAAATCTCGTGACGAGATTCGAAATGAAATGAAATGAAATCTTTCAGTTTAACGTCCCACGTTTACGTATGTTAGGCCACGGGAGATGATGATTCAAGCAAGTGAATGGTGATGGAAGAATAGGTGGAACGCAAATGTGGGAGGAAATGAGAAAAAACGATGGACACGATGTTGGCCTGGGATCGAATAAGGGACCCCCGCACCAGAGGTTAGATCTCTCCTACTGAGCTCCTGTAACGAGATCCGAGAAGGAAAGCTCTTCTAATAGAAACAGATATATATTTTTCTAGAAGTGACATAACTTTCACTACACATTTTTAAGACGAGACAACTTCTTTCCCACTTCGATATAAGATCGCCTATGAGGCAAGAGTTGAACTTGTTTCTTTTCGTCTCGTGTCGTGAGCAAGCCAACGTCAATGACAAAGTTTTCGTAGCTCTTTTTCAGTATCTCCTTTGTTTTTATTAACTGGCTAACATGTTATTCATCTGTATCTGATGGTGAGGATGTATGCAAACAACATCTCTGCTGTAATATCATAAATCTATACCAGATATATCCCTGGATAGAAACACGTGATTGATATACAGGATGTTCCATAAAGTTCTATTCGTACAAAAAATGAACATCTTTTTAAACCCATTTTTATTTTTATAACATGTTCAACATGACTGCTATTGTTTTAAAAACATATTTTGATGCGTGTCTACTGCTGAAGAGCACGCATAAGTACAGCTGGAGCTATGCTTGCAATACTATTGGTGATAGGTTCCTTGAAATGGCTTATATTTTGTATCTTTTCGTGATGCACTCTGGCGTTTAAATGTTCCCAAATATACAAATGAAATGTTGTGATACCTGAGTATCTGAAAGGTCACACCGTAGGAATACATCGATCGATCTATCCAAGGATCTTGAAACTGCTTATATAACCACTGATGTTCGTTATTTGTTTGTGATCATTTTTTCTATGCATAAAAACTTTAAGAAACTCCGCATAACTACAGATAGCTTTAAATATATAAATTTAGACCAACTGTATTTAGCAAGCATAATTTCTCGGGGTTCTCCCGTTCTTTTCACTTTCTCCATTCCACCATTTCGCTCATGTCTCATCATCACCGTCTCCTTTAGCCTAACCGGCATAAGCGTGGGACGTAAAACTCAAAGATTTCATTTCATTTCATTTCTGATACCACACGATGTGTTTTACTATGACTAGCAAGCTGTTCATGGCATTGAAATAAAGATTATTATTATTGTTATTATTGACAGAAGATATTAAAATTGTTTTTATTATTATTTTGGACGAATAATTAGCAGAGAAACATGTAGAAATTCTTGTTGAAATGGATGACTTTAGTCAAGATTCTTTTCAAGTTATTGCTGAACTTCAAAAGAAGCCGCTGCAACTATTTTCTGAGTTAAAGAGAAAGAAAATGGAAAGTAGCAAACCTTTAAGGTATGAATATGTTCAGAACAAATTTATACGATCAGATATAATTATTGTTCTGCCTCAAAGATTTTTATTTCTTTACTACATGGAAATAAAAATATATAGATGTATTTATTGAATAAATCTTGAAAACTGAAACGGAATGATTTTTTTTTAAAAGAATAGTTGAGTTGAAAACAAATCTTGGATATATCGGGAAGTTGATCTTTTGCTATCTGTTATCTTCATCATTTCATCCACCCATTTCTTTCATGCTTTGTCTTCATAACTGTCTTTCGGCCTTGTTAAAGACGACCAGAACAAAAAGAGAGGCCAGGAACATCTGCTGGGCCTCTCAGTGGCAATTAACAGATGAAGGGTGGTGGTAAAAGGAAGGAGGAATATCTTGCTCCATCCAAGCCAGCTGACACCCTTTGATATGTGAAGTTCTGTTCTGTTCCATCCAGTTGCTCACCACACACCATTATATTGGCCCCTATAAATAAGTAGCGCATAAGTTAAAAAAGAAAAAAGCGCGGACGATGTTACCAACGTATGGATTAAACCAAAGTGCCTAATCATGCATTTCACAGACAACTTTGGTCAGGCATATGGCTTTTAGTTCGGTGATGTATGGTTAACACATAGATATTTTTGTCTCTCTGGACATGAGTTCGAATTCGTGTAATGCAACTGCCTTACGATGCGTATTTAGTGTCACACTTAGCTCACCGCAAGCAAAAGTGCTATAATACTCGTAGTAACAGTAATACTATCATACGGTTTTGATGAGAAGTATTCCTGATATAACCTGAGTTCATAGGATTTGTATTGGACGCCGTCATACCCATGGGTTTTCAAAATAAGTTCTGTCTTCCTCCGTATTCTCATTTCTGGTTTCGACTATGCCACGACAATCAAAACAGCTATTGACGATGTCTTAATTTAAAACCCAACATCCTTAATTTACCCAAAATGACTGACTGTCAGTAGTTAACAAGAAATAGTTATCGGTGACTTACAACGCATTTCAAAAGAGATTTTGACAAACGATGTTCAGTTACAAGTCACCACCCTTGATATATTGTTCTGTAAGGTTCTTATTTTTATGTATAGCATAGACTGAAAGTGTAAAATAATTGGTATCATTTTATAAACTACTAGAATTGTTCATAGGTACTAACTTCTAATTTTCATAGTGGTTATTCACGCTTTAGTATTTACAAGGTAAACTACAATTCCAGGTTTTCCAACAAATTCATAGGTCAGTGGTTCCCAAACTGGGGGTTCTTCCTGAAAGGTGTGAAAGATCATCAAGAGGTCAGAGACTACCGATCTATAATGAACTATAAAATTATTTTTAAATTGCAAAGGCGAAAAAAAACCGAATTAAATATTCAGACTTTGCTTTTCCACTTCAAATGCATTTACCAATATTGATCATTGTTTTAACTTAACTTTTAAGTTTGCCTCTTTTGTTATCGTCGATTTCGTTCTATCTAACCCTTTACGGCGGTATAAAGAAGATAATTTATTCGCAAGATGTGTCCAATCTAGTTGGTCTTTCTAGATGCTGGATGCTGGATAAGAACGTTCTTTTCTCTTCAACTTGTTTTGAAACATTTTCATTTGTTACTCTTTCTGTCGTTTTTATCTTCTCCATCTTCCTTCAACAGCACATTTAGAAACTCTTCTAGTACTTCTCCTCTAGCTTTCGTAATCTCCAAGGCTCTTGACCATACAATCCCATATTTCATATATAGCAATTGGCCAGCTTTTTCCTTAGTCAAGTGTTAAGCTGGCTGGTTTACAGTGATCTTTGTTTATTGAATTTCTGTTTTAGTAAATTAATTCTTGACCTGATCTCTTTAGTACAGTAAGCGTCTCTTGTCAAACTCTTTCAAATTATTTGAAATGAATTCACCTCTTCAAATTCTCTTTCCTCTACTCTGATCCTTAAAGACATGCTTCCACGGGATGTTCTCATGACTTTGACTTTTCGATGTTGATTTCCGTTCCATATTGTTCCCCAGTGCCAATTATCCTGTTGTTCAATATCTCCTGTAGTCCTTCTTTGATTCTAGCTATAATAGCTGTTTCGTCCGCATATCTCACTTTGTTGATTGTCTTAACAGTTTTGATATCTCCATCTTCAGTTACTACATCATTGTTTGACTCCTCTTCCAATCTCCATACTGTTGGTTTCTCTTTGATTCAAATACAATTTCACTCTTGTTCTATGTACAGGTTATGAATTAATCATCTACATCTCTTGTTGATCCCAATTTTCTTAAGTATTTTCAGAAGTTGGGTTCAATTGACCCGATCAAAAGTAGGGATGCGCACGAGTGGAGACACACTTTGTAAAATTCGAGACGAGTCGAGACACGATTACAATCGAAACTGCTCTAGAAAGCTCGACTCAACTCGACTGTCTCAGAAATATTTCTATAATTTTTAATAGAGTGCTGTTCGAGAAGTGCTGTGGTGAATGTTTCCAACAAGTGGCGAAACCAAGGGAAAACGATGTCCAAACGTCAAGGGACTGGGCACTCCCTATCTCATTACAGATATCGGACGTCGTAGGCTGGGCAGACTGGTAAAACAGGACAGGTAGCAAACTATGGTGGAACTAACATCAGACTTTAATGTTGGGCAAAGTACAAGTGTGTCTAAACACAGGGCACCGAACACTCCTAACGATGGGCTTCCGCAACCATCCATGTGCGAATGTTAACACAGCGACGTCGGCAACTACAACTGAAATGAACAATTGACCATTGCCACTGGACCTTGGCGCAGTGGCAGGACGTTGCATGGTCTGATGAAACCCGATGCCTTCTTCATCATGACGATGGGAGAGTGCGAATCCGCCGTGTTTCAAGGGAACAGCTTCTTGACAATTGTACTGCGGGACGGAGACAAGCTGCCTGCGGCTTAATTATGCTTTGGGGAACATTCACGTGAGCATCTATGTGTTTATTAGAGCTCAAGCTAGGCTCCGTGAGGGCCGAGGCGTATCACCTACTGCTTGCAGACTACGTATACCCCTTCATGACGACCATGCTTCCCAACGGTAGTGATGCACTGGTCCCTTAGCTCGCCGGATCTGAACCCAATCGAACACATCTGGGATGTGATTGAACGTGACGTCAGAGCGCATGGCCCCCTCCCCGGAATTTAGGGAAACTACGTGACCTGTATGTGCACATGTGGTGCCAACTCTCTCCAGCGACCTACCAAAGATCATTGCGTCCATGCCAAGACACTTCGCCGTTGTTATCCGTGCCAAAGGTGGACATACTGACAATTAAGTAGGTAGTCGTAATGTTCTCACTGATGTGTGCGTATATTTTAACCCGTATATTTTGTCTCGACCCAAATTTCGAGACGTCTTGTCTCGAATCGGAGTCAAGTCGAGACAGAAACTGTTGAGTCTGTGCCGTAGTGATCTTTACATTGGTATTATAGAGTAAAATGAATGAAAAAGTGATTTAATTTAAGATTAGAAACAGCGCTGTATCCTTCTATACTGTTTCCTTCTATTTTTTTTGTAACCTATTCACCTTCCTTTTTCCTTCCTGTATTCTACTACAGTATATTTTTGCGATAGAGACTTGGTGTTTTCCTAATTTAAATGATCTGGTATTATGGTTAGTCTTTTGTCAATGTCATGTGATTGATATACTTAAATTTGATTGGTTGTTTACCCTTCCGATGAAGGAGCCTTAAAAATAAGTGATTGAGCCCGTCACTTGTTCTCTTCGCGAGGTATGTGTTACACCATATTTAATATTGTGTATAGTATATTTTATTTGTGAATTTAAAATCTATTCTGGGTTTTTCCGTGAGTATATAGAAAACATGTAGATAGAAATTTGTTAAATATTCTAATTGAACTATCAGTTCAAATATTGGTATTGAATTTCTATAATATAAATAATTGTATTTCAAATATGGTTTACGCTGAATATGTCTTGTGATAAGGCAGGAGCTATCTTGGAATTTTACTTCATGCAACATGTGCCTGATAAATTTTTCAGTAATCATAAATTTCTTATGGTTTTTGCATGAATCGAAATTGTTTAAATCTACTAGTAGTTGAAAATATTTTTCAAAATCGGACAAACTTTTTCGAACTTCACAAATTCGTTGTTAGATTCAACATTACGTTTATTTTTTTTTAAATAATAATAAAATTTGTTAATGTTATCTGAATTTTTTTGTGTTGTTTATCAAGTAGAGTTATGTTCCTGCAACCTTTGAAGACGTATTATTATTTGTTGAACTTTAGCATACCATTCTCTTTCAGTAGCTTACACTTTTACGTGCCTTAAGCGGCGTTGTAAACCACATACCTGGCCCGGGAAACTCTTCTCGGAGGGGCTACTTGTTTGAGTAGAGGGAAGGGAACGTAAAACTTTCTTTCCTGATTTTCAAAGATTTAGTTTTTCTGGGAAGAGACGGTAATGGCAACATTACCCACCTTGGCTGTTACAAGTTGAGACACGAGTCGAAACAGAAACATATTTTCGGGTCGAGACACGAGTCGAGACGAGCCAAGACAGGCTTAAATCTCGACTCGACTAGACTCTTGCGCATCCCTAGTCAAAAGTTTTTTTTGCCAGTAGATAAAACACAAACACAACTCTTCCCTTACGTCAAGGATTTGTTCTGATATAATTTTCACCAACCCAATAGCATATCCGGAGCCTTTTGCTTTCCGGAATCCAAATTGATGATCTTCCTTCTATCTTACTTTCCAGTTGCGTGTTCAGTACTCGTGCAATAATCTTACAAGTATGGGAAATAACAAAGGCTAATGGTTCTGTGACCACTGCGGTTTTTGTCTGCTTTCTCTTAAATAATGCAACCACTGTAACAACAAGAAAACCTTCTGTCCATTTCGAAATCAGCTAGATCTTGTTAATACGTAAACTCAGCACATTTACTGTATCGTCTCCTAATACCTTGAAGTGCTCCTTCGTGGCTAACCGGTTAGCGTCTAAGCGCCTTTGGCGTGGGAGACCCGGGTTCGATTCGCGATGTGGTTCGGATTCCATGTTAATCAGTAGGTTCCGTCTCATATAGCCTCGCTGCTGAAAGGGACGTTACACTCAACTCAACTCCTAATACCGCTGGTATATCGTCACCTCCAGTGGCCTTCTTCCTTCGCATGTCTGACGACTTGTGCTATTTTATTTTTCAATATACTTGGTCCTTTTTCTTCATCACCCACTCCTTTCTCTGCTCCATTGCAATATATTTTGGGCAGTTCTTCTAGTCAGATAGATCTTTGTTTTCCTCCCAGATTCTAAGAATTATTTGATGTTACGTGGAGAACTCGTTTTAATATAATTCTCATCAACCCAATAGCGCCGGTGCACATTAGATTATCAATTGGTTTCACGACATAAACATGTAATTTCATTATTAATTAAGTCCAATGCAAAAATATAATGGATTCTGAATACTCATTCAGATCTCCAATAGGTGCTGTCTTGCGCTTCGGTGTAACCACGTACGTAGTCGATGCCTATTTAGTTGTTTATCCTACAAGAGACAAATAAAGTGAATAATATGTACAAATTTATTAACAAATAAAAGAACTATTTTTTAAATAATATAAACCATAAAAATATCACAGGTGAAAACTTATACAAATATAAAAGCCTCTGTTAAAAGTGTGTTAACCTCTGTTAAAAGAATTGAGGGACAATTTTAGAAGCATATAAATATCTAACAGAAACACATTTTTTAACAGAGGTTAATAGAGAGTGATTATTGCTATAGATATTTGTTTACAATATAAAGTAAAAATAGAGTTATGGCTCATATACTACTGGAAGCAGATCACTGTATAAGCTAATATGTTTTCAACAGTAAATTCAAATTGAGATATTTATTCAACTTCAAAGTCAAACTCAAAATTGTTCGACTTCAGAACTTTGTGTCTCCTTAAATTTAGAAAACTCTGGTTCTCCATAATGACAGCACAAACCATCATATTTCCTAAAAAAAACTTGGTGCTCTAGAGTAGGTTTCTATATTGAATATATATATATATAAAAACAACACCGACAACGTTTGGAAGGATTCCTGACACCAAGATAAGACAAAAAGTATAGACCACCCTGGGTGCACAAATACTTTCTTTCGGAATTATAGGCTGCCGAAAACATGAAAAGAAAAAACGAACTGTAAAGGTATATAGCTCCAAAACTATGGGACCTTCCGTAGTCGGGTCAAGACTTCACTTAAGAACTAGTATGTGCCCTATCGAAATACGCATGTTTCAGAATCCTGCGGTACTTCCGTAACAAGTTTTATAGAGGCAGTTGGAGAGTACTTCAAGGTATATGACCGTAGCCAAACTTCCTCTATAAAAATTGTTTCTTGAGTACCTTAGGCTTATAAAACATGGATTTTTGTATAGGGCACATATTAGTTCCTAAGTGAAGTCTTGACACGACTAGGTAGGTCCCAAACTTTAGGAGCTAAGGACCTTTAAAGTTCATTTTCCCATGTTTTCTGCAGCCGATAACCCCGAAAGGAAGCATTTGTGGACCCAGGATTGTCTATACTTTCTGTCCTATCTTCTTGTCAGGGATCACCTCCCAAACGTTGTCGGTATTGTTTTGAAAGACCCTATATATATATATATTGTGCGTGTGTGTGTGTGTGGCTAAAATGTGTACATATATATCAAACTAAGGCGAGGGGCACTGTCTTACCTGATTACTCTAATGACAATACTGAATCACGTAAGTGTTCGATATTTTTCTATTTAAATATTTTAAATTATTATATCAACTTATCTCTACTTAGTAAAAGCGTCAGTTCATGGGTATTTACACCCAATATCTGACAAGTAGTTTTAATAAATTATAATAATAATAATAAGTAATTGGTTTAAGGTTGGATTAAATGTAACATTATTTGTATAATCTTCTAACATATCAAAAATGAAATTGTTATAGTTTGGTTTTGAAAGTTTCATATATTATTATTCACATTATTAGTTTACAGGATTCCTGTTCTTTAATCTATATTTGTTCGCATAACTTTTATTAACTACTTTACTATCATTCGTTATAAATTCAAATATCATTAGCGTAGTGGTTCTCAACCTTTGTTCACTAGCGACACATTTTAATGAACATCCAGGACTCCACGACTCACTTTTTTGATATTTTTTTAATGATAAATAATAATATCTATTATAATAGTGAAACCAATTAGTTCTTATAATGATTTTATATAGCATATTGCTACCGCTGGTGGTGTTGACTGGTAGTGTCTGTATCGATTTTAAATAATAAATATTAAATTCTTGATGATTTTTAAATACTAAAATTTCGCGACAGATCTTAGGGAACTGTGTGACACACCAGTGAGTCGCGACACATCGGTTGAGAACTAGTGTATTAGAATATAATTATATTACCTGTATATTTGTGTATCCAAATGCTTTTAAAAACAGTAATCAATCTTTCTTCCATAACTTCACAACGGTAGTTATATGATAATAGCAAAGACTCTGTGGTATGAGAATTGGAAATGACCGTCGCCTGTAGGATTCTGGATGAGTAAGACATTGCAAGGGATTACTGTACAAGGATAACTAATTAGTAGTTTTACGGTATTGGTATCCATGGACTTTCTGGATAATAATGTAGAACGTTTTTTCTGGTCTTTATTTGTAACATACAAAAGCGCAAAATTTTTCAATCCTTCATAAAATGTTTTCTTATTTTAAGTTGCAACACTGGTTCATAGATTCACTGAAAATTAAAAAAAGACAGAGAGAAAGAGAGAGAGAGAGAGAGAGAGAGAAGGAAAACATCTAATGATCCTTTTCACAGCATGACACATACTTCGAAAACAAAAATAAAAGACAAGAAAAAAAGAACAAAATGAAGAAACAAAAAAAAAAAGAAGAAAGAAATAGTGATTATGCAATGTCAGCTTTTATTAAGGATGGCCAGAGCCACCTGGTCTTTGTTAGTGCGGTACTTGTAGGGATCGCAAAGAAAGCAATGTCACCATATAATTACGCACTGTGATGAAAGAATTTGTCAATTAGTGACAGTATATTCATGGTATAATGTAGTGTGTAAAATGAGCGTACATTCTCTCCTTAAACAAACTCGTAACATGCCAGTGTATATTATAGCCTTTTGTTGTACTTACTATTTAAAATGTGTATTGATAATAAAAATAATGAAGTTTAATAATTTATTTTAATTGAGTCATTATTTTAGAAGCTTTTAGGTATATCCCTATCTGTGTATTAAAATACTACGTTTATATGTTTGTCTCCAATCCTTTTGACAATGAGATCTCGAAAACCACACGTGCTAAAACGTGCCCTTTTCACTAGTGCATTCCGAATTTTGTGTAAATCGTCTAGTGCTAATTGAATATTTAAAAACACGTGGCCGTTATTTCTTTATTACATTTTTAGGGTGCACTGAAAGTGTTCAAATCTTTTAAAAAGTAAGGTAATATATCCTAAGAGTTATACTTTCCAACATAATGTAGTTGTACATAGGGGTTGTATATCTCTCAGGCGTTTGTGTCATGGCCAAATGATAATGAAAAACGAAGGATTACCATTTCTCCAGATTAACAAGTAATATAAATCTTTGTTGTTTGAAGTATTTTGTCCAATGAACACTACATATCACTGAAATTATAATTAAGTGTGAATGTAATGTATTTGCTTACTACATACTGCATGCAAGAAGAAAGAAAACACTGATCATACATGAATAAGAAACTCCAACCGAAGTGGGCTCAATTATGTAAATGGTGCCAGATATTGAAAAAAAAAATAATAGAAAAGAATCTCCCCTTTATGATACCCCTTGCCGATTTTTATCAATACGTCTTTCAGTCGTGTTTGTAAAGGAACATATACAGATGCTGTGAGAAACGACAAAGAGATTCATGCTCATATGTAAATTATGCACTGTGTAGAGAGCGCAAGGTTCAGCTAGTCTATATATTAAAAAGCTAAAAAAAAGTTTATATGTTTGTGGCCAACCCTTTCGAGAGTGAAATCTCGAAAACCACAAGTGCTAGAAGCGTTTCTTTTTAAAGGAGCTACATATAGCGGGTTGATGGACATTTCAGGCGCTTTGCTTTAATCTGAAAGACAAAACCTATTGTAAGCTGGCAAATTCGAAGGCTCGTGGACCAACAATGAGGCGTGGACCAACTTGGATATTGAATTATAAGAAATAAATATTTGCATTTGGTATCACCTATTACTTATCCAAATTTGAGACAAACTTCCCCCAACATTCTATATATTGAAGTACTACACTTACGTTTGTGTATAACAATTCATTCCCTTTGAGAGTCTTTCTGTCTTTTACTTGTATTCGTAAAGGAACTTCCACAGGTAAGTTATAGTAAGAAGTTGGAAGAACATTCACACTCATATTAGAACTGTGCGCTGTGTAAATATTGCAGGTTCAGCTAGTACGTGCTAGAAACAAAACTATACTCAAAATAAAAATGAATACTTATCATCCTATGGCAAAGGCGATCAGAGTTGAAATAAATCTGTCAAAATTATAATTCAGAAGTTGTATTCTGCGTTCGTCTTTGAATACTTGAAACCCCTATTACATTTACTCAATCAAAAAGAAAACAACATAATTTCTCAAAATTATAAATACGTAGAATTCTTATGAAATAACTAAAAATACAAAGAAATGACCTAGCTAAATACTGAAATAAAAGTATGTATTGATCAGATTTTTTTTCAGAGCAAATTATATATAATATAATAGCATTTTATACAGGAAAGAAAAACAACATATGTAATGAAGATCTAAAATAAAACTTAGTATTAAGCTTACATTATTGTCCCTGTAAATGTGCTATAGAATTATACGCAATCTTGTTATTTTGAGTTTTCAATTAAGCTTTCTTATAAAAATTTCCTCTTGACAGATCTTCAGAGAACTGGCTATCCAGAGTTGGTCAAAACAAGGATAGGATATGTTCCACAGAGGGTAAAGAAGGAAATGGAACTTCCTCTTTTCTTATATATACATATGTACCTAGTTTGCTTTGGGAGCTATCGTAGATGTTTGACGTCAGAGTCATTTTTTCTATGATCCCATGTAAGAAACGAGAATTCCTTACAGGGGACTCATTTTGCTTATTCCATGTGAAGATGACTTGAGGGGGCAAGCTATATGAGAAATATTAGAAAATAACAACTTTTAATCGGAGATTATCTATTTAATGTAAAGAGCGGCAAAAGGGGAGAAAATTAGAAAATAATAAATGATACATATATTGTGTGTTCTACCGTAGTTTTTTTCTCTTTTCGCTTTTTACTTTCCACCATTTCCTCCAGATTCTTCCATTTCTCTCTTCCTGAAATGTTTTCAGTAATTCTTAGAAAGTCTACTAAAAAAAGAAAGAAAGAAAAAAAGGAAAGATGGATTGAATGTTTTGATAGCTGACCATTTCTAGAAACAACACTTATGTTGGATTCCCTCAGTCCATTTCTCCCTTCGTGTTGTTCATATCTGGAGACGTTGCTGCATATCTCTTGAAGAAGCACATCTGTTCTAACAGCGAAGACCCAGAGAACAATAGAGAGACAAAGAGAGGCGGAAGGGAGTGAAAATATATTTATATACCCAGAGGACCAGCTACCCAAAAGAGAAAATTGGAAGGATGTTAAGGAAGAGAGGGTGGCCACGAGAAAAATAAAAATGAAACAGAGGGTTGATGGTCTTTCGAAAGTGGTGGTGTACAAAAAAAGAAAGAAATAAACGAAAAAAGAAAAAAAGAAACCGAAGAAATGGCTTGCTTCAACGCTTATTAAATAAGGCATTGTCTTTATCATCATCTTCATCATGTTGATCTTGTTTTTCTTATTGTGTATCTTCTTTTCTGTCTCTGTATATACACACTGCAGTAAAAATATAACTTAAAAAGAAAAGAATACACAAGAAATATAAAATGAGGACCAGAATATATTGTAATATTCGGTAAGGTAACGGTATAAAGAATTTTCCTTACCTTTTTCTTATTATAAAATACATTATACAGTTTGTATACCAGGTTACAAATAAATAATTCTCTAAAAGATTTCTTTTTCCATAATTGAATCTGTTGCTCGTTGCAGATCAGAGGTAGGATTACTGTCTCCAGCCCGTTGCAACTTGGAGATGAGTAAAGTAACGTCTTGCCCGTTACAGCTCAGACATCGGGATTGTATTTCCTGCCCATTGCAGCTCAGAGATAGATTTAGAGTAGTCTCTCCCGCCCGAAGCAGCTTGGAGAGATAGGTAGGATATGAACAGTTTACAACGGATGTATTCTGCCTCTAAGTGCTCATTTTTATAGTCAGTTTTTGGAGGCGGAGTCTCTCGAGGGGTTTATGGGGTACTTTTCGTGTTTCTTCGTATCCTCTTCGTGTTCCATCGGTGACGTGCTCCGCCGAGTGTATGTGCCGAAACACGAGGCATTGTTTACTAATATGAAGGGATGTTATATTATTCTATAGAAGTAGAGGTCAAGTAGTTCGACAATATATATTAACTTTTACTTCTTTCATCTGTTTTAGTAACTAGAACTACTAAAGTTGAGTGTAAAGACTAGACTATCAAAAAATAGATGGTAGCACGTTTCCCTATCTCTTTAATATATTTTGTATGAAATGACAATGCTCAAATTAATGCAATCAAATTCAAGAGATCAATATTCAAACTTTGCCCTAAAACGAACTGGGTCATTAATCAAGGAGTAATCGGACGTAGCTTTAATTACTTTGTATTAATCATTGTTGAGAACACTTACTTTTACTCCTCAGAAACATGCACAATTGTGCATAAAGTAGTTTTAAAAGCAGTTCAAAGTTCTGTGTAACTGATTCAAATTGGACCACTATAACATTGCGTATGTAGTGGTACCGTTGTACTATGCTAGTCAGTAGATATTAAGTAAATTTCAGTAAGTCTTATGTAAGCCTCACTAACTAACTATTGTCCTGTCTCAGGACGGGAATAGCTTTGAGAACAGAGTTGCTTAGGAGAGATGAGAAATATCTTTTCAAGTTAGAGACGAGACCAGAAATTTCACACGTTTCATTACTCCACCCAAGTCTTCGATCTCAAACACTGTTCTAGTGTTACATGTTCACACTATAGAAACTATAATTTGAATAATTGCTTGTACAAGCACAATGAAGAGCATTTATCAAAAACTCTTTGGCTATTATTTTAAACATGCCTGAGGGGTGTAATATCCTACGCGTGGTTCTATTTAGGAACATTAACAAGTGCTCGTATTTATAAACAATGCTACGTGCATTTACTACAAGCCACTACAAGGTCACGTGATGGGAGGAACTCCAGCGCCACCGCTACACCGGATTAGCTATAACATTCAGAGAAGATCCATCTCTTAGCTTGCAGTGGAGTTCTGAGAGTACCTCCACCTACCCAAGCCTTCTTGGTTCAGTGGAGCCCTGGGAGTACCTCAACCTACGCAAGCCTTCTACTTGCAGTCCAGCTCTAAGGCAATCCTATCCCTCGTAGCGGAGCTCTGTTAGGAACTCTAGTTTCACTCATTTCTTGCAACTGAGTTTAAGAAATTCCTTATCACAAAGTCACCTAGCCTGTAGTTGGACTTCGTGATTGTCCTTTTTCCACGCATAATTTGCAGAGGAGATTTGTGGAACCCTAACTTCCCTTTACTTGCAGCGGTGCATTAAAAATCCTAAGTCATTGTAAAACATTCTTCAATTATATATATATATAGTTTAAGGATTCTGATATCTTCTAGATGAAACTAGCAGACATTAGTCAGGACACAAATCTTGTACATTAATTTACAAAACGAGTCGAGAAAAGTTCGAGACGATAGAAGAAAAGCTTTCTGAAGAGTTGAGACAAGACAAGAAAGAATTCTTCGATAATCGAGATGAAACCAAATTTCTACAAAATTACGAGACGAGACGGTGAAACATTATTTCTCGGTGTGTGGGAAAAACTATTTGAGAGCAAGTGATTGACTTAAAATTACGAATATAGTGCCACTTTGACTTAGCCTTGCTTAACAACGAGTTCAGATCACTATTCTAACAGCACGTTCAGTTGGTCTCACACTTCCAACATAAATCCGACATTACACTCATTTGGTCTCATACTCATGTCAAACCAATATCACACTCTCTCGACCTGATACTCACATCACCAGTCTGGTATCACGGCCACTCAGCCTCATGCTCACTTTATGAGGCTGAAGTCAATTAACTGCGAGTTTGAAATTCATGAAGCTCAAGTGTTTGGGCAATTTAAGTGCAAAGTGTTTGCTATCAGTGTCTTCAGCTGAAGACATTTGGTCTTAATGAAACCACGTGTTAATAAGAAAAGACTACGTCATTTTCAAACGTAAAAGCCAGTCCATAAGATAATTCGAAAGAGTATAATATTCAAGTAAGATCGAAGAGAATATTATTTTAAATTTTTACTACAAATTTAGTGGCCAATTGCTAAAACTACCCATATAAGAAGAGAAACGTGACATTTTTCTTTTTTTTCAATTTTCATGTTGTCTTTTATCGATTCTTCATTCTTTATTGTCGTGTAGCAAGAAAGTTGTTTCTCGATGTAAACTCTATGACACCTCCTTCTTACATCAAACTCAAGGACTCGACGCCTGCAATGTAGTTACAATGCAAATCAAAAAACTCCCTGTATTAGAGTTTAAACTTGCATGTGAGTAGTAGTAGAAAATGGATCGATCTGGGACAACATTAGCCAACTCACGAGCCCCTGGGAAATTGAGCACCTTACACCGTGAAATCACGGTCTTTTACGACCTCCATTTTAGGGGTGTATTTGTTCCCTTTTATGACAACTTTTTAGGGGGTATATTCGTTCTCTTTTATGACCACTTTTTAAGGGTGAACTCGTTCCCTTTTATGAGCATATTATTCAACCCCTACGAACACATAGAAGAGCAGATAACACATAGCACTACGTAGCACATAGAAGAGCAGATAACACATAAGATTCATTCCCTTTTATGAGCATATTTTTCAACCCTTATTTTAACATTAGCATAAGACTACGAACACACAGCAGAACAGATAATACATAAGAGTACGTAACACACAGCAGAGCAGATAACACATAATATAACAAGTGTGTACTCGTTCTCTTTTATGAGCATATTTTTCAACCCCTATTTTAACATAGGAGATAACACATAAGACTACGTAACACACAGCAGAGCAGATAACACATAAGAGTACGTAACATAATAAGGGTGTATTCATTCTCTTTTATGAGCATATTTTCCAACCCCTATTTTAACATAACATAAATTACACTGAGACTACGAACACATAAAAGAACAGATAAGACTACGAATACATAGCAGGGATCATTTTTAGAGGTGTACTCGTTCTCTTTTATGACCACTTTTTCCAACCCCTATTTGAACATAGCAGAAATTACACTGAGACTATGAACATACAGCAGAGCAGATAATACATAGCAAAGCTAATAAAAGAGTATGGCTCATTTTTCAACCCTTATTTTACCATAGCAGAGAATACATGGAGACTAGGAGCACATAGCATAGCAGATAATCTTTTATGAGTACACCACCCCTATTTTAACATAGTAGAAATAGCAGGCAATGAGCAAAGATTACAATCGAACACCCACGGTCTACAGATAGTCATTTTAAGGGTGAATTTGTTCCCTTTTATGACCACTTTTTCCAACCCCTATGAACACACAGCACAGCAGAGCTAATACAAGAGTATGGCTTATTTTTCAACCCCTATTTTAACAGACAATGAATACCTATGTAACATAGCAAAGGGGTATGAACACACAACTATTTGAACATAGCAGATAATACATAAGACAACGTACTTTTTCCAACCCCTATTTTACTATAACAGAAATCACACAGAGACTACGAAACATAGCGAAGTCCACCTCTATTTAAACATAGTCCATTTTAGGGGTGAACTCGTTCCCTTTTATGAGCATATTTTTCAACCCCTATTTTAACATAGTAAAGAATACATAGCAGTTCGTCTATTTTTCCACCCCTAATTGAACATAGTCCATTTTTAAGGGTGTATTCATTCTCTTTTATGAGCATCGTTTCCAACCCCTAATCGAACACAGCAACAAACTAGAGAATAATGGGGATGTACTTGTTCCCTTTTTCAACCTCTATTTCCCACAGAGGCTACGGACATAGGAGATTACATAGCAAAGAATTCTTTTTACCTGGGTCTTATAGTTTATGTGGGATACGCCCTTTGTATGACACTTAAAACCCAATCACTTCTAAACGAAGCAACATATTAAGGTTCTGTTTCCACATTTAGTAATTGGTCACCAGCAACTACATGTTCCAAAAATAATGACCATCGAAGTCAAGGGTCACAGTACTTAAAACCTAATAACTCGAAAATGGATCGACATACTGAGGTGCTGTTTCCACATTTAGCAATAAGTCATTAACTACTACATGTTCCAAAATTAGTGGTCATCGAGGTCATAGGTCAAAATACTTAAAACCTAATAACTCGAAAATGGATCCACATACTGAGGTGCTGTTTCCACATTTAGTAATTGGTCATCAACTACTACAAGTTCCAAAAACAATGACCATCGAGGTCAAAGGTCAAAATACTTAAAACCTAATAACTCGAAAACGAAGCCAAATATTGAGGTGGTGTTTCCACATTTAGCAATAAGTCATCAACTACTACAAGTTCCAAAATTAGTGGTCATCGTGGTCAAAGGTCAAATATTTAAGCCTTAATAACTCGTAAACGGAGCCAGCAAGAGATTTCGGTGACCTATTCAATTTTTTGTTCCAAGCAGAAAAAGTGAAGAATGAATAAATTTTAGTGACTTATTTGCTATTGTACTAACGAGAAAAAAATCAAAACAACGCCATTTTTAACTAGCTCAGAATTTCTGTACATTTTTGGGTTATTCAAAATAAACGAAAAAAATAATTTGGATGGACTAACGAAAAAGAAAGCAAAGATATGCCATTTTAGCTAGCTGAGAATTTAAAGAAACAAAGGGAACCTACTCAATTTTCTATCAACGAGAAATGCTATTTCAACTACCTCAGAATTTATGTGCCTTTTTGTGCTAAGGTCTGTTTTAACTCTTCTTGACTAATTAAATAAACGAAGGAATATTGTACCAATGAGAAATGCCATTTTTTCTAGATCATGTTCTAATATTTAAACAAACGAAGAGATGAATTTGAGTGACCTATTCAATTTTGCACCAATGAGAAATAACGGCGTATTTTAAATCATTTTGTACTATTTAAATAAACAAACAATCGCATAAATTCAACCGGCTCAGAAGTGTACTATTTAAACAAACGAAGGTCTCTTGAGTGAGATTTCCACTTTTGTAGCAAGAAGGATTATTTTCTAACTAACTCAGAATTTCATTTCATTTTGTAATACTCACATTTGGTTGGAGTGTTTAGTTTTGTTCGAACCAGAAAAATTTGAATGGATTATTTCCTTATGTACCAACTGGAAAAAGTGAAGGGCCATTAATCAAATAAATGAAGGAATAAATTTGGGTAGAATATTTAGTTTTGTACCTAGCAAAATAAGAAAAAGAAGTGAAGAACGAATAAAATTTGGATAGACTATTTTCTTATGTACCAACAACAAAAAAAAAAAGAAAAAGAAACCGAAGGAGGAATAAATTTGGGTGACCTATTCAGTTTTTTACTAAGCAGAAAAAAAAGCGAAGAAGGTACATAGCTCAGTATTTATGTACATTTTTGTACTACTAAAATAAACGAAGGAATAAAGTTGGGTGTTTTACAGAAGAAAACGGGGAAGGGCCATTTTACTTAATTTTGTAGTACTCAAAATATACAAAGATATATACAAAGATATAATATGTAGTTTTGTACTAAGCAGAAAACTTGTTGGCTTTTTAAGAAAGACCATTTCATCTTTTGTATTCAGATTTTCCGGCTACTTTTTGTGCTCTACAAATAAACGGAGGAAAAGCAAAGAGAGACCATTTATGTGCCTTTTGTAACGAAGAAACAAATTTGAAGGAGGTTCATTTTAACTAATCCTGCTGCGAGTAGATCAATTAGTACATAGTAAAAAAAATAAAACAATATGGCATTATTGCGACTTTCATTTTCGAATACATACGGATTAAGCCACTATGGCAAAAAAAAAAAAATACTACTCTCTCCGTATGCTTATTTGGAGCAGACTTAAGAGGACCAAGCATTAGAAACCCGCTAGTAGGGCGTCGATTCAGTAAACTCGTTATGCTTTAGAAAACAAAATCCATATTGGAGTATACCTTTTATACAACAAACAAGCTTCTTAGCCCCATTCCAGAAATTAGAAAACAAATTCTTTCTTCTACGGTCTTCGGCATGCATTTTAGACCAAGGTCAGCAAGATTAATATTAAATAACACTTCTGCTGGATAGAAATTCGATTCTCTCGATCTTCTGCTTTATCCGGCAACTCCAATAAGCATCTATAAATATTCTTTGATGTGTAAAATTAGTTCTAAACAGTTTTGTATTAGATCCACTCATCAGTATAGTAGTTAAAGATAATTGCTTCCCATCTCGTAATACCCTGTAAACACTTGTCTGAACAATGAAGAAAATCAATTAGATAGTTGTAAATTTTAATGGAAGAATTACCTGTATTCTATCTAAGACAATCTACACCCACGGAATCATCGTTATTACAAATAGTGTTAATAGGCTTGTTTTTCCACTCCAAAATTAAAATAGAAGTTCTGAAATTTTTCTATTGGCACATCCTAGTACTTCTTAGTTATATCACCCAAATACTGTACACCTCTTGCCCATTTAATTTAGCCTTAAATCTGAGAAATTGGATCGTATAAATGTGTTCGCAGAATGGCGGTGTAATTGGTTCGCCACTAGCAAATTGTTATCTTTACCTAATAACTCTCTTAGAGATCATTATTGCTGGTAGACTACAATACACCTTTTAAACCTACTCTCATTCGAAAGAAAGCTGTCACAGTATAACTATTACCCTTAGTTTTCATGGCAAAAAAGGTAGCTGATTGGAAAAGAGAACTGTGTGCGGTTAAACGAGTAACCAACGACAAAAAGTCTATCTTAATATCTACCTGCGATAAATGCTTAACAAATTCTGCCATATACCATTTGTTATAGCGACTATTAAACAAATATCTATCCATCAAATAATTGTCTACCACATCGTTATACTGGGCATTGTGCTCAACAAAACATGGCTGTATACCATTATCCAACCGAAAATATCTAACTGTAGACCTAGAATAAGCGGGGCGACCATTACGTTGTACCACAGGTTAATACTTCGCCCATTGTAATGCACACAACCAAGTATGTGTTAAAGGTTTTAGTCGTTAATACAAAATAAAGAAGCCAACAAATTTCTGCTTGGTACAAAACTAAATATTCTACACCTTCTAGGTGGTACTAAATAGTACAAAATACTTAAATTGATACAATGGTACAACACTAAATTCCCAGCTGGTACAAAATAAAATATTCCATTCAAATTTTATTAATTCTTCACTTCTTTTTTTTTTGCCCGGTACAAAACTAAATTTCGTACATATGCCACTCAAATTCATTTATTCTTCCTTTTGACTTCTAAAATAATAATAATGATTTAAAATTTAATTTTCCATTTTTTTCATTCTCTCCTTATCTCTACTTAATTAAAAACTATCGTTTCTACTAATATTGTATTTACCCATATGGAACTGTCTCAAAATTATCTATTCGTTTTCTTTTACTAAATGTAACCTAATAAATTCTAAGATGTGAATAACTTCCAAGTAAAGTTGCCGAATAAAGCAGAAGAGCGAGAGAATCGAATTTCTATCCAGCAGAAGTGTTATTTAATATTTATCTTGCTGCCCTTGGTCTAAAATGCATGCCGAAGACCGTAGAAGAAATAATTTGTTTTCTAATTTCTGGAGTGGGGCTAAGAAGCTTGTTTGTTGTATAAAAGGTATACTCCAATATGGATTACTGAATCGACGACCTACTAGCGGGTTTCTAATGCTTGGTCCTCTTAAGTCTGCTCCAAATAAGCATAAGGAGAGAGTAGTATTTTTTTTGCCATAGTGGCTTAATCCGTATGTATTCGAAAATGAAAGTCGCAATAATGCCATATTGTTTTATTTCTTTTTACTATGTACTAATTGATCTACTCGCAGCAGGATTACTTAAAATGAACCTCCTTCAAATTTGTTTCTTCTTTCAAAAGGCACATAAATTCTAAGCTAGTTAAAAATGGTCTCTCTTTGCTTTTCCTCCGTTTATTTGTAGAGCACAAAAAGTAGCCGGAAAATCGGAATACACAAGATAAAATAGTCTTTCTAAAAAAAAGCCAACAAATTTTCTGCTTAGTCACACAAATTTATATCTTTGTATATTTTGAGTACTACAAAATTAAATAAAATGGCCCTTCCCCGTTTTCTTCTGTAGAACACTCAAATTTATTCCTTCGTTTATTTTAGTAGTACAAAAATGTACATAAATTCTGAGCTATTTAAATTTTACCTTCTTAGCTTTTTTCTGCTTAATACAAAACTGATTAGGTCACCCAAATTTATTCCTCCTTCGGTTTCTTTTTTGTCGCTGCTGCTCCATTTTTTGTTGGTACATAAGAAAATAGTCCATCCAAATTTTATTCGTTCTTCACTTCTTTTTCTTATTTTGCTAGGTACAAAACTAAATATTCTACCCAAATTTATTCCTTCATTTATTTGATTAATGGCCCTTCACTTTTTCCAGTTCGTTCATAAGGAAATAATCCAATCAAATTTTTCTGGTTCGAACAAAACTAAACATTCCATCCAAATTTGAGTATTACAAAATGAAATGAAATTCTGAGTTAGTTAGAAAATAGTCCTTCTTGCTACAAAATTGGAAATCTCACTCAAGAGACCTTTGTTTGTTTTAATAGTACACTTCTGAGCTGGTTAAATTTATCCGATTGTTTGTTTATTTAAATAGTACAAAATGATTTAAAATACGCCGTTATTTCTCATTGGTGCAAAATTGAATAGGTCACTCAAATTCACCCCCTTGGTTTGTTTAAATATTAGAACATGGTCTAGAAAAAATGGCATTTCTCACTGGTACAATATTCCCTCGTTTATTTAATTAGTCAAGAAGAGTTAAAACAGACCTTAGCACAAAAAGGCACATAAATTCTGAGGTAGTTGGAATGGCATTTCTCGTTGATAGAAAATTGAGTAGGTTCCCTTTGTTTCTTTAAATTCTCAGCTAGCTAAAATGGCATATCTTTGCTTTCTTTTTCGTTAGTCCATCCAAATTATTTTGAATAGCCCAAAAATGTACAGAAATTCCGAACTAGTTAAAAATGGCGTTGTTTTGATTTTTTTCTCGTTAGTACAATAGCAAATAAATCACTAAAATTTATTCATTCTTCACTTTTTCTGCTTGGAACAAAAAATTGAATAGGTCACCGAAATCTCTTGCTGGCTTCGTTTACGAGTTATTAAGGCTTAAATATTTGATCTTTGACCTCGAAAGTCAGTACTTTTTTAACATGTACTAGTTGATGACCTATTACTAGATTTGGAAACCGCACCTCAATATGTGAATCCATTTTCGAGTCATTAAGTTTTAAGTATTTTGACCTTTGACCACGATGGTCATTATTTTTGGAACTTGTAGTAGTTGATGACCAATTACTAAATGTGGAAACACCATCTCAATATGTGGCTCCGTTTTCGAGTTTTGACTTTTGACCTCGATGGTCATTATTTTTGAAACTTGCAGTGGTTGATGACCAATTACTAAATGTGGCCACAGGACCTCAATATGTGGATCCATTTTCGACTTATTAGGTTTTAAATTTTGACCTTGGAACTCGATGGTCATTATTTTGAAACTTGTAGTACCTGATGACCAATTACTAAATGTGGCAACAGCACCTCAATATGTGGATCCATTTTCGACATATTAGGTTTTAAATTTTGACCGTTGAACTCGATGGTCATTATTTTGGAACTTGCAGTGATTGATGAACTATTACTAAATGTGGAAACACCAACTCAATATTTTGCTCAGTTTTCGAGTTATTAGGTTTTAAGTATGTTGACCTTTGACCTCGATGATCATTATTTTGGAACTTGTAGTAGTTGGTGGCCGATTACTAAATGTGGAAACAGCACCTCAGTATGTCGATCCATTTAAGAGTTATTTGGTTTTAAGTATTTTGACCTTTGACCTCGATGGCCACTATTTTTGAAACTTGTAGTAGTTGATGACCAATTACTATATGTGGAAACAGCACCTCAATATGTGGATCCATTTTCGAGTTTTTAGGTTTTAAGTACTTTGACCTTTGACCTCGATGATCATTATTTTGGAACTTGTAGTATTTGATGACCAATTACTAAATGTGGAAACAGCACCTCAATATGTGGATCCATTTTCGAGTTATTAGGTTTTAAGTACTTTGACCTTTGACCTCGATGGTCATGATTTTTTAACATGTACTAGTTGATGACCAATTACTAAATGTGGAAACACCACTTCGATATTTGGCTCCGTTTTCGAGTTTGGCCTTTGTTCACGATGGTCAGTAGTTTGGGGACATACTTGTGTCATTTCTGCTATGTTAAATTAAGGGTTGGGAGCGAAATCAGTGCTACGTTAAAATAGGGGTGGAGAATGTGTTCATAAATTTCTGCTATGTTAAAATGTTCAAATAGGGGTTGAAAAAGTAATCATAAAAGGGAACGAGTACACCCCCTAAAAAGTGCTCATCAAAAGGAACGAATCTTATGTATTATCTGCTCTGCTATGTAATTTCAATTAAGGGTGGAAAAAATGGTCATCAAAGAGAATGAATAAATACACCCTCTAAAATGATTATCTGTAGACCGTGGGTGTTCGATTGTAATCTTTGCTCGTTATGTTAAAATAAGGGTTTGAATGAGTTATCTGCTATGTTACGTATTCTTATGTCATTTCTGTTATGTTAAAATAGGGGTTGAAAAATATGCTCATAAAAGGGAACGAGTACACCCCTGCTATGTTATGTAGTCTTCTGCTCTTATATGTGTTCGTAATCTTATGTGTTATCTGCTATGTTAAAATAGGGGTTGAAAAATATGCTCATAAAAGGGAACGAGTTCACCCCTAAAATGGAGGTCGTAAAAGAGAACTAGTACACCATTTAAAAAGTGCTCATAAAAGAGAACGAGTTCACCCTGCTATGTTATGTAATCTTCTGCTCTTATATGTGTTCGTAATCTTATGTTACCTACTATGTTAAAATAGTGCTATGTGTTATCTGCTCTTCTATGTGTTATCTGCTATGTTCAGAATAGGGGTTGGAAAATATGCTCATAAAAGGAAACGGGTTCACCCTTGTTATGTTACGTACTCTTATGTGTTATGTCCTATGTGTTCGTAAGTGTTGAAAAATATGCTCATAAAAGGAAACGAGTTCACCCTGAAAAAGTGTTCATGAAAGGGAACGAGTCTTATGTGTTACCTGCTCTGCTGTGTGATGTTCGTAGGGGTTGAAAAATATGCTCATAAAAGGGAACGAGTTCACCCCTTAAAAAGTGGTCATAAAAGAGAACGAGTACACCCCCTTAAGTGCTCATAAAAGGGAACAAATTCACCCCTAAAATGGAGGTCGTAAAAGACCGTGAGTTCACGGTGTAAGATGCTCAATTTCTCAGGGGCTCCTGAGTTGGCTAATGCTGTTCTCATATGGCCCAGATCGATCCATTTTCTACTACTCATGTGTGTTACAGAATGGTTCTTTGCCATCTCTTTACCAGAATCCAACTAATTTCTTTAGAGTTCTTTATGATTTAAAAATATGTGGCCGTGAATTCGCTCACCTTGTAATGCCTAATCTGAATGATGGATTTGACTTATTGGCAAGATTTTGGTAAAATAATAATATAAGTAAAATAATAATAAAATAATAAAATAAAAAAGTTGATTCCTAGTTATTTGTTTTATGTACTACCCTCCCTTCAGAGTAAGCTAATAACTAATTCTTTCTGACATCTTTGAAGTATGTAATTGTGTAGAAATGTTCCCTCTTTTTTTTTCACACACGCGATAGAAATGTTCATTATTATATTTTATATGTCAGTTTTACTTTACTTTTAGCGAAGAAGTAGGAGTACTTCAGAAGTAAAAAAAAAGAAAGAAAGAAAGAAAGAAAAAAAGAAAAGAAATATTTCGAAAATAGAATTTGAATGGTCTACTTAGGCAGGAAGTTATTTTTATTCAAAATGGGAAATAGTAATCTTTGGTTCAAATTGAGCAATCTTTGAGCGTGGAATCCATAACAAGAAACGCTGATCATCATCCTCAACACGACCGATACATCGGTTTTTCAATCTCCTGTGGGAATTCATGAACATCAAAATGGATATGAGACACCCTGAAGCTGTAAACTGTGCATACCATAATGGATTTCATAGTTGAGGGATCTTTGTGTCGTTGTACTGTTAGAACAAATTGATGTAAATGAAACTCGAGCACAACATAAGATTTCTCTGCGCCTGTCACCATCTTGAATAAATGCTCATTGCTGAGGTCTCGTGGAAGAAATCCCAAGCAAACCTGCAACACGAGAAAGCTTTTGGAGTTTTTCAATAGGTTTGCAAAGTTTTGCGATGATATGTTCAATAATACAGCTATGGAATTTATGGAATTTGGTCAATCATTTATAATAACCCGTATTAAATACTGTTATAACTAAACCTTGAATGATCTAAATACTGACATTTGGAACCTCCAACAAACTGGAAGTAAAACATATTTAATGGTGTCCGGTAACTTTTGATTCACAATGAACACAAAGAAATAGGTGATGTTCAATATGCTTGAGAATAAAATGTTACACGAATAATTTCGCAAAAAATAGTTACAAAGAAAACTTCATCTCTCTCCTCTTCCTCCTTCTTCTTTTCCTTTTTACTATTGGTAGTTAGCGTTTAGCGTCCCTTTTCAGCATTTTGTTTAAGGTGAAATCTGAACCACCGTTGTGCGCATTCAAATTTCAAGACTTTCCGCAGGGAATCGAACTCTGAATTCAAAGCACCCTGCTTCCATTGGACTGTAGCACGTATAGGTTAGTTATGCATCAGAATATTGCAAGATTTATGACTCATTGTTTCAGATCACTTTTTTAAAAAGAAATATTATCTTTAAGTTGGTCATTTGTTTAAGTTCGCCACTTTTCATTGGAATCGATAATAATCAATATGAACATGAATCAATATTGACCATTTTTTCTTTATTATTGACAATTTATAGGGCCTAAGTAGAAAGTGTAATGACGTAAAAATTACAGCAGTTAGTTTTGTCAAATTTCAGTTAACTATGTCGGTCTTGGCGTCCTCCACAGGGGACATTAAATATGGTGACATTATTATTTCTTTACAACTTTAAAATCAGACTGTCAACATTCAAAGCTGTTTACAAGGGATGATCCATCTATGATCATCCCCTGTAAACAGTTTTTAATGTTGGCAGTCTGATTTTAAAGTTGTAAAGAAATAATAATGTCGTCTAATTTTATGTCTCCTGTGGGGGACGGCGGGACAGAAGTGGTTAATTAAGATTTAATAGCCATATATACTAAACTAAAATTTTGGTAAATAATTTCTTGTTTATATTATCCAATATTATAGACATTGTTCAAAGATAGGTCCTCGATAAAATAGTGTTTAGATTTTTCTCGTAATATAACGTTAGTTTTTTTTTTTAGTATCAAGGATACAAGAAAGTTATTGTTTAATTGAATGATCACAGTGTGTTGCTCTATAGTCTAAGTAAATCCACTAGGAGAACAAGGAACAAACAAAAACCTGGTGTTGATAAAACTACTGATGCCAGGTAAAGTAGACAGATTTGATATTTTTGCTGATACACTATTCGTGGATTCATAACTAATAGTGCATTGGCAACGCATGTTTATTCCGCTTTCCCACCTCATTGTTTCTTCTGCTTTGCTCTACTAGTATCTTCCTGTTGTTATTCGGATCCAAGAAAAAAGTTTTCCTACGTCTTACTTCGGTTAGCTTGCTTATATTGACTGTTGTAAGATGTGAGTCTACATATGGGTAACGTGGTATGGGAAACACGTGAATTTCCATGAGAAATCGAATTCAAGTTTCGCATAATGTAGAATTTCATCACTAGCCATTTAGCTACATGATCAATTTTAGCTTTGAAAGAATAGTTACAAAAGATCTGATAAATAATGTTATATTGCGAATCAAACACTTGAATATTCGACAGCATTAATTCACTACAAAATTTTGCACTAATGGTGCAGAGTTGACTTTTTGGCTCGCTCTGTCAGTTTACTAGTAACGTTCATCTTGGTCACCTTTACTGTCAGTGTCTCAGTGGTAAAGCGATTACCTCTGGTGCTTTGGATACCTGGTTCGATCCGGGACCAAGTAAGTTTGTGATGTACAACGTCGTGTCTGTGGGTTTTCTCGTGGTTCTCCCACAAATTCATTCCACCAATTCCTCCATTATCATTCACTTGCTTTAACCATCCGTCTCTCTTAGCCTAAAGAATATAATTGTGAGACGTTAATCTGAAAAATTTCATTTTATTTTAGGTTTTACATTTACTGTCATAACGTCACTGTCATGATTATCTGTGCATCGTTAGGGGAAAGCAAACAACAAATCTAATACTTAGCAGCGCAATTTTTTTTTCCACTTCACTATGAAAAAGCCAAAAGGAGGGTATTATCTTTAGCCTGTCCTTATGCGGGTATGTATACATATCCATTCGTTCGACTGTTGAGTTCAAACACCTAGACCGATTTCAATAAAAATAAGGTATTGTTAGATTCGTGGTGACAGACCGGGTACAGGTGAAGTTACAGAAAGTCTATATGGCGGACGTCACCTATACTACGTCACTATTATGTCAAATTTATCATTTTTTCCTTTCCTTACGGATCAAAACCTCCCATCACAAGGATTCCCAAAATATTTTAAGAAGAGGAAAGAAGACCGAAAAATTCGAGGGAAAGAGAGGGAATTTACCATCCGCAGTCATCCATAGTACTGTTTATTTTTAGTATGTACTTTTTAGTTAATACAATACACTCAGAAGTAGAGAATATAAAAGAGTATAGTGATAAGAATTCATCGACATTTATTCGGAACTCAAACTAGAAAACAAAAAAACAAAAAAAAAGAAAAAGAAAAAAGAGAAAAAAGAAAGAAAATGAAAAAAAGCGTTTTTCAGATGTTAATATCAAATTACATATTAACATAAGTGTAAGTCAGAGGCTTTTAGACCTAAATGTTGTGGGGTGTACTAATAAGGGCAAGGTAATAATTTTGACTTGTACTATTTTAATATCTAATTAAATATTAATATCTGAAAATCTGTTTCTTGTTGTCTCGTTTTCAGTTCGCAACTAAGAAAGCAATGAGTTATTTTCACCTTTTTCTCTATTTGTTAATCAAGTTTTTTTTTCTTTTTACATATGCAATTAATAATAAAATAAAGAAGCATTCCATTTCTCCTTTTTTTAAAATAAAAAACTATCAATTAATTTAATTGACAAGAAACGACATATTTTTAGGGCAATAAAATTTCGTTTCTTTCCATTCTTTCTTTTAATTTTTCTTCTTTCCCCTCCCCAGAGAACTAAGCATGAAAATTGTCTCCCAAATACCTCGTTTTCTTCAGATCGATGCGATCTATCGATCTATATCCAAACATCTTATTCTTGAACAGCATTATAATTAAAAATAAAAATAAATTAAAGTTTTAGAATTATTCATCATGTTGTCATATTTTAATAGGTGACATGAACATCGCTGAAAATCAATCTTTTAGATTAACAAAGAAGTTTCTTTCGACGTTCTATAAAACTACACATACTAATTTTTTCTTACCCAGTAGCGTACGCAGAAGTTCGTCCAGTGGGAGGTACAATCTCCTGAGATTGTATAATTTAAGGTGTTTGTTCGTAAATACGTCTTAATATATTAAGTGTTTATTTCTGCACATCAGCTTGCTCGAGAGGAATTTTATAGCCTCCAAACCTCCTCAATTACTCCACTTCACTAACCCGTACCATTTAGTTTGAGTTGTGTAGATTGGTCTAATGTTTGTTTATTTTTATTTTTTGTATCAACAAAAGTCTGCCCAATATATTTCAATCAAACATTTTCTTGTACGCCTTATATCTGGAGAATTACATATAGTTTAGCCACACTCAAACTATCACTTAACTCAGTATGATGTGCTTACTCGATTAAAAAATACGAAAATTCGATTTAGGGGCCTTCAAAAATTATATTACTCATTAGCCAAAATCAAAATTTTAGACGCGTTTTTTGATCATTTCTAAAATCTTGTCCAAGATCGCAATCTTTTGATTCATAATTTTGGATCATTCCTAAAATTGTTGTAATTTTATTTACGTATCTATTTATTATTATTATTTACTCAACGCTAATGCTATAGTAAAATTAGGACAATGAAGAACGGTAGCGAAACGCTTTGGTTTCATGCGAAAGAAAAACACTAAAATAATATTAATAAAAATAAAAGAACTATGTTTTCGATGCTCATAAAATTTCTTTGTGATGCTGTTATGTTAACCTAGCTTAGATATGAGCTTTCTCGCCGTCGTCAGTATAAAGCAAATTCGTGACCTCACCAGTGGATGGTGTATGGGTTTTGAAAAGGCCTTTGACCACATGCTGTGACTGTGCTCTCTCCCTTTTTTGGCTTTTTTGCCTTCCTTTTTTCCCTCTTTTCTTTTTAGCTCCTCTTTTGCTTCATGCTTAACACAGCCTGCCACCTGGCGAGAGAGGAAAAGTTCTTGCCTACTACTACACATATACATATATGACCAGCGGCTACAAGATGGAAAAAGACACGAGAGAAGGAGGTAGTCAACGTAACGACGCACTAACTAAAAGGGTTCGAGCAAAACCAGGAAAGCAAAGGGATGAGAGAGGGTTGTACGTTCGTATAAGGACAAGCTTTATTGAAAATTTTAGCTACAAACATGTTAATTCTCAGCCACAATATTACTCATAAAGAACGGTTAATTAGAGTACTCAATTAGAACCATGTATATAACTTATTTTCTTTCTTTAGAGCAAGGTACGTTAATTTCATAGACGATTTAATTTATAATTTGTTCCTTGTGTAAATTTTGAATATTATTATTATTATTATTATTATTATTATTATTATTATTATTATTATTATTATTATTATTATTATTATACCCCAGCTTAGCATATGTGAAACAGAAAAAGATGATTGAAGGAGAAGATAAAAGTTTCATTATACCATAATTTTAAGAGGCCTTATCACTGCGAAATTAAAATACCACTAATTTTACAGTTATTTTGTGATATCTTCAAACAGAAAAAAGATAATAAAAAATGTGGAACAAGATCGCTCTAGACAATATTATTTTGTATGAGGTACCCTTATCACGAATCACCTAGTAGCTTTCTGTTTGCAGCCATTTAGAAACGCCAAAATAAATACCGATTTTCTAAATGGCTGAAAACTGAAAGCAGATAAGTGAGTCGTGATAACGGTATCTCATGTAAAATAATATTGTCTAGCGCGCTTGTTTTCTGCTCTTCGATTATCTTTTATCTATTTGAAGATATCACATAATTACTGTAAAATTCACGATATTTTAATTTCGCCGTGATGTGACTGGAGCAAGGAACACAATCGATGCCATATGATCTAGGCCATTGATGTGGGCAAACTATTTTTAGTAGAGGGCCATGAAAAAAGAATGAAACTTTGGATTGGTCAATATAATTTATTAAAATACCCAATAATTTTACTTTTCTTTCATGAGGCATAATACTAGGCCGTATGAATGATTGAAAATTTCAATTTGAAATTTCCCATAATCTGGTTTGTTCTGTGACGCCCATGTTCTCAGAAGTGAAGATAGATGCTCATCTGTCAGTCTGTTTCTAATACAACTCTTTCGAAGTTTACTTTTTTTTCCTTCAAATTACCGTAGAAATCATGTCACAGGCGAGATAGAAAGTTTGAGGGGGCTGTAGCTTGCTCATTGCTGTCTAGTCGAATGAAACGGTAAACGGTCGCGGCTAAGCAGACGCACAACAGTATGAACATATGAAAAATAAGGCAACATCGCAATACTCTCACTTGCTAACACCGTTTAGAAGGGACTGCGGAACGCTGTGTTTTAAAGCCATAAACACTATCCCTTAGCATAATCACCAATACAATGATTATAAGAGATTCTCTGACCATTCTCAACTATAATCTCTTGTAGCAAGAAGACAATGCCACAATGCAACAGCATTGCGTTTATTGACAAAATAATTTGTAATACGCGTTACTGATGAGTTTCTGTATTTGTTCTGTAAACACAATGCTGTTGTATTTTCGTGGAGTTGTCACATCGGGTATTGGGAGGGCTGTTGTAGATAGTTTTCCTACTTTATTTTACAAAACTGCTAGAATGAAAGATCAATAGGTGTTCATTTTTGGTTTGTTAGGTTACGGTTATAATGAAATTTTCCATTTTCATTCCTCCCTTTTTCAATTTTAACGGGTCGGAGAAAGCAAAATAAACACATTGTTTTAAATGAATACTGGTGATACCATATACTGAATCAAGCTTCATATCTCCTTTTCTTTTTCAAGAAACAAACATATTTTTCAGTGGCCGATCAAGTGGACAGCGCGTTGATTGGCTAGTCACAATCAGATACACAGCAGTTCTGCTTACTCAGTAACGTTTGAAACAAGGTTGCAGGTGTTCCTTTTACTGGCAGCTTTCAACGTTTTGCTGCTAACTCTGCTTTGCCTCTGAGTGAAGAAAATGGATCGATAAATTCGGCATAAACATGAAGAATGAAGGATTATTTCGATTTTATTTAATTTGACTTTGAGTTTAGCGTCCCTCTCAGCAGTGAGGTTATACAACTACGTGGGATATGAATCACATAAGACCCCGCCGAGAAGCCAACCTGAGTCTCCCATGTAAAAAAAGTGTCTCATGCTATTTGTGTGGTGGAACTACGACAGTTAATCTAGATCAAGTTAGTTTCTAACAGCCATGCTACCAATATCAATTTCTATTTTGAAAATTTGCAGCGGATGTATGCTGCGATAAGTCAAAAATATCGCACGTCGGTGAATCAAAAGCTCTCCCTGCTACAAAAGAATAATCTAAATCCAGGTGTCTCGAAAAAATTGCAACAAAAACTGAAGGTACTTGATGACATCGAACTAAATGCCAGATTCGATATATAATCCTGACTCTACCCCTTAAGATTACTACCTGTTTCTGTTCATGACGCACTTCCCTAAACCATGACCATTTACCAATCAGCAAGAATTGGAAACAGCAGTCTACAATTCTTTACCTCTTAGAGCAAGATGATATCGACGTGGAGAAGAGTAACTGGTAGTAAGATGGCTATATGGACAGTTGGACACGATGGACTAAACTTTGAATGTCAACTTGCATTCATAACACTGTAATAAATAGTTTCAACATTGTGTACCAGAATATTGAAAGACTTATGATCAATCCTATTACTTGAATGAGTTCAAACATTTGGCGTACTGGAAGAAATGTTCCAAATTTATCCTTCGGAAATTTTGGTCGCCCTAATAATATTGTTATTGGTAGTACTATTGTTTTGTTAACATTATTTTGATAGATTATGCAAACTAGACACGCTTCATCTACACGTATGTAGCATACAACATGACAGTAATTTGAGTTTTGCGTCATAAGAAAATGGAAAAGAATAATTCTTCGAACTTAATAAAAACTTAAATGAAAGATTTAAAACTGAAAATATAAGTTTTAATAAGAACTTTTTTCCTGGAAAAACATGAAGGAAGAGAAATCATTGTAAAAGCATTGTAAATATATTTAATATAAAATGGATATTAGGAGAGAAACAAAGAAATGAACCATATTGAACAATGTTTTCAAACTGAGCATTGCCTAAAGGTAGTGTTGCTATATTTTTCTGAGGAAAGATGTAGATATTTAAATCTCTCATAAGGAAAAAGGAAGATTTTTCGATCTTCCAGAGTTAAAAATAAAGAAAAATTTCTCGACTTTTCCAGGAACAGAAAGATTTTTTTTTTTTTTTTTTTTAGGTGTGTGATACTGAAAATTTACATATAACCAAAACATACGTACATACAGTAGTTTCACTTAATAAAGTAGAATAATTATTTTAATTGAAAATTATGGTATTTTATAGTATTATTGAGAGAGCAGTGTGTCAAGGTCGATTAAAACTGAAATATTAACAAGACAATGTTAATAGACAAAAGTTAAGGTTCTAAAGCCACATTATCCTCGAATAAAGGGTTGGTGAGTCAGTTAGATGCTAGATAAGAACATGACTTGCTTAATTTTCTTTCTGAATATTAAGTTACAAGGCTGAATTACGTTGTAAATGTATTTTAAATTAAATTTATTTTAAAAATGTGTAGGACTATATATAATTTCCTTGCTTTATTAAGAACTAGTTTTGCGTGAAAAATAAAAACGTATCACTTAAAATGCTCCAGAAACATGTAAAACTTACGAAAGAACCTAAAATCTGGTTCTAACCTAACGGTCTTATCGTCGTTGTTTCTGATAATCGTTAACATTAATAATTCGTTAAATATAAATTAACATTCAATTAATAGGACGGATAAAGTTTTAGAAAGTCTGTTAACGTTGATTATAACTTAATATTTCATTAAATTAAGATCTGTAGTTGAAACTCGTTGCCGCAGAATAGAAAGGCGTTATATGATTGTATTCTTTGCTGAGGATATCCAGTCACACTCTGAATGAGTATATTTGTTATGTACTGTAATTACCACTATCAATAACTATTATTATTCTTATAGTCTTTCCATACTAATTCTTACACTGAGAAAAATGTATGTGGCGTACGTAAAATCGTATGTTACATTTGTAAATAGTGTAGTTTTTGAACTTAACGTACAGCAAACGTATAACTGAAAACACATGTTTTATAATACTTTCTGTGTAAGTGTTCCATCTATACTACTTTCCGTATGAAACAATATAGGCGGTCAGTATCCTATATACAAATGGACGCATATAACATATAGATGATAAAGGTAACATATATATATGTAGGTAATATAAGAAAGACTGTTAGATATCAGACATTCTGCAACGGCATGATGTAACATCTAAGGGCAGTGCCTATGTAGGGGATAACGTATGCTCCGTACTGATTTCTGTAGTAATCAAGAGGATTCAGTATGTTTGTATAATATACCGCTGTCCGGAAAACGATTTTTTTTTCAGTGTAGATACCGAAAAATTACCAAATCGTATGGCAACAGTAAGAGAAGTGTATAAAACCAATAATCAATCTTTGTCGACCTCCAGCAGGAGCAAGGTCTGTCCAGCTCTTTACATCATCCTATACAGAATGTTTTCAGTTAAGTTCTGATTTTGTCCATCGAATTTTTCATCTTGCAGTATTGTCCCGTCCACTGAAACTTCAATGACTTATTTTCCTAATTATTTTATTTCAGTGGTTCATGTGATTCTTTACTCTATCTTTGCAAGTGTTTCTTAGCCTGGTTGTGTGGTCGGCAGGCGTTGAACGTCTGCTTTTGTTAAGTGTCCAAGCCTCCGATCCATATGTGAAAACTGGCGGAATAAGATTGCTATGCTTTCAATAGATTGGCATTTTCCTTTTAAATGTTAACCTATTTCCTCCAATGCGCTACAGCCTAACTATTCATTAATTTATTCTTTAACTTTACCATCCGTAGATATGTATGTCCCAGAGAACGTAGATAGTCACTTCTTCTAATTGCGTATTTCAACTTTAATCTTTGATTTCTTTCAATGCTGTGGAACATCAGTTTTGTCTTTTCCATATTTATTTTACACTATTTTCAACCCTATTTACTTCATTTTCTTGTCTTATATTTGGAGAACTACAAATAGTGTAGCCAAATCCAAACTATCACTTAACTCAGTATGATGTGCTTATTCAGAAAAAAAATACGAAAACTCGATTTAAGGGCCCATTAAAAAAATGTGGCCCCTGATTCAAAAACTAATTATTGGGCAACTAAAATTTTCTTTAATCGAGTTAAGAAAAAAAAGGTTATCAAGTTGACCAACATATATGTATGTTAACGGTTATATCATATTTCTTTGCGGTTTACACTGATCTTATAGGCTATCGCAAGGAATATCCTGTTGCTTATGCAGGTCCGTGCGTTTCTGGAGTATTTTGGGTTGCTTTCTAAATAGGGACAAGCAGTTTTCTGGTTGGAACTGTCCCTTTTATTCTATAGAGATCCAGAAATAATTAATAACGACTTCAAAACCACTAAAAAGGAATATATATATCCCTTTTTAGTGGTTATATACTAATTTCCAATAGTAACTGAGTAACTGTAAAGAAAAACAGAAAATAATATTTAATATCATTCCCAGTTCTTTTGATAGGTTTTTCACTACTCTAATGAGCTATTTCCAAGAAAGGTTGTTATCCACAAAAAAATAAAATTTGAATAATTTCGATTAATTACTTATGATCATACAATAGGACTTACAAGGTTATGCCATTAGTATTTTACTCCGTAAGACAACTCTCGAACGAAAGCGAATTTATAGCACTTTTATTATTTTCTACTTTTTGGTATTTATTTTTTTTAAAAAAAATACAGTTCATATACATTTTTAAAAACGTTTCTCTTAGTTTTGCATATTGCAGTTTTATATTCTTCTTTATGAAAAGAACGAAAACTATCGAAAATGGGTCATATGTTCTCTATTTACGTTTATCCCTTTTTACTCTTCCAGTTGAGAAATTGAAATGATACTGTCATAAATTCGTCGGTAAAATGATAGGAAGTAACAATAGAAAAAGAATAGAATGAAATATATAAAGTTATTAAAATAGGGGAGAAACTTGTAGTTTTCAACACATAAGATGAATCAGATGGTAACACTGTGGATCCGTGTTGCAACTGGTGTTTGGTAGTATTGTATCAGATGTCATTTGTAGTGTGTTAAGCAGGGTAGAAGGACACATGTAATGAAACGGGCAGAAAATGGTCATACAAAAGTGAGACTTCTCTGTGTTCCAAAGAGTTTCAAAGAGCTTAACTTGTGAAGAGAGGATAGTTAGTGCAATGAGGTCCAGTGTGGTGGTTGCTTTAGGAGGAAGAGATAATGACGGGCTACCAAACTCATGGCAAAAATACATCTGGGAAGATTAATAGTAAACAAAATACAAATTTCAGTGAAAAGAATTGCCGAACATTGAAGAAGACTGTCACTAAAAAAGCGTGGGGTGAATACAATAGCGACCGAGACTCTCAATCAACATTTGTAACACTGAAGTGAAGGTTTAAAGGAATCCCAAGGCATTTCCCCCTCTCTTGTGGCTCATTACCTCCGCAGATCGTTTCTTCGTTGAATTCCTTACTAATTATGACCTCACCGCTACTCATTGGTTACACCTCCATTGTTCGTACCTTTTGAAGTTCTTCACTTCGAAATTCTAATAGTATAATGGGAGATAAGGTGGCTGGTAGGTTACGTTTGATTTACGGGAGATCGTCCAGACTATCTCTGTTTGTATTAACGTGTGTGTAAACTTTCTACCATCATCCACCCAATTCTTCCACGAAAATGTGTATCGTTAAACCCAAATTAAGGATTTAAGTTACGGAGCACGCATATTTCGCAACTGGACTACGTCCTGAGTCCTGAGTGTCTTCTGGTTATACCTACTGGTGTAGAGGATTCCCCTAGAGAATCAGGAGTCTACCAGCATAAGCCGTGTTGGGTCCCGAGCTTTATAAGTCAAGCTCACGTTTCCTTGCGGTAACCCCTAAATTATCTAATCCCACAGTCAGGCAGAAATCAACCAAATCTGGTAACTCTTGTTCACCAGGAATGCTTTTGTCTCAGCCTTGACTATCTTTGATGCTCAAACCTCGTGCGGAGGTACCGCGATTTGGTCAAGGTGATCTCATCCCTTTTCTGGACAAATAGTACGTGAGAAGTTATCATGTGGGATTGAGACCTCGCCATTACCCGGGTGACGACGTCACTACAAATAATATAGTAGGAACTTTTACCAAATAGTAGCTAGTAGTCTCCAGGATTGAGATTAGATCTTTTTCTATTCCCCCT
Organism: Thermobia domestica; assembly: GCF_964235325.1. NCBI lineage: Eukaryota > Metazoa > Arthropoda > Insecta > Zygentoma > Lepismatidae > Thermobia > Thermobia domestica. Next base: position 47,179,492 of record NC_137464.1, read on the forward strand.
CCGATAGGGTCAGTCAAGTATTACGGGATTGCTGTGCTGAGATCTACTTACGCATTGGAGCATAGCTTCCTCCCAGACCGAATGGTACGTGTGAGCCACCATTTGGGAGAAGTATTTCGATCATTATTCTCCCTCGGTATGTGTTTTTAACCAATACAGGGCTACCTGACGTTTACGTGCTAAGGTACCATGTACATGTCACTTATGTATGTCTATACCAGATGTAAGGACAAGTATGTGTCTCCATTGAAAGATGGTCACCACCTTCTCTCTTAGTGGGGTGTCCAAGCAATACACGTCTTCCTCTATTTACTGTAGAGAAATAACGCACATTACCGGATCCTATGACTGATGTAAGGTGTCTCCATCTGTTAACATAGTCATTTTCGAATAATGTAAGTTCTCATTTCCCAGTAGGTTCGACAGGGCCTCAACTTCTGCGTTTTTGTATTTACGGAAAAGATACACTGTGTATTATTTGATTCTATGACTAACAGTATAGCACTTCTCGATTTTTGATCTCTCCCTTCACACCACTCAACCTACCAAAATGAATGCAACTCTGAGATCATTTGAAAGCTTCTCTCTTTGCTTTTCTCAGCACGGGCCTGGGACTTATCATAACGGGGTTAGCACTTGGAACCGCCCTATTCCAACAATCACAGTTCAACGAGAGTTGCATAACCTGAGCGTTCGCGATTGGATAGACAATTTTCAGACTTATTGTCATTTCCAACAACGTTTTGGCGTAAAGAACATGATGCCGGAAACATGCAAAATGGACCGCCAATAATTGAAAAAGTGTAATATGATCCAATGAATCCTCTTTCACTTTATGTCCAACAATAGTTTATGCTTAAGCGTCTGAAGGAAATTTATGTTCCCAACTATCTTTTCCATAACATGAAATATGGCGACGGCTATGTGATGTAGGTAGCAGTTTACTAGTATTTCCTGGATTCTGTTATTACATAAACGTGATGCAATGTTTATGGACATTTTACATGATTACGTACAGCCTGTGGCTAAGATGTTGTCTCTGACAGATGACTCAATTTTCGGAGGCGGTAATGCATCAATTCATGCTGCTTGAGCAGTTGAAGCGTTGTTATGAGAACATTGAAATGAGTTGCAAAACATCCTCCTGTCTGTCTGATCCCCAAACTTCGACATTATTGAAAACCTGTTATCAGTATCGTAGCTCAAACTACAGAATAGACACCCACCCTTTGTTGTGGCTACACTGAATAAGATATAGTATAATTATGAGCTAGAAATCATTCCTAACTTATATGTCTCCCTTTCACCACAAATCATAGCTGCTCTAAAGGCTAAGGGTACTGTGTCTGCTTAACCGCATCTCTTTTCTGTACGGAAACATTGCGTCACTGCTTGTGTTTTATTGGCCTATCCCACATAACATTGCGTCACTCCCTTTACTTTATTCGCCTAACCCAGAAAGCAATATTGTGTCACTACCTTCGTTTTATTCGCCTAACACACAAAGCAACATTGTGTCACTTCTTTCACTTTGTTTGCCTAACCCACACGCCATCAGGTACACTGTTCCACGCTTTAATTCACATCAGCATACTCAAAGTCTATAAAGTATTTATGATTGGTGGTATTATAAGACAAAAGTAACGAACTATACAAGATCTGATCAAAAAGTACACACAGTGAATGTAGTTGGACAGTGTCATCTATCGATGTTGCATCCATTTCAACTAATGAGTTCAGTAGCCTAAGACTTTGGTACAGTCAGTGTCGAGTTTGAACGAGTTATGACATGTTAGTTGGCTTCCAGAGACAGAAGAATGAGGACATGTTAAGAGCGTCTGTCGAACACCAACATTAAGCTTTGTTCTAAGATGCAAAGTAGTGCCAAAGAAGCTTGTGAAATGTCAAAATCAGCGTATGACGGTAATGTGGTGGCATTGAAGACTTTACAAGTGGTATGAGAGCTATTCAAAAGCGGCAGGGAGACGGTTGAAAACGAGCAACGATCGAGACGTCCTTCTACAGATGAAAACGCGCAAAAAATGGCACAGATGATTTGTTCAAACAGGCAAATGACTATCGAAGCTTTACGATGAACTGAATATCTCGCATGGGTCCAAGAAAAGCATTTTAATCGCCGATTAAATGGACAAATTGCTTCCTTCAAAACGTGCGGTGCTACGCCTTGCTTTTGATCCTGGAGTTTTTGGCCGAAAAAGTATTCCTGTCTGTCCACATTCGCTGTGCTCTCCAGATATAACACCATACGACTTCTGACTCATCCCCAAAATTAAAGCTGTGTTAAGGAAAACATTTTGAGATTTTTCCGGACATTGAGAGGGCCACCACAGAGCAGCTGAACGCCCTTCCAAAAGACTTCCACTCGTAGATTCAACTTTGGGATAAGGGCATTGGGCCAAAGATACTAATTAAAAGGAGATAAAATGAAATTCCATGTAATTTTATTACTTTGTTCCTAATAAAATTGACTCTACTTTTTGCCACCCACCTCGTATAATATTCTTATTGCGCGCTTTAGTTATTTACAACAGATATTTGTCACGCTATTTACTTTTGTTATTAAATTAATTACATAATGGAAAGACAATAGGAAATTTCTTTTTCGTTATGAAACTAATTTAATAAAAGGATATGCAGTAATATATTTCCTTCTTTCTACTTAACTAATTGGATAGTAGATACACAAATAAATAGTAGAATATAGAGAACCTTTACTAATATTTGAACTATTCTTCATATAGTACTACAGTACTCAATTTTTACTTGTTAACTAATTAATTGAATGATAAGTATACAAGCCACTGATACAAAAATAGGGATTTTTCTTTTATTATACGTTTTGTTATTAAACAAATGCAAGAAAAGAGGTATAGAACAAAAGTAATTTGGATTTAAAATATAAAAATGGAAATCAAAATTTTAATTTTATCAAAATCCTTATGTTTATTTCAGGCACGTGTATTTCGTAGTTTTGTTTTATTGTATTTTTTTCTGTTTGCTTGTTAAATTGTCTAGACAAGTCAGAAAATAATAGCGTTATGTCTACATATGTAAATTATGTTGTTTGTATCCATTGTATAATTTCCATGGCATGTAAAACTGTGTATACTACAAACTATAACAAACTGTAAAATCTTCCTAGGTACTTATGCTGATGAACATATTTCTCTCAAAATGACATTTTTCTGCACACGTCGACATTTTGGATTTGGGGAGACACTATAGGTAGTACTTTTCCATATGTCAATACTGCCTCTTTTGTGGTTTATAAACTGAGGACTTCTCAGTTTCATTAAATTTGGTCTCTAGTACAGTCACCCGTAACTAGCAATCCAACACCTCAACTTTTCAAAATTAAAAAAACAGCCGAGCTCAAAACGCTAACTCAAAACTCAACCTATCCTATGAAAAGTAACACTCTCAATTACCAACCATCCTAATTATCTGTTGCACTGGATAAGTAATAAGAAAATTGGTTTGTATTACCTTATAACATATTTTTTCAATTAACATTCAAACTATAAAGATGACCAAGAAAGTTCTATCGCTTTTTCACTCATCACATTCGAACATGAATATGTCACCTAAGACGTATTTGGAAGATCAAAAATAGTCCTTGTCTGCATCGACAACCTTTTGCCATCATTCTGGAAGGCCATGGATTCCATCGTGGTACAACTTGGTGGGTCGTGAAGCGAAGAAGGTATCAAGTGCAGTTTGCACCTCTACTATGGATTTGAACTGGTGTCCTCTAAGTGATTGTCAGAATAGGCTATATTCGGCGGCGAAATGACCGCGGAGTATGGCGAATGCAATAGTGTTTCCCTGTATTTTATCACCGTCTTTAAATTTGTTAAACCACCGCTGCACTGTCCGCGTAATCACGACACCGTCACCAAAGGCCTGACATATCTCCCGCCCCGCTGCAACGGCGTTTGACCCCAGTTTGAACTCGTACACCATACACGCCTTTATGACGCTTCTGGAAATCCCATGTTCACTCTATCCTTACGTAAGTTCACAGTGTAACTGAACTGCCACAACCAGGTATGTTGGATATACCCACACCAATAACTGACGTTCTCCTTATCTCCATTCGCATAAAACTCACGGTATGAGGCCAATGCAGAAAACTGTTTCTCTCTATCTATTACCATTTTGATCGCTCTATAGCGATCAATGTTATGAACTAATGTGGTTGATTTCTACCAGTTCCAGTTTGAGTAGATAATTAAGGGATGCGTATTGTTAGAACGCTGAATCCATTTTTATAAAACGCTTTTCGCTGCCTCATTGTTTTGGCTCTATATTGATCCACGTTAAAACCGGAAGTGGTTGATTTCTATCAGTTCTCGTTTCAGTATAACCTCCGTCAATGGACTCAATTCCTAACTTCCGGCTTTGTATATTTTGGCCAAAATTAATAGTGATTCATTAATAGTGATCCAAAAAAATGAATCAAAAGATTGCAATCTTGGCCAATAATTAGTTTCTCGGCCAGGGGCCACAAAATTGTGGAACAGCCCCTAAATCAAGTTTTCCTACTTTTTGCGGAATAAGCTCATCATAATGAGTTAAGTGATAGGTTCAATTTGGCTACGCTGTATGTAGTTCTCCAGATATAAGGCGTACAAGAAAATGTTTGATTGAATGAAATATATTAGACTTTTTGAATCATGGGCCACAACATTTTTGAACGGCTCCTAAATCAAGTTTTAGTATCTTCTTGCGCAATAAGCACATCATTCTGAGTTAGGCGACAGTTTGTGTTTCTTTACATTGTATGTAGTTGTCGAGATATGAGGGTACAAAAATGTTTGATTGAGTGAAATATATTGCATTTTGGGATCAGGGGATATAAAATTTTTCAACGGTCCCTAAATCAAGTTTTCTTATTTTTTGTGGGATAAGCAATGATACTGAGTTAAGTAATGGTATGGGTTTCGCTGTACTATATGTAGTTCTCGAGATATGGCATACAAAAAATTTTTTGATTGAATGAAATATATTGAACTTTTTAATTAATTAATTAATTTATTTATTTATTTATTTATAATAGTCCTCTACAGAGCCAAACTCCATTTACAGAGGAACATAGGTATACACACATAATTACATATATAGCTATATATTGAAAGAAAGAAAGATATACATGTAGACACAAGTTATAATAAAAACAAAATTTAAATATTAGTAGTATATTTTTTTAAAAAACTAAAAAATATGAAAAATGAAAAATAAAAAAAATGAAAAATATAGTCTCCAATATAGGTTCAACATTCATAGAGATAACACTTCTTACTTAATTGTTATTACATACATAATATATTTTCAAAATATTATTTTTGACAATATGCAAATATACAGAGATATAATAGCAGAAGTCAAGATCCAAATCTGATGAAACCAGCTGATTGAAATTTTTACAAGCTCTAACTATGAATGACTCCTGTTGGATTGTAATATGAGATCTCGTTATGTTAAATACTAAATTCTTGCGCTATGATCGTTTTGGTATATTGAAATTAATATATTGGAGTAAATTACAATTATCTGTCAATGAGTTTACTGTCTTGCACAAATATAGTTGTTGAATAAGGAATCGCCCACTGTAAAGAGAGTGCATATCAAATTTAAGTAAAAGAGAAGAATATGAGATCTTATTTTTAGTTGCTGATATACGATACAATTTGAAATAAAAATGTTTCAAAAATTTAAATTGGACTCGTTCTATGCTATTTGCTTGTAATTTATGAATAGGATCCCAAAGAACACAATAGTATACCAACTTACTCCTAATCATCGCTATAAAGAGGTGTTTTAAAGTTTGGATATTATGTAAAGTGTGGATCAGGGACCACAACGTGTTTGAACGGTTCCTAAATCATGTTTTCGTATTTTTCGCGGAATAAGCACATCGAATTGAATTAAGTGATAGTTTGCGTTTGGCTACACTATATGTAGTTCTCGAGATATAAGGCGTAAAAAAAGTTTGATTGAATGAAATATATTGATTTTTTTTTTGTATCAGAAGTCACAAAATGTTTGAGAAGCCCCTAAATCAAGTTTTCGTGCTTTTGCGGAATAAGTTAATCATATTGAGTTAAGTGATAGTTTGGGTTTGGCTACATTATATGTAGTTCTCCAGATATAAAGCGTAAAATAAAATTTGTGATTGAATGAAATACGAGGGTTGACTGAAAAATTTTGAGCCTAACAGAAAATGAGAATCTAGAATAGAATAATTATATGTATTAGAATAGTACTACTTTTGATATTAATGTGTATGAAGCTCTTGGTTATGTCTTTTTTTTTTTTTTTTTTGTCTTTTACAGGCTCTTGAAGTGAATGAGATGGCAGAAGTTGGGGAAATGGAAAATATCGAGTACAGGTCAGTCATAAAGTATCTGCAATTAAAAGGAATGTCGGAGTCTGAGATCCACCAGAATATGGTCAATACTGCAGAGAATTCTGCCCTTTCATGTGCTACCATGAAAAGATATGTGCAGGAATTCAAGCGTGAAGATGAGCCGAGGTCTGGGAGACTATCAAGTGCTACCACCACGGAAAACATTGACCTGGTACTTGATATGATCATGGAAGATGGCCGATCGTCAACTGCACAGATAGGAGACAGGCTGGGTATATCACAGGAGCGAACAGATCGTGTTCTGAAGAATGAGCTTAGTTTATCAAAAGTTTCTGTTCGATGGGTTTGACGTCTTCTGACTCCTGATCAAAAACGCACTCGGTACCTCCTACGCATTGAAACCGTTAGAACGTGATGTGAACGATTTTCTCTGTCGATTCATCACTTTGAACGAGTGTTGAGTACATTATTACCAGCCAGAAACAAAACAACAATTTAAACAATAGATGCACTTTTCCTTCCCTTCCCCAAAGAAGGCAAAGATAATCCCTTCCGCTGGCAAAGTGATGGTGATTCCCACTTGTGCGAAGGTACGATATTCATTGATTTCCATCACAGGACAATATAATAGTGATCTTTTGAAAAAAACTTCGAGTGTAAATTCAAGAAAAAAAGCCACAAATGACGTCCAAAGGCGTTCTCAACCATCATGACAATGCTCCTGACCACACATCAACAACTGCCATGGCTCCTATTCATGAATGCGGCTTTGAACTCGTTCCTCATCCACCCTATTCTCCAGATTCGGCCTCCCTCAGACTCCCACTTCTTACCTAAACTAAAAGAGGCTCTCGCAGGACGACATTTTGCAAATGATAATGACGTCATGACAGCCGTGAAGAAGTTTCTGTGGTCACAAACTAAGGAATTGTTTTCTACTGGGATAAGAGCACTGCAGCAAATGGAACAAGTGTGTCGCTGTCCAAGGGGATTATGTTGAAAAATAAAGGTATTATCAAATCTGTACTTCTTATAGTTTCCTCAAGGCTGAAACCTTTTCAATCACTCCCATATATATGATCAATTGCCACAATATTTTTGAACGGTCCCTAAATCAAGTTTTCATATTTTTTTACAGAATAAGCGCATCATACTTACTTAAGTGATAGTTTGGATTTGGCTACACCATATATAGTTCTCGGAATATGAGGCGTACAAGAAAAATGCTTGAACTATATTTGCTCTTTTGATCCAAGAACGAACCATTCTTGCCTACATTAAGACGTGCGACCAGAAATAGGTGTTACGCGAAATCCGAAAACATTTTGCGCGATGGACGAAATCACGCTCCATTCCTGTTGAAGCAGAAAGTGTTGTATTACCGTAGGAAGTCGAAAATCCAAACTAATTGGGGCCACAGTTAGTTCGGATTTTCAAATTATTCGGATATTCGAAAATGACCAAGAAAATTCCATTTAGACTTAAATATACTGTACGGTATGCTCTTTTATCGATACAGTGGTCATACAGTAATTACAATACCGTAAGTAAGGCTACTTACATTTAATGTTTCTGAAGAACCTGCTCGCACACTACATTACACTGTTCTTGTAACTTATACTTAAAACTTAACTTGTATAGACCTTAGGGAAAATAAAAATACAAATATGTATGACAAACATTACCTCTGAATGAGCTTTTGTAAAAGCATTGACTTCACACAACACCGACAGACAACCCTATTGTTTGTTTATCGCTATCGCTAAGACAAAATCTTAGAAGCTTGTAGGGACCGCGTTCAGATTTTTGACGTTTCGGATTCTTAACGTTCGGATTATCGATGTTTTACTGTACTTTGTAATAGCTGCTTAAAGAAAAAGAACATATTCTGATATTTTTCTGTCGTTTTGAAAAAAGAAAGTGCTGCGAACGATTGTTGTATAAAAAATGACGCTTATAATCTGACAGGGCTTTTGGATCAAGGATTATAGTTTTCAACCAATTGCTTCTGTCTATGTTATGACTTTCACTAAAGAATGAATCAGAAAATTAGTTACATAAACAAACTAGTTGAGCAAAAACTCCTAAGAATGTCCCAAAACTGACTTGTGTTATTAGGAAATTGACAGAAAATGCCAGGAGAAAGATCCAACCATATGACATGACAGCAAGTGGACAAACACCACTACAGAAAGTAACTCATTATTTAACGCATTTTCCGTATAATCTTATTCTATTTGCTGTAACTGTGGTAATCCTGACAGTTTATTTCGATGAGTTCCAGCCTGCTTCAGACAAAGTTACAGCAGTTTGAATTTAGCATAATGTGCAAAATTTTCTTATAGAAGTGCTACAATTTGACAGCTATCTGAGTAGAGAAGAAGCGACTTGTATTTGACAAAAACCAGAAATAAAGTGCTGGAAATCAATGAAGAGAATACATATCACTCCACTGAATTTGGCCGGAGTTTTCATAAGCAAAACAAATTCATTGGATACTTGTTATAGTGCATTTCGTTGATTTTCTAACTTCAACTATAAAGAAACAGAAATATTATTATATACAATTGTGAAGTTTTATATTGCATAGAGTCTAGAGTACATTATTATATTTATATTCATATCACCAAGTACTGTAATTTTCTTTCTCTCAAGAGTTACATTTTAGTTTCACTTGCATCGCAGAACAGTAATAATACAGCAATATTATGTTTCAGAACGTACAATTTCTACTTCACTCCTTGCACACGTTTTGGTCTCTTGTGTGGGATTTATTAGACATTGCAAGCACAGACAAAGAAACTTTTATTTAAGTATCGTGATCCACAGTGCAATATGAAGTAGCATCAGTGTGACCAAAGGTCGAGGTAATCAAGTAGAATCTGCCACTAGAAGTTTACGACAATTGAACAAAAAAAAAAAAAAAATGTAAAATGATGTTAGTTTATTGATGTGTCAGGAGCATCACGTAGGTAATCGCCAACCTACCACAGAGTACGTGGTTATATGAGTACCTTGTTATAGTAAATTTTGATGAGAACACCAGAAGATTTGTATTGCACAATAATATCATCCTCATGTTAACTATACTATTAAATAATAAAAACCAAAGCAATTGAAAAAGTATATATAATAGTATAGAAGAAAGTATACCTCATAAATTTTCTGTAACCGGGTATTATAATAATTTCATCGTTTTACGATGTGAAATCATTAATATTGTTAAGAGATCCTCAGGAAGCCATTATTTCATCACTGAAAATAACTTTTTGTAGCTCGGAAAGATAATAAGACTTCTCATTTTTCGTTAGATGGATTATTTCGACTTAGCAACATTATGCATATAGTATTTATTTTCTACACACCAAGTTAATATCTAGCTCAAGTATTTAATATTGTTCCCCTACTGTATCTTTTTGCAGACTTAGAAAAAACTTCGTTCACTATGTTTGCAAAGTTTTACTTACATTGTAACTTAGTACTGTTAGTGGTTACTAATTATTCATGCAATAAAATATTCAATGTATCTGTGTTATGAATATTACTTATGTTCTAAAATATTACATTAGTGTATAGCTAATCCTAGAAACACGAAATACTTAGAGTGTGAACGTAATCTGCCTCACAGTACTTTCATATTCAAGTATTTCTTTATTACACTTAACTAAGGATAAATAGCTTCTAAAATTCATTCAACCGGCAATTGTGTGTCTATTTGTCTGTTTATCTGTCCATTCTATGATTATTCTCGTTAAACTTATTGGATTTTAATTAAACTTAGTACATGTCTTCTCCCAACCTTGCGAAATAATCTTTTAGTTTTCGGAGTTGCAATCCAACAAGAATAAAAGAGGTAAAATCCATCCATCTCATGTTGCAAGTTAGTATGTGCAAGTACAAAACAATTTTCCGGCAAGAACTACTTAAAAACTATTCAGTTATGGTATATTTTCTTTAGAGCATGTTGAATATTTCTGTTGGTTGTGGTGAAATCGGTCAGGTATACGCGGGTACAGTAAGAGACCCCAAGCTTTGAAGTTTCTTTAATAAATGACATAATAAAAATATAGTTGCAATAACTTTTACAAAAATTATTCGATTTTGATACAACATATATTTCCTATTAGGCTTTCTCATTTCCTTACTTCTAGTTAAAGTCTGTGAAGAATGTAAGGATCAGCTTTCCCCAAGTAGAAAAAATATGTTCCTGGTTTGTTTTCCTAAAATAATGTATTGGATTTTCAAACACTAAAGCGGATATTTAATTCAAGGTTTTTCAATAATTCGCACCGCAAGGAAATAAGTCAGTGATGAATAAGTATGGGATATCTATCACCACCCCAATTAAAAGAACACATTCCGAGCGTAATTTCGTTAAAAAAATTTAGTATAAGCTATGTGACTGAGACTTTGCAGATATCATCAATGTTTACGTTTAAAATCAATCAAGTATAACAAACTGTATGTAACTCTCCCATCCCTGCGATTTAAGAAATATTTTCGATGTTAGTTTTCGAAAAAAAAAAAAAAATTGGTGGCTCTGCACTTTAAGGTTTTCCCATAATTCCTTCTGTTTGGGATTGACGTTAGCCAAAACATATTTAGTTTAACGTCCAACATTCATGTCCTTTAGGCTAAGGAAGACAATGATTAAGACAAGCAAACGATGATGGAAGAATTGAGAGAATGATAATGTAGGAAAAAACAGGAGTAAACTGAGAAAACCCAACTGACACAATGTTGCCCACCACTAACTTACTTGGCTTGAGAACGAACCTGGGACCCCATGCACCAGAGGTAAATACTCTACCACTAAGTCACCTTGCCTCCCCTCCCAACGTCAGCCAAAAACGACAGAGTAAATCTCCTCCTCCTTCGAATTAAAAAAATAGTACTCTATGTTCAACAAAAATTTCGAAAAAATACATTTCATTTTTATGAAACAATGAAATTGGTTAAAGATAAAGTGATGAAAATTTGCAATTAAAAGAAAAGCTTTTGTTTGCTTCTGCAATACACAACATCACTATTTTATAGCATCATATTATAATCACATTATTTAAATATTCTACCAATATTTTCAGGCTTTAAACCCAAATTAATAACGGCCAGTATACGAATGTCCTCAGCTATTATTTTGGCATAAAAGTAGAAGTTATATGCTTTAGTGCTCTCATTTAATTGTAATATTTTTCTTTCTATCGCTCTTTTCTCTTCCATAATATATTCTATCCTGTCCCTTAAAATACAATTTCTTCTTAATGTTGCAATCAGATAATTATTCTTTTTTTCTACCTTGTTCCTCATTAGCTTTCCGTTCAACAAATCAAATATTCTTCAATCTTCTTTGTATCCACATTTCGAAAACATCTATCCCCTGTCGTGGAGTCTATATTTCTGCTCCGTATAGTGTTCACTTTACACAAAACATTTTTTGCGAACCTTTTTCACTACTCACGACAAAATAGACCTTGTCATTTCTAAAGCTTCCCGCTTATGTTTCAGATCTTGATCAATATTATTACCTAGCTAGCAAAAACTAGTCAAGTGTTCTTTTTTTCGTTTGATCCCTTTAACTTAAAGAAATTGGAATCAATTGGAGAGATTCATGCATAATCTGTACATAGAACGAGTGTACTTGTGCTTGAATTAAGGAGAAACCATTAGAGTGGAGATTGGAAGAGGAACCAGACAAGCATGTAGTATGTCATTCTAAATATTCAACGTTGAGAGTGAGTAAGAAAGCATTAATGAGAATAACAGATTACAAGATTGGCGGGCAGCAAATATACAGGCGATACGGTTATTATAGCTAAAATCGAAGAAAGGCTAAAGGAGATGATAAACTGGAAAACTATACGGAATGGAAATCAACATCAAACAATCGAAAGTCATTAGAATATCCAGTGGAAATGAAATAAATTAAAGTTTTACGTCCCACGAATATGCCGGCTAGGCTAAAGAAGACGGTGATAATGAGAAATGAATGATATGGTGGAATGAAGAAAGTGAGAGGAAACGGAAGAACCCCGAGAATACCCACAACACGGTATTTGTCCAACACAAAGTTCAGTTGGTATGAGCGGAGATCGAATCAGAAACCCCATTCACCAGAGGTGAAGGCTCCACCACTAAGTCATCGCGGCCTTAATATCCAGTAGAAACGCGACCTTCCGCTTGAACAAAGAGAACTTGAAGGTGTCGATAATTTCAAGAATCTGGGAAGTATTTTGACAAGAGACGCTTACTGCACCAAAGAGATCAGGCCAGCAACTACCATAGCCGAAGAAGCATTCAACAAGAAAAGATCACTCTTATCTAGTAGGGTCAGTATTGGACTTAGGAAAAAGTTGGTCAAGTGCTATATATGGAGCATTGGATTGTATGGTTCAGAGACTTGGACATTACGGAAGATAGACAAGAAATATTTAAAGAATTTCGAAATGTTGTGTTGGAGGAAGATGAAGAAGATAAAATGAACATAGAGAGAGTAACAAAGAATGTTTTAAAACAGATAGGAGAGAAGAGAACACTTTTAGCCAGCATCTTTCGTGGAAATGCCAACTGGATTGGATATACCTTGCGAAGAAACTGTCCTAGAAGGGAACCGAGGAATAGAAGGAAGAATAATATAAGTGATCGATGGTTTGAAGAATAAAAGAAAATATTGGGAGTTAAAAGAGAAAGTTGAAGATCGAGAAACATTTCCAAGCCTAAACCTTAAAAAAAAATAAATACATACATAAAAAATGGAAGTACCAGGATCTGCCAAAAGTCAGAACATTTAACAATAACAATAATTTCTACAGTTGCCACAGTTTCTTTCTGGTTCAATCATCAGTACTTTCAATTACTAATATACCAGTCCATTCTTCGCACGGTGAGGATTGATTTATGGGAATTATTTGTACCCCTCCTCCCTTAGAATGCACGATTCAGTATAAGTTTAGTGTTAAAAATCCGTAATATTTCCCATTTACCACTCTCACCCCCACTCTCATGCGAGTGAGGTTCCACTTGCAATTAAACGGAATCTAGGATGCCACTATTCATCTCAGCAACCGTGATTGAACACTAATATTTATTGTTTTTGATTATTTTTACAACTATCACCCTTTCCCACCCCAACTTCTTACTCCTCATCTCGATAAGGGATGAATTTGGAGTTAAACAGAACCCAGAGTATCACTCTTTATATCAGCGACCCCAAAAACTATCGACTGGACACTCGGTATATTTCGAATATTTTTACGTGTCACTATTTCCCACACTCATTTAACATGCCGAAAATTGTCTACGGAATACTCGTATCATAAGATCCTTGGAACGCATGACAAGTATAATTTTAATTGGTTAATTACTTACTGTGTGATGCGTTCACATTCGCTTTATATATAAATACATTAACCATTTTGTTTCCATTTCATACTCCTCACAGTTTAGACCATCATCAACAGACACCATTCTTATACTCGAAATATTAAGAGACAATATGCATGGAAATTCGATGTCGACTTTGTCACACGTAACCGACTCAGTTAGTTTAATGGAGTGACTTGTATTAGTATCCTTTGCTTGCAGTAAGACCATACTTCTGTATAGAACAAGGCAGTTTAAAGTAGTGCTGCTAACGAGATGAGAAATAATTTTCTCGTCTCGTTTCGATTCGCGAAGAATTCTTTCTCGTTTTTGTCTCGATTGTTGAAAGTTTTTCTCGTCTTAAAAAATCTCTAGTTTCGTTTTGTAAACTTATGTTCAAAGTTTGTCCTGATTATTTCCTTAATTTCATCTAAAATTTATCAGAATTCATCCGAGTCAAGAGGGGTTCACGAAGGGTGTAATATAACAACATTTAAATCATATGTGTTATTGAAATATATTTTGCGTATGACTTGCGTAAAATGCGCATCCTTAAACGTTGATGCATGCTCTACATCGTGTTCTAAAATTTTTACTAATTTATAGTTTTCATACTATAAAGCATGTGGCACAAAAATAGTGTGTAAAGTCTAACACTTGGGTGAGCTAGTGCTGCCCCTAAAACTCGTGAAATTTCCTGTCTCGTTTCTAATACAAGACAAGAACTGTCATGTTTTCCGTCTCGTGCCGAATTTGGAGATGTTCTTTTCGGCTCTCATCTCTTTTCGTTTTCAAGACGGGAATCGAGACAAGATATTTCTCTTCCTGTGAGAAACACTACACAAGTCGCACATAACTGACCCACTCAGATCGGTTCAGTGACCTGTTCTGTGACCTGTGATTCAGTAAATAAGCAAGGAGACTGTATTTCAGTATAGAACTTGACCAATAATTTCAAGTCAGATCTGAACAACTGCCTCACGTTCGAAGCTCTTCCAAAGAGAATTTAACCTAAGAACAAGTACACAATAACAAAAGCGATAGCCACTAGACCAGAGATGAGGCCCTGACTTACTCAAATCACATTACATTCATAAGTATTATAATGGCCATGTTCATGTTAGTAATACATTAAACAAAGCAAGAAGCAGACTTTCCGAACAACTTAATCACAAAACCAATTCGGTATCAATAGTTGTCTAAGCAACTTTCTGTTTTAATTGAGATTCTAGGAAGTTATTAGGATCACGCATTAAGTCATACAGTTAATACATACGTAAGTAATTTCTTCACAGGATAACTGTTGAATGAAAGAGAATTATAGAATTAATTTTTGTTTCTTGGTTTGTAATATAGACAGCTAGAGCGACTGTCTTGGCCGAATTCGTTAATAGAATCAATACATTAACAAGGTAACGGTGGCGTTTATGGAGATTATTTATATTCTGTTTATAATCTATAATATTTTCATAGAAGTTAGAAAATGAAACATACAAAGTAGCATTGAAATACTGGTTGCATATAACAACAGTATATAGAATTGCGTTATTCTTTTTACTATATAAGCGATTAGAGTACACGTTTTTGCGTGGAAGACCCGGGTTCGATTCCTGGCGGGAACTCATGTGGTTCGGATTTCATGTTAAGCTGTAAGTCTACATGCCATATAGCCTCGCTGCTGAAATGGACGCCAAATTAAAAGTCAAATGAAATCAGATCTTTATAGTCTAAAATGAAATGAAATGAAAAAAAATAAATGAAATGAAATCTTTGAGTTTTACGTCCCACGGTTATGCCGGTTAGGCTAAAGGAGACGGTGATGATGAATAATGAATGAAATGGTGGAAAGAAGAAAGTGGGATGAAACGGGAGAACCTCGAGAAAACCCACGCACACGGTGTGAAATGAAATGAAATCTTATAGTTTTACTTCCCATGCTTATGCCGGCGAGGCTAAAGGAGATGGTGATGATGAGAAATGAATGAAATGGTAGAATGAATAAAGTGGGAGGAAGCAGGAGAACCCCAAGAAAACCACCCACACAGTGTTTGTCCCCTTACTGTCTACCAGGCTAAAAAATCTTAGGAGTGGGTAGGCTAATTTATTTCAAACGGTTTGACGAAACTTGAAGAATATCATGTCTTCTTCAAACAAGGGAAATTTGTGTTTTGTGTTTCCAAATTTATTAAGGAAATAATATCACAGGAAAGTGTTCACTTTTGCTCGAAACTCATCATAAAATATGTTACAAGTAAAATCTTGTTTACTGTATTTCATATTGTTCATTTTTCTCCCTTCATAATTTTTTCTTGTTAAAAATAATTGGCGCACTATTGGTCTCTTGACATTCACAACGTGCTGTGAAACATTTGTAAAATCGATTTTGTTGTCAAGGAGCAGACTGAAGCGGTTCACGTGTTGCAGAAAACGCTGATACATCGATAAGGTTAGAATACAAGGACGGTCACCTTACGTATGATGAATGGTCTTTACCTGTCCGTTTCGTGCTACTACTAACTTTGATATCTTTGTGTCTGTTCTCTTCTTTCAGTGTACTCATATGTCTTAGAATCTAGGGACAATACTTTCCTTTTCGTTAACAATGATAAGAATTTTCTATAACATGCAATCATGCACGTACCTACATACAGTTCAAGGAAAGAATATGCATATATCACCATCAGTGGCGTATTTAGGGGGGGCTTCCAGGCTTAAGCCCCTCCCCCGAAATCTTACTTACTATAGTAAATATATAAAATAACTTGCAGAATTTTCACATTTTCAGGCAAAGCCTCCCCCCGAAAGTTAGCAAAGCCCCTCCCGAAACAAAATCGTAAATACTCCACTGATCACCATTTATACGATCTTTTATTAATACCTGAAGAAGCGCAATTTCAATAAGAAATATCTATATTTTGTCATACAGTGCGATAACAGATTTAGAATTTACGGTTTTCAACTGCATGACCCTTTATCAATAACGTTGGATAGGTAAAAATTATTTATTAAAGATGTTAAATCTAGCCTGTTGGTTTGGATATTGCGATTAGAGGACATAAAAATACGACGTACTTGAAGTGACGACAGTTAGGATTAAAAGATAACAGTATGTGTAGTTGAATATGAACAAAAATCTACATCATTCCGTTCAAAATACACGATTAAACCCTTTAGACTAAGGAAGACAGATAATAAAGGCAAGTGATGGCAGAAGAATCAGTGAAATGAAGATGTGGGAGGAAATGGAAGTTCCCCGAGAAAGCACACTTATACGATGTTGTTGACTATGAATTTACTTAGCCGGGGATCGATCCAGGGACCCCATGAACCAGAAGTAAGCGCTCTACCACTGAGGTTTCATTATTATTGAGGTTTTTGGATAGACAAATGGAAGAATAAAGTTTAAGAGTTTGCTTCAAATTGTTATTGTCCGAATTTTGGATATTAGATCTCACATGATTAGAGTGTATATTACTATAGAAGCAGTTTGGAATTTGAAGATGGTCAACATCTAAATTTCAACGCATTACGATCATTTAGATTCCTGGTCTCACACAGGGATGGATCCAGGACGGACTTCTGGGGAGGGACGGTGGGTTGTAATACCGCTACTTAGAGGTACTTGTAAGAGCTCCATACTCTGAGATCTGTTTTATTTATATATATAAAAAATAAGAAAGTTTCCTCTTCTGGGGGGACGATTTCCCCCCTTGGATCCGCCCCTGGTCTCACACAGCTTTGTTGATGAAAAGGGACGCTAATCTTTAAAGAGCAAAACAACACAGAAATATTGAGAGCAGTTAAAAACAGTGATGATTTCAGAATATTTGCCCAGGAGACGAATTTCAATACACTGGTATTGAAATGTAGTGCTACGATAGTAATACAAATCCACATTGAATATAATAGGAGATATTTCTATGGGAGATGGTAGTTTCGTGACTACAAGTTGAAATTTCTTCCCAAGCCACCTCCTGAAATTACTACTGGTTAAAAATGTCCATACTCTTCGGTAGAACACAAATCGAAAATGGATTGCGCCTTGTGATCTGCAACCAAACTCATCATGTCATTCGGCTGTGTCTTTTGGCAACAATTGGACTAACAACGAAGGCTAATCAAAAACTGAATCAAAGTAAAAGCAAAAGAAGATATAATTTGAAATGAGTTTTCTTTGAACGAAGATCTCCCAAAACAAGAATCCGTTTGTATTTCATAAATAAATGTTTCTGTAATAGTAACTGCAGCATAACATGATTTAGATTAAGAAATTGCTGCTAGAATGTTTAGTGCATTAGCCTGTATCTTTAATTAATAACCTATATGTAGTCCATCTAATGCAACAGAGTTATTAGTAACTTTCTCCTTTTGTTCTCTTCCATGTTTTTTTTTATCACATTCTAGTTAAAACAAAATATATTTCTAAATAATATTTCAAACAGTTCCTCTTCCAATCTCTTCAAATTTTGATCATATTTTCTTGCTGATTTCTTATACATATATTACTTAGATAATTACCTACACTCTTCACCGTACCTACATTTTGAATCTTTTCAGTCGTTTGCCACCTTTCCTTTGTAATATAAACCATAGATAAACATTCCTGTTAATTGCTGTTGATATCGAAACATTACATGAGTAAAGTAACTGCAGAGAAATTAAACAGTAAAATTTATCAAGAGTAGATAGCACTGAGAATTTCACCAAGTGCTTCTTGAAGTTCCCAAGTTCGTTTCGTTTCAGGATTTATGAATGTTCATATCCCTAGAATGGCCAGGAAACCCAGCTACATATATTTTTAAGTACTTTCAATTTTTAGTTAGCGGTTTCTATATATCTATATCAATATCTATACGTTTATCTGTATTAATATCTATCTATCTATCTATCTATCTATCTATCTATCTATCTATATATATATATATATATATATATATATATATATATATATATATATATATATATATATATATATATATATATATATATATATATATCTAGCTAGTGTCTCAAACTAGCCGGTTTGATTTACTGTCAGTGTTCTCCTAGTATAGTTCTGAACGTCATGGGTGTTTGTCAGACCCATCCTGACCATCCTATCTGCTGTGTTTTGCTGCTGTCAATCATGTTATTTTAAGTGAACTTTTAAAATTGCGAATATCTTTTCGGTATTTTTCAATTTTATACCTTTTTATAATGTTTCAATTGATCCTCTGCGCAATTTCGAAACATAATAGAACATGACAGATTCCATAAGTGAAATGAGAGTGAACTGGACGTCCTAGGATCCAGATCCTGGTTTTGAGTCATTTAATTACCATAATTGTAATTAATAGTGAAGTTGGTGTACAAGAAGATGAAAGTGAAGAATCTGATCTACCTGGCAGTTATCAATGCTCCTACCTCCCTGCCACCAGACTTCAATCTTGACAACCTGGAGAGTTGGATTTAGGTATGGTATGAGTCAAGCTAGTAATTATGTGGAGACAAGAGAACAAAATGTTTTTCCTCCAGAATACCTATATATGTATATATGTTCATGCCTATATATGTTCACCCGTTTCCTCCCATTTTCTTTATTCCACCATTTCATACATTTCTCATCACCACCGTCTCCTTTAGCCTAACCAGAATAATCGTGGGACGTAAAACTTAGATTTCATTTTTCTCAACCTATAAATGATGTTTTCATTCTGTTTTCTGGTAACATACGTCCTAAAGTTATGAATATTTTAAGAAATAAAGTAAAATCACATTTATATGTAATGTGAATATTATAAACTTGATGACATAGTTAAGTTACTATATGTAAAAATTTAAAAAAATACTTTTTAAGATAGGGGTTAATATATTTTATTACACATATATTTTCTTTTTCACTTTTCTAGGTTAGATCCTTAAAACAATCATATTTTCAGAATAGTAGCCAAAGATATTTGTAATTCATTTTCTGTTACATTACATATATTGGTGTGAAGAAATAAACTCAAAATGATACATTTGTAAAACTAATATACTGATGGATTTGTTTTGTTATATATATTTCTAAATTAGGACCTAAGAAACTATTTTAATTTAAATTTTGCGTCAAGAGTCAATACCTTTTGCCAGGCATACCAATTTCATAATTTTTTTTAATGTAAGAAGAATGCTGATATTTCTTCATATGTAAATAACCCATTCTAAACAAATAGCATCCAGAAAACAGAAAAAAAAAAGAGTTGAACTCGATTCCTCTAGAAAACATTCGTTCTTAAAATTTCAGTAGCATATATTTGCGTGACTCAAAGTTCTTGATATTGATCGCAGGTTTTAAAATTGTAGAGAGAAGGAAGTTTACAGAGTATCGTGGTATTTTTTTTCTGCTGAAAAATATATGGTCATGAAGTACTGTACGTTCAGATTGAGTAAAAAAAATCGGTAAGGGAATATGAGGGCTGCTATCTTTCCTGCTACCAATATTTAATTTAATAACCTCGAACTATTAAGAATATAAGTTGTTGATATATCTTTATCCCATTTTGATTGCATTATACATCATAATGCAATATGTTGCGTACATTCTTATTAATAGTTATATTGGATACGATAATTCTACGTGAAATCCGATAATTTTTACGTTAACTAACTAACTAATTCTATGGCCTATGGAACCCGGAGGTTCAATGCCATAGTTTACAAAAGCTCTCCACTGACTTCTATCCTTAGCTAACTACATCCAGTTTCTACTTTGTATTCCAATCTCTGCGAGATCCATCTTAATATTGTCCTCCCATCTGCGCTAGGTCTCCCTAATAGTCGTTTTCCGATTGGTCTTACAGTCAAGAATTTGAAAGCGTTTCTACTTTCTTCCATTCTAGCTACATGACCCGCCCACATAAGCCTCCTAGACTTGACGACCCTAACAATGTTGGGTAAACCATATAACTTATGTAGTTCCTCGTTATGAAGTTTCCGCCATTCCCCATCGCCGTTCCTCTTGGGTCCGAATATTCGTCTCAGGATCTTACGTAATACCATATAAATAGTCGCTGGTAATAACTCTCATCCCTGTTTAGTACTTCAGCACACAAGCACAAGGAGTTTATAATTTAGTATTAATATATTTTGACCTATCATTGCCTTTTTTGATCTCCATACTATGCCATGCATAAGTGTCGGAAGTGTCAAAGAACTACTTTGTTCTTATGTCCGTCTGTTGACAGGTATCAGAGAAAAATGGTAAAAATTGATATCGAGATCTGGTTTCTGCAATCGATTGAGTGTTCCAAGGATAGGTTCCATCTTCGTTAATTGTCTATTCAAACCGGAAGTAGTTCAAATTAGCCATTTCCAGTTTCAACGTATATAGCTAGAGAACGAAAATGGTAACAGATAGTAAGAAACGATTTTCTGGAAACGATTTAGCCTCTCAAGGCAACATATCATGCCTATTCATAATACTCTACCAAAACCGGAAGTGGTTTAAATTTACTAATTATTTCCGGTTTCGATACTGATTTCTGTAGAACAAAAACAGTAAATGTTATTAAGGTTTTTTCCTATCGATTCAGTGTCCCAGTGTCTCAAGAATAGGTTCCATCCGCTCCGTTAACATTAACATAATTAGTGTAAGAAATTGGAGCAAGAAAATTTAGTGCGATGGCTTGTACCTTTCATTGAATATACTAGTGCGTCGGAAGGAATGTAAATGCTTAATTACAAATATTTTACGCGGCTTAACTTCTTTAATTACATATCTAATGTCTTTATATTATTAAAATATAGGTTCAAAGCTTGCTGCAAGTTTCTTACCGCCAGAATTTTCTCTTCTAGAAAAATTTTCTCCTATGAACAATATGAGTCTGGAGTTCCGATCTACAGGATGCCTCTGGTCGTACACGGAAACAAGAATTTCCACTTCTCGTAGAAAAGTCTTTCTTCCATTTTGCAGTGAACTATGTGACTTCCATTTGCTTCCGAAGCGGTTACAAAAACATACATTTCTCTCCACTCTCTTTCTCTCTCTCTCTCACCGTCCTATGTGTATGTATGTGTCTCTCTCTTTCATTTTCTTTTTTAATGCAATAAATGGACCTTTATACTTGCATAGCTTTATATAATTCAAATGCTATTACGAATCGTTTAAGGCCGCAATTTCACAAAAAGAAAATTGAGATAAGAAATCAAGAATCTTTTTAAACAAGACTTTAGTTCCAGATTTCGTTTTAAAGCAGAAAAGCTCCTTTTTTTAGTACAAAGAACTCAAATATTTTTTTTAAAAAATACTAATAAGGACAATATTAAAAAGGTAACTAATAAGGACAAAATTGAGTGTGTGATTGTCGAACTTTAGCGTGCCTTTTTGAAAAATGTGCTTATCTAAGATTTGTACTGTATCTTCAGTTAAAAGTAAATTCTGAATGTTTTCAGTTTCTCCTACCAGGAGTCGAACCCGGGAATATGCGAAACAAAGGCACTTATTATCTTTGTTTTACAAACATTTACCTCAAACGAGACTCTTACTTCTGTACTGTCTTCTTGCGCACATTATAGTCTACGCACTGCAAACAGACAGGGACACGAATACAGAAAATTAGGGGGCTGTCAAAAACATCTATGCTCATCACTGGGATTCAAACCCATGACGTACTGTGTCACTCATTTTCTACTGAATGCTCTGTGACGTCCCAGTTTATTGCCCTCCTTCTCAGTATACTGTACAGAGCGAAGAAGGAGTCTGTAGTAAATCTACTGTTCCAAAAAGAAACAGTGATGGCAAGTTAAAGAAGTCATTAATGGCGAAGTCGATAGTTTTACAATCATATTAATTGTGTGTGTGCATAAATACAAACATTTGCTTTGTTCCCTTCTACATCATCCCATCCTCTTCTCTGTTCAGTATGTTTCTCTATGCTCATCAAGGCACGTTCATCATTCTAGCAGATCAATATAAATCAATCACAATGGGAAAATAAAGCTTTTCACGTCTTCCATGATATCATGTGTTCAGCACCACGGTCTGGCTTCTCGTTATTTCTCAGGTACTCACTTGACAGAGCCTAAATGAACCACTGAACAGTATTTGGATTAGAGTGAATAATAATAATAATATTTTAAGCGATATGAACAGCTCATACAGTACTATGTTAAAACCGTTAAATAATAATTTTAATAAGCCATAAAATTTAAAATATAGAATGATATTAGAGCATGTTAAGGCCCCTGTCAGAAGGTTAATATATTCAGATGATAATGATTCAAACCAATTTACCTGGTTATTTTAATCTTGTTTAATAAGATTAAAATAACAAAAATAATCAATTTCATAATATACCAGTTATAGAACTATGCAAATTGAAGTTTCATTAAACTTTTTTTTTTTTTAAGGTTCGACCTTGCCTAAAATTGCATATCCTGTATGCCAAAAATCTTGGTCTCTTATTGTCATATTTCAAGATAAAAAAAAAATTTCTTTGAATAAAAGGTTGTAACGTAATGATACACTGAAGATAAATAATAACAATAAAATTAAAGTTGGTTGTTAGATCCCATATCATAACGTTAAAAAAGTTACTTTTTTAAAAAAGATCTCTCTGTTATTTCTCTTAACATATTTTAATTATTTTAAATTGCTTTAAGATATTGTCACTCTTCTCAATATTTCGCCTTTTTAGAATTTAGTACTACCAATGTCGATCAATTTCTAACACTATGAATCGGCACTCTTATTTTTATATTTTCTTATTAATATTTGCTACTATATTTGTTATCCAATACCACTTAATAAATATATAAATAGTAATTTACGCACAGAAAAATGAGATAAGGGATTTTCAAAGCAAAAGTTTTAAGAAGAAAAATATCTGGCTGGAAATCAACACTTACAACAAAGACATGTTCTTGGCGTCCAAAAGGGATATCGAGATGTTCACATGTGTTCCACAAACTGAATTTCCACGGAATTCCTTTGGGATATTTCAGAGCTTTTGCGGAATAATCACAAGACGATATTTGGACATTCAGATATTGTTCTATAACTGGCATTTTCCATTAAAATAAATAAATAAATAAATAAATAAATAATAATAATAATAATAATAATAATAATAATAATAATAATAATAATAATAATAATAATAAAAAGGAATTCTGTAAATGTTTCCATTATGTTTAAAGTTTGTACTGCGAATGTCGGTGACCAAAGAACATCTCGTGAACATGATGCGCTAAATAAGAAATAAATAAGCATAGAAGGTTGCACATAGAGGCGGACTAGCAGCCATAGCTTCCACCCTACTGGACTAAAATGAGGATCCACTGTATTAATATGTTAAAATGAGATTCAAACTCTTGATATACTTTATCTTCTAACTTAAAAATAGATTAATTACATTTATCACATATTAATATTGTAATCTTTTTGGGTAGGTAGAGCTAGGTTTATAAATTCAGAGTCCGGAATTGACTCCCACTATCGGTTTATTTATAAAAATTCTCCAACAGTATTTACAGAAAACACTATAGTACATTTTTCTTTATTAGTAAGGTAGAGATTAGATGGCCCAAGGCCGTGGACAGGATCTCTACACAGCCCCAAAGCAAATTAAGCAAAATGGCATAGGAAAGCCCAATGCTCCGAAGCAAGCAGTGAGGGGGATGAAAGTCACAGAGTCCCGAAGCATGCTAAGCAACTGAGGTTGGGATAACGACAGAGCCTCGAAACAGGCTAAGTCAGGAGGAAAGGAATAGCCAAGAGTCCCGAAGCAGGCTAAGCAACTGAGGTTGGGATAACGACAGGGCCCCGAACAGGCTAAGTCAGGAGGAAAGGAATAGTCAAGAGTCCCGAAGGAGGCTAAGCAACTGAGGTTGGGATAACGACAGGGCCCCGAACAGGCTAAGTCAGGAGGAAAGGAATAGCCAAGAGTCCCGAAGCAGGCTAAGCAACTGAGGTTGGGATAACGACAGGGCCCCGAACAGGCTAAGTCAGGAAGAAAGGAATAGCCAAGAGTCCCGAAGCAGGCTAAGCAACTGAGGTTGGGATAACGACAGGGCCCCGAACAGGCTAAGTCAGGAGGAAAGGAATAGCCAAGAGTCCCGAAGCAGACTAGAGGCTTTGAGGTAAATTTCTTCTAGCAAGCAAGAAGACGGAAACCAAAAAACTGGAACCTGTCCGCTGGTTGCTGTCCAATATATATGCGTCCCAGAGCGTCGGTTACGCTGCTGTTTTCCTGTCGTCATGTGACTTGTAGGAGGTGCTGATGGTTCGTCGTCTGCTTCTTGTAGTAATCCCACGTGGTATGTAATACTCCTACATAAATACATGTGGTGATGTATACAAACAGGAGCATATGACATTGTCCCTACACAGAAGCATGTGGTACATTACAATATAACACCAAAAGATTAATTAGAAAAGTTTTCAAAAAATTTGGAAAGCAACTTTTCACACTAACACATACAATGCATAATTAACATTATCATATTATTGAAATGAGATCTGATTTATGAGGAAAGAAACTTAAAGTGATACTCAAAGACTTTTAATTATTCATTCTTGTTCCAAAGTTGAGTAAGTTTTATTTAGTGAAAATATTTCTAATGAAACTAATCTCTGAGTTTTTTAAAGGTCAGAATATTTTATTTAAGAAAGGATGTCTTATTAATTATATAAATAATTCGTTTAAAACACTAGTTTCAGTGTTATGTGTGCTGAAGTTTGCAACACTGCTTAAATTATATAATTGCGAGAACTTATTGTAACTAAGACTACTAAAAGCTATTGCTGTAATGCTATAAAAGAGAAGGAAAATAATAAACATTTTAAATATTTTTCACAAATTCGCCATTTTTAGTAGTGTTGCGAATTTAATCAATGTTTATAATATCTCCGGAACGGTTTGATATATCGAAGTGTTGTAAACGGCAAAATGGTGTGTTTTGCAAACTACAGGAGAACTAGATATGATACTTACGTAAACATGTTTTCTAAATAAAATAATTGGGAAAATTTTAAATTTATAAGTCCTCCTAATTTCGTTCCCACTCATTCAAAACAAGTCATACCATGACCATGGTATCCAACACCAAGATACTTTCGATGTACGTTATCCTGTTCCTCTCATTGTCAGTTGAGCTGTATATATGATAGAAGCTTCCAAACTTAGGATGTTTATGATACTATAATATCCTTAGTTTGCAACACTGAATAACAAATACAGTATCTTATGTTTTCATTTGACACGTTGATTTGAAATACGCGTATATAGAAATCTGACATATTGCGATTTGGAAAAATTCAACTTCATGTTCGGTTGGCAAAGCTGTTTGTTGAGTGTTTCTGTTTAATAGATGCAAAGATGTTCCCCTCCTTATAATTCCTTCGTGCAAAGTTTTGCTTTTCTCCTTCTTTCGCTTTCTCCGTTATCACAGTTGGACATTACTGTATAAATGATGCACACACACACACACACACACACACACACACATATATATATATATATATATATATATATATATATATATATATATATATATATATATATATATATATATATATATATATATATATATATATATATATATATCACACACACACACACACATATATATATATGTGTGTGTGTGTGTGTGTTTGTGTGTGTGCATAGATAGATAGAAAAATAAATAGAAAGATATATACTGTATATAAGTGGTTATTGTTGTTATTGTTGAGTCGAATTTAACGTCACGTTCAGCAGTGAGACTATATGTGACGTGGACTTACTGATTAACGTGGAATCCGAACCACATCTGCTCCCGCCGTGTATATAAGTGGTGTTCAATGAGTTTGGCACAGATGGTTATACTATTGTTAATTGTTGCAAAATGATGTAGAAATTTAATTGAGCATACTCTGATCCTTTGGTTACAAGACTGTCACTCAATGTAGTCTTTATCTACTGTGACACATCGCGTCCAACGTTCTTTCCATCCTTCAATGCACTTTCAGGTGCGTGACTTTTACAGCATTATTCCGCACAAGAATTAAGGGCTTTGTCACTGTCAAATGTTTTTTTTTTCTCGCAGGTGGACTTTCAGACGACCGAAAAGGCAAAAATTCGAAGGAGCCAAGTAAGGACTATAGGGAGGCTTAGGGACGTCTTCCCATCCCATCTTCATGATTTTCTGCTGTCTCATCATGGTTGTGTGAATCTTGGCATTGTCATGATGCAGTTTTATAACAATACGTTACAGCTCCGGTGTCGTGAACTGGAGAACACGTATCTTATTCAGTAAGAAATAATAACGTTACTTTTTAATTGTGGAGCTATGTTCAAAGAAATCTATGAAAATGACACCGTACTAACCCCAGAGAAAAGAGGTCATAATTTTCTGGCCTGATTTGGGAATCCAAGCTTTATAAACCGCTAGAACCAACATTGGATATTGGTGCGGTCCAATGTGTGATTCTCATTAACTTGATGCAACCTCCTATGAATTGATGTGGGTAATTCATTCCCGGTTTTGAACAGGAATTTCATTACCGACCATTGTCTGATCGTGGTGTCTACTTCAGTGTGTCCATTGTGATTTACCTGTGAACAATAAGAAACAACAATTTTTAACATTTCGAATCGATACTAATAAAGTATGTTCAATTAATCTTTCATCATTATATTGCATGCAATTAATAAAATTTTTATACCCATCTGTGTATATATTTATGGGTCTTTCGACTATGGGACAACCTACAGATGAAAACTCTCAAGAAGTTGCTATCAACTTATATCCAGGAATGAGAAGTATAACAGTTACAGGCTTCCTAAACCGTCAGAAAATTATGACCTCTTTTCTCTGGGGTTAGTACGGTGTCATTTTCATAGATTTCTTTGAACATAGCTCCACAATTAAAAAGTAGCGTTATTGTTTCTTACTGAACTCTTAATAAACTTTGGAGCTAAATATTGTCCCAATATGTGTCCATTGAAGACTTGCAATAAGGTCTATTCTAAAACACATTTTTCAGAGTCAAGCAATTGCAGCGTATGAGAGTTCTTACGGCAGAAATGTCTGGTAATTCTGGGAGGTAAACGTGGACGTAAAGAAAACCCTCTCTTTGTCTCGATATATATATATATATATATATATATATATATTGTAGAAAACTACTTTTTGACACGTGGTGTTTATTGTCATGTGAACGTTATTGTTGCAGAGTCCATTTGCATTGAAATAACAATACAATTTGAAAAAGTGGACAAGAAAATAAGCTTTCCCTTAAGGGATCGCTTTCCTTCTGAAAGGATAACAACCCAACTCAGGAAGCAGCTTTTAAGATGTATATAAAGAAAGGCTAAAAGTGCTTTGTCATAATTTTCAAGTCATCTTGTTTAATGGCCTTAAATTAACAGGTCTCTGCATTGTATCTAAAGTATGTATATATACAGAGGGAAAACCAAATGAACATATGCTAAAGTTTTCTTTGATGTAGAGCTTAAACTAATAAACTGTCTGATGAACCTTTTTCATTAGGTGTCAGACTCATCAATATTCGAACGTAATGATTTATCTCAGGTCTTCCATTATCGTTTAGGAAACCCTCAAGTTTTACATTGCATATCTAGAACAACATATAATAAATGTACGTTCATTATAAGTAAATGCTCATATGTTCATTGGTTTAATGGGTTATTCATTATCTCATTCTAAAATTAATGCGAAAAATACAATGTAGTACTTTTAATATATAATTTTGAGATAAATATTAAAAGGTCATTAAAAGAAGTTTAAAGAATTCTTGTTTGTCACCAGGTGCAAGCACATGTTCTACATATTTCAAATATATTATGACAATATGGCCTTGTGTTCATCTTGAATAAAAAAAACACAGCTTTCTTACAAGGTTGGTTAGAAAATTTATTATTAAAAAATAAACTAGAAAAGTAACGGTTTCGGAAGTATAGCACTTCATTCCTCAGACTACACTAACCAGACCACACACTACATTTCTCTGTGGTCTTGAGAGTGTAGTCTGAGGAAGGAAGTGCTATACTTCCGAAACCGTTACTTTTCTAGTTTAATATTTTATATAAAAAAATATTCTAACCAGCCTTGTTAGAAAGCTGTGTTTTTTCTTTATTCAAATATATATTTTATTGTCAGATAATATTCACAATAATCCAGTTTGTTTCAAAGAATGGATGTTTTTAATTTTAAGGACAGGAAAACGCAATCAAATATCATAAGATTAATGAAAATCTGGCATAGATAATGAAATTCTATTCAAGGCTAATTGAATATTACAACAGCATTATATGTGCAATGTTATTGAAATGAATGTTGAAACTTTGCTCAAAAACAAACTGAATTAATCGTCTGAGGATTGTTAGTTCACACTTGTTGTTGAAATGGATGTTAAAACTTTGCTCAAAGACAAACTGAATTAATTATCTGAGGGTAGTAAGTTCACACTTGTTGAAATGGGTGTTAAAAAACTTTGTTCAAAGACAAACTGAATGAATTATCTGAGTATAGTTCGTTCACACTTGTTGTTGAAATGGACGTTGAAACTTTCTTCAAAGAGAACTGAATTAATTGTGTAAAGATAGTCCATATAGACTTGTTGAAATAAATGTCAAAACTTTGTTCAAAGACAAACTGGATTAATTATCTGAGGATTGTTCGTTCACACTTGTTGTTGAAATGGATGTTAAAACTTTGCTCAAAGACAAACTGAATTAATTATCTGAGGGTAGTAAGTTCACACTTGTTGAAATGGATGTTAAAACTTTGCTCAAAGAAAAACTGAATTAATTATTGAGAGTAGCTCCTTCACTCTTCTTGTTGAAATGTATGTTAAAACTTTGTTCAAAGACAAACTAGATTAATTATCTGAGGGTAGCTCGTTGATATTTGTTGTTGAATTGGAGTTAAAACTTTGTTCAAAAACGAACTGAATTTATTATATGAGGTTAGTCCGTCCACACTTGTTGAAATGGATGTTAAAACTTTAGTCAAAGACAAACTGAATTAATTATCTGAGGATAGTCAGTTCACATTTCTTGAAATGGATGTTAAAACTTGGTTCAAAGAGAAACTGAATTAATTATCTGAGGATAGTCCGTTCACAATTATTGTTGAAATGGATGTTAAACTTTGTTCAAAGACAATCTGAATCAATTACCAGAGGATAATAGTTAAAGATATTCAAATAATTGAGCCTTAAGTTCCATTTTGTTACTATCCAGAAAATACACTTCCTTGTTAGAAGTCCACTTCAATATTAACTTATCTTCTCATTCAGAATCTAAAAATAAAATCATATCTCTTTAGCGTAATTTAGAAGTTAGAATAGTTGATGAAATATATACAGTGTAACGCATTTTTAAAAAGTTTTACGCATAACTGTTATAACGTATGTGATCTGTTACCAGATGAAATAGAATCTGGTATTTCATGTGTAACTACATGTTCATTTATATAAGATGCCACCTTCCAGGTAATAAGTTGTTCTTTCTTGTTGTTATTATTTAAAGTTTATATATCCCATGTTATATATTTGCTTCTGTTCAATTGAGATATTCTGAAGACTTTTCTATGCTTTGAGTACGCTGTTTGTTATATATTTTAATATATAAGAGTATTGCATTTTAAACTATGTGCTTCAGAACTAATCAAAATGGAGATATCATTTAATTCTAAGTACTTGCATTATGAAATTTTAGTTTGTAAAGTTTTATCCCTAGATTCTACTTTTTAAAAGATGCAGTGCTTGTAACACTGCTAGATGTGTCTGTGTCACTATTCGAAAACACGAACTGATATTTTACAGAGTATGTTTCACATACAATACATAAATATAGCTACAAACATTTTTCTCAGCAGAACTCTCAATTATTATTGCACTGAACTACATACATTTTAGTGTCATAAACATTCATTTTTTTTGGAAACTACGCATCAGAACTTACACTTAAGCGTGCCGTTTTTAAAGCTTGATGTTCTGTATCAATTGATATACTCGTATGTCTTATATTTGGACAATATTGTAGTTTAATAGAAGTTAATATTTAAGAGTTAAAAAAAATAAATTAGGCTGTATCTCATAAAACCACATTAAGCACTGTTATCTTGCTAGTACCTTAATGGATAGCTTCACGAGGAAATAAATTTCACTATCAGCATCATGTTAATAGTTTTCTCTTCAGTATCAATTTTTAGATTTACAAAATAATTTGTTTTCTTGGGCTTTCTCGAAAACTGCGCATGATCTCTTACTTGGACGCAAAACCATTTTACCGGGATCTATCGACTGGTAAATGTCTGATTGTTGGACATTTTTTCTCCGTTAGACTACAATCATATTTATAGAATTCGTGCAGTTGTTGAAACGAATGTAAAAACCTTGTTGAAGGATTGATTGAACCAGTTATCAAATATAATGTTGTAGTTTGTTGAAATAGATGTTGAATTGTTTATGAAGGATTGATTGAATCATTTATCAAAGATAATTTTGTACTTCGTTGAAGTTGATGTTGAAACTTTGACGAAGGTTTCATTGAATCAGTTATCAAATGGTAATTCTTACACTTCATTGAAATGAATATTGAAACCTTGCTGAAGGCTTGATTGAACCAGTTATCAAATATAATTTTGTAGTTTATTGAAATTGATGTTGAAACTTTGACGAAGGATTGATTAATTCAGTTATCAAATATAATTTTGTAATTTGTTGAAATGGATGTTGAATTGTTTATGAAGAATTAATTGAATAATTTGTCAAAGATAATTTTGTACTTCGTTGAAATTGATGTTGAAACTTTGACAAAGGATTCATTGAATCAGTTATCATTCTTACACTTCATTGAAATGAATATTGAAACCTTGCTGAAGGCTTGATTGAACCAGTTATCAAATATAATTTTGTAGTCTGTTGAAATGGATGTTGAATTATTGATGAAGGATTGATTGAATCATTTGTCAAAGATAATTCTGTACTTCGTTGAAACTGACGCTGAAACTTTGACGAAGAATTGATTGAATCAGTTATTGAAATATAATTCTTACATTTCGTTGAAGTCAATGTTGAAACTTTGCTGAAGAATTGGTTGAACCTGTTATCAAAGGATAATTCTTCACTTCATTGAAATGAATATTGAAACCTTGATTAAGGAATGATTGAATTAGTTATCAAAGGATAATTATTGCACTTCGTTGAAATTAATATTGAAACCTTGCAGAAGTATTGATTAAATCAGTAATCAAAGTATAATTCTAGCACTTAGTTGAAATGAATGTTGAAACATTGCTAAAGGATTGATTGAATCAGTTATCAAAGAATAATTTTTACACTTCCTTGAAATGAATGTTGAAACTTTGCTGAAATATTGATTGAATTGGTTATCAAAGGATAATTCATGCAGTTCTTGGAAATGAATGTTGAAACTTTGCTCAAAGAAGAATTGAACCAATTACTAGAGTAATCGGTTCTATTGCTGTTGAAATGGTTAATTGTAACTCTGTTAAAACTTTAAATCAGCTATTACACAATAATACGTACATATCTATGATTCACGTTCCTGTAGTTACCACTATGACTTCTGTTAGAGTGAATTTAGAAGATAATGCTAAATATAGAACAGATTTGCAAGTCACAGCTAGAGATACGAAGAAAACCAGGTTTTCTTGGATGGAAGAGCTTTTCCATATACGAGTTTTTTGTTGTTGTTGTTGTTGAACACGGAAATCTTAGCTCTCATGAATTTTTGGTTATTTCGTTATTTAAATTTCGCGTTTATTTTCCTGTATTAGATTCTACAATTTAAAAAAGTGTCATTACAATATTCACCAATTTTGAGTTCTATGTTGAGCCAGAGATGTCTATTTGAACTGGTTTTCACTAATGTTTAGAAAATGTAAATTATTCAACCCAATATACCAGAACGGTCATATTAGTTGCCTAACCACTGTACAAAGTTCTATCCCTTTTTCACCCAACCTTAGAATATCGATATGTTACCTAAGACGTACCTGGAAGATCAAAATTAGCTCCATCAGCATCGACGACCTTCTGTCAATGTTCTGGAAGGGCATGGATTCCACCGCGGTAGAACTTGGTAGTCCGTGAAGCAAAGAATGTATAAAGTGCATTTTGCATCTCTACTGGGGATTTGAACTGACGTTCTCTAAGGTGATTGTCCAACGAATGGTACAGGTGATAATCGGACCGTGCAATGTTCGGGGAGTATGGCGGATGCAATATTATTTCCCCATCCATTTTGAAGAATGTTGTCCCGGATCATTCTAGCCACGTGAGGCTTAGCGTTGGCCTGTAATAGGAGGACCCGTTTGCGATTCAGAAGTTCTGGTTCCAGAGTCTTTCTTAAACACAACTCAACAGCTGACATACACAGTTGCATTGATATTTTGACCAGCTGGTTGCTGTTTCCGATGCACGATGCCCGAGCAGTCCACCAAACATATAGGAGGACCTTCTTCTGGTTCAGTGCTGGTTTCGGCTGTTTTGGAGCCACTTATGGGATGCTAACCAATGATGACGGCGCTGTGGAACATCGTACATGACCTGCTTCTCATCACATGTCAACACCCTGTCCAGAAATGGTTCCTCCCTCAGACGAGACAGCAAAGAAACACAAATGTCTGCTCGCGTTGGCTTCTGACCCGGAGTCAAATCATCTGGGACCCATCGATCCAAATTGTAGTGCTTCCCAAGTTGATGGAGGTGCTGCCGAATGGTTTCTCCACTCACACTGAATTGTAGTCCCAGTTCCTCACGTATTTGGCCACTGTTCTTCTCAATTACTGCCAGAAGATCTCCATTTTGGACATGTGTTGTTATTCCGGTGTGTCCTCTAGTGTTTCGTCACGGACTTTAAACTTGTAAAACTGTCGCTGATCTGTCCGCGCAGTAATGACACCCTCACCAAAGATCTGGCATATCTTCCGGCTCGCTGCAACGGCGTTTTGACCCCAATTTGAACTCGTACAGCATACATGCCCTTATGACGCTCTGTGAAGGTCCCATGTTCACTTTGTCCTGACGCATGTTCATGGTGAAACTGAACTGCCACAGCCAAGAAGTATGTTGAATATTCCCATACTGACCTTCGCCCTATCTCCATTCGCATTCAACTCACGGTGTGAGGGCCAATTGAACACAGACCTCCATAAAAAGTGACAGAACTTTCTTGGTTACCTTTATGAAATCTAATATACGCTAGCCTTACGAAATTAGAACCATACACGGCCTGATAGTTTAACGATAGTAAAACATTATTTGCAGAATATATCTTCCTTTGTGTTATTTTGTGTCAATATACTTGAAATGGGGAAAACTTGGGTATTGCATCTTAACATTCTCGAGCTCAAATTTTATGGCTTCAATAAGTGTTATATAGATAGATAAACTTGTTTCGCGTAGCCTCCGACATACAATGTCTAGCTCCGAAAACTAGTTTAATTTATGCATAAATTCTAAATGGCAATATTATCAAATTAAGTCTTATTATTACACTTTCATAACAGTTATTCGTATTATTATTAAATTTTCTCCAAAGCATTTTGTTGTTGTTGTTTTTGTTGTAGAACATTAACAATGCTATAAACAATTCGTTCGAAACTACAAATCCCATTGTATGCACCGAGTTGTCCTTTTTCGTTCCCATCAAGTGACCGATTATCCTTTATTATCGAACATTTCATAATTTTTCTCTACAGAATGCAGTTATTAAACACTTACTCGTGTTATAATGGAAACAGAAAGGTGATGTACTGTTATTCCATTACAAATGTTCAGATGTTCCAAAAATTCCAAAATTTTCTAGGTAAAAAAAAACTCATGAAAAAACTTTGGTTTAAAAATAAAACGGGTTTTCTCCGACCCCTTACATCTCTATCCATAACAATAAATTATCTGTTTTAAAAAATTAAATATGTACAGAGAAAAATAAATGTGTGTAGTGTACGTAAAAAGGTAAGTTGCATGCTTAAATCCTGTAGTTTCTGGATTTAACGCACTACTACATGTAACATCATGAACCCAACGTGTAACTGGAAACGAATGTTTTATAATACTTTTTGGATAAGTATTACATATATACGTACTTTCTGTATGAAAAACAATATATAGATCTTATGTACAGATGGACGTATATATCATAGCTGATATATGACACATATATACGTATGTAATATATGGAAGACTGTTAGATGTCAGATATCCTGCAGCGGCATGAAGCAATATTTAAGTAGAAAACGACAATCCGTATTTATCATTTTAATACGTATGCTCCCCACAGATTTCCGTACCAAACCTATGGATACCGTATATTTGTTCAATATACCGTTTTCCGGATAAAGAATTTTTCTCAGTGTGTTCGATGAGTAAACTTGGCATTGTTATCATGTTCGATGTTCGAAGTTATTAGCAAGAAACACGGGCTTAATTGGCCTCGAGACTATCAATTAAGCATCTGCGCTGTTAACTAGATAATGAACCAGAAGAGCTCCAATTGCGAAGCGCGAACTGCAATCGGGTTAGTAATCGCGAGTATATCTACGAGCGAGTGCGAATCCCACTGTGGGTAGCGAACACGAGTCCTTGCGAATACAAATCAATTGAGATTCGTTACAGCAAGCTGGTGTGAACGCAAGCCTAATGAAGGATTGGAGGATCATGCTCCTGACCTCGCGCAAGCCTGTATTGCAAATGTCCGATCTGTAGACAGTCCTGATTGTAGGCAGTTTTTAATATATCTTTGCAATATATATATGTGTTTCAACCATTTTACTGGGAACCATTTTTCCAAATTGTTTTCGTGTATAGTGAGAAAGTTAATGTATTTCCAAGTGGTTTGTGGCCATTAAAATAAAAATAATAATATACCTTTATAAAATTAAAAAAAAACTACTAGTTGGGTGTGTAAATCGTGGCATATAAACCACCTGGCGAATAAACGTGGCAATTAGTTATGTTAGCATCACGAAAATCGTCATACGTACAATGCTCACACACATAGTAACTGAAAGAAATAATAATAATAATAATAAAGAACTCAATTTTACAAGACTACATTTTATATTTCTTGCTTTTTTTATTTATCTCATTTTTAAATACATTTTCATGTTCAGAAACAGAGAAATCGACAATGTTGCAAACTAATTCCTTGCAATAATCAGAAAAATTCAATGGAATAATTCTCATTTTTTAAAGACTTCTTATCGGAGGCCTACATAAGTGTCTGTAGTATTATGGAGCGGCCTTAGTTTTTGGACTTAATGTACAAGGTTATGTAACATCTTGCAGTAAATATATCACTAAAAAGGTATGTTTTATACGGATTTTTCGTATTATAAATGTTCCGAGTAAATGTACTTTCCGCACTGAAGAAAGAAATGTGTATATAGACGGTCTGGATCTCACATACAAATGGACGTATATACCATATAACTAACATATGTAATATACGTACACCTGTCCAATATAAAGAAGATATTTTGATGTCAGGCATCCTGCACCAGCATGATGTAATATGTAAGTGGGAAAATTGCAGTAAGTAAGTAGCGTGTGGATAACTTATGTTCCGAATAGATTTTTTTTTTAGAGATTTAGGATTTAGAGTTCTGGGCTTTCTGCATGTGTGGCCAGATAGCCGTCGGCGAGCACACTATTCGGGGAAAGGGAAGGAAAAAAGGATTTGGGGAAGGAATGAAATGACGTGGGACCTATAAATTAGGTACAACCACGGCATCTGCCTGGTATAAATGAGAGAAAAAAAACAAAACAGGAAAATCTCATTCAGTATGGCTGACTTGAAAAACCTTTTTACGCTTTTTCGACCGAGTGCCCCCACTCGGAAACGAACCTGGAGACTTCTCCTGTACATATTTCCGTAGTAAACATAAGGATATCGTATATGTGTACGATATACCGCTGTCTTGATAACGTGTTTCTCTCAGTGTAAAAGGGACTCAAATTCGTGAAGCTACAGTATAGTCTGCATAAAGAAAGAATGAACAGTCGCCTCATATTATGATGAAGAAAGTACATGTTTAATATGTTCTTTAAAAATGTGAAAGAAAGTGAATAATATGAATATTAAAAATCCAAAACATACACATCAAATAAGTTCGTAATATAAATTAGTCCTTTTTCTTTCTCTTTTTGATAAATCATAACTTCATACACCTGATATAAAAAGGAAATGAAGAGATTAATGACCTACAGTTTCGTTTGGCATAAATGATTTAGTGAATCTATTATATAAAAGAGAACGCACAAATCCTTTGTTAGCTCATCACGCTAATACGGCTGAACCAATTTCTTTCATTTTTGGGGGGTTATTAGGATTTGGACCCTAGATGGTTTTTATCATATCACTTTAATTTTTAATTACCAGTGTCTTGAGATAATTGACCATTCAAGTGTCCATAACGTACAAATCCTTTGTTAGTTCATCATAGGTATAAAAATAAACGTATTTATATGCAACCCGCATGACCGTGTCACTCGGCGGGTTAACATAAATGACAGGCGATATAATGTTAACATTTACTGGAATCTACTATGGTTTTTATCATATCACTTGAAAGCGAAAAAGTAAAAATTATCTAAGTAACAAAGTTTATTGCGTTCCGGGGTGACCGCAGCGAAGCGGGGCGGGTTAACATAAATGACAGGCGATATAATGTTAACATTTACTGCAATCTTCTATGGTTTTTATCATATCACTTGAAAGCGAAAAAGTAAAAATTATCTAAGTAACAACGTTTATTGCGTTCCGGGGTGACCGCAGCGAAGCGGGGTGAACGCTGCTAGTATTTTATAAAACACTTGATTATATGAGATGTTCTGTGGAGAAAGGATTCACGTTCCCCTTTTTTGTGTGTGTGTGTGTGTGTGTGTGTGTGTGATCATTATGGACTTATTTCATACTTAAGATCTCTACCTGTAGCATTTCTACCTGTAGCATTTAAACGTTTCATGTAAATATTATAAATAACTAAATATTGTATATAAATAATGTTCACCTTTCCATGTTTTTAAATGGAGTGTACTAGCTGTCTCGTTTTCTCACAACCTTGGTAATTGGATTTAGATCGTTTGTGCTCTGAACGCCTCGTATAGAGCCATAAGAAGTTTCGTGGTCATTGATATATAATTAATTATCTCATCTGAAGCTCTACAAATTCACAGAAAAGAAATAATTACTAATAATGTGAACT
This sequence comes from Thermobia domestica, assembly GCF_964235325.1. Lineage (NCBI taxonomy): Eukaryota > Metazoa > Arthropoda > Insecta > Zygentoma > Lepismatidae > Thermobia > Thermobia domestica. The sequence continues at coordinate 47,217,446 of NC_137464.1, forward strand.
AACAACAAGATAAAAGGATGCTAACACTTGATGTTATTATATTAATTGTTCTTATCTATCCTAAGACAGCTTTAAACCCAGTTAAAATTACAATTATTGACAAAAATTACAAACATTAAGCGTGTTTCTCATAATTAGAACAGTCTTCACAAGCCCAAATATCGCACTGAACCTTTATATTCATATTTGAACGCACTCACACAAAATTACAGACAATTTATTGCTGCAAAACATTCCCAGTTCATTTCATTAACAATGCTCGCAAATGGTACCTTTATCAATGGAATTGCGTTGTTTTACCAGCAAAGGAACATGAGATATCTACGAAATTAATTGGCACGTAACGCAGACTAATGTTAAGCTTAAAAACATACACCAAAATGTTTTTAAGCTTAACATAAGCCCTTTTGAATTATACTCTTTCTTCAAGTTCAATAACATAAATATTGATTAAACTTAAAAATAATAGAAACATGCGCTACCTGTGAAGGTTTCTGACACTTCAACTTATTTTAATTTTCTACTGAGTCAATGATATATATTTATTTTCCTCTTCTCTACGATATTTTCATTTTTGTTACAGATATTTTCATGCTGTGACGTCTTCATAGAAATCGTTTTGATGGTTCTTTATAGGAATCCGTCAATGTACAGCACAGTTCGAAAGCCTTCTAACCCACCTTTTTTGTCTGTATATACGTGTATATCTATTCCATTGTATTTTCATATAGCTTACACAAATGCCAACAGTGTGTAAGAACATATTCTGAGAAGTGCATAGGCTGATGAACATTCAAACACCGAAAAGCCATGAAAGATGTGTAACGGGACTTTGCAGCACGATTCGATAAAGAAGCTCCGTCGAAATGAACGATACTGCAATGGCAAGAGAAAACCGTCCGAAAATGCATTCATTTTGAATAAGAAGATTACAGGTCAACCATCAACACAAGAAACATGTTCAACAGTGGCGAATTCTGTGATGAGATCTCCCAATAAATTATTGTGGAAAAGTCCCGCAAACTTTTAGAGTTCCAAAAGCGACTATGCTGATACACACATGAAAAAAAAAATCTTGAATCAAAATTTTTTAGGTCGTCATTCGTAAATGAGGACACGCGATGAAGACATGAAGCTTGCTCAAATTTATTCAAATTTGTGGCAAAGGCATGAGACAATGGTGATGCCCATACTGATGTTCTGGATGATACTGATGTTCAGTAAATTAACTCGAACACGGGGGGTATGAAGAGATTTTCGGACCGTACAAGTAGATCAGTTATAGGGCTACCAGAGCACAAGGGATTTAAGTCTAATTACCAGAGTTAATTTAATTTAAACGGTGATACTTTTTTTTATACTTAAGAAAAGTTATTTCAGTATCTGCAAATGAATCGTTTGAGCTCTGAAAGGAAATTCATGTAGAAATCTTAAAGAAGAAATTGTGTACAAAATGACTAGAAATGGCCTTGATTTCTTTATGCACTGAACGCATCATATACCTCTAATCCATAAACCCTTCTCTCCGGTGTGCTTGTGAATATGATGTCTTGTCTTGAATGCCTATATGTTAAGTAAATTAAGTTATACTCTTGTTTAAAATACTTAATTCAAATATCGAAATAAGTGTCAACAATTTCGAAACATATTTTCTTCGATGCCGAATTACTGATGAATTACTCGATCTAGTAAACGAAAGATAACACATCGTTATTTCCCCCCGAGTTTTTCTTTAATTTTCTTTGAAATTATCAATTTATATAATCAAATTTATTTGGAAAGAAATTAAAAATTGAAGTAAGTTTGAAACATTGACTACTTGTTTCCTATTTTGTGAGAAATAAAATACTCTTTCTATCTTAAAGAAAATAAAGAAAAGAAAAGAAAAATGCCATAAGGAACAACTGCACAGTGCCGCCCCTGTTTCCCTTGTGATGTGCAGCTGTTAATTTGTTATATGGACGATTTCTTATATATTTCGTGACATAGGTATAAAATGAAATTAGGATAAAAAGGTAAAAAACGAAGGTGGTATAAAAATGAGTTCCTTTTAACAGAACAGCAGGCAAAAATGTTTCGTTTAAAAAATATATATATATATGAAATGCTTGTGTTAAATGGGAGGAGTGTTCGTGCACGAGCTAGAAAAACGACGCATCACATTGTTCGTGATGCCTGCTGTCTGTAACTTAACATACACACAAATGCACAATTCTAACCAAAAATTAGGCTTGTCAAACTTCTTTCTTTACATGTTTAAATTTTAACTCATGTTCTAATATAAGAAAGGATTCGTTAGAATTATTTCTCTAACTGGATTCTTTGAATTATAAATATATATACGTATATAACACGTAATTTATTTTTGAAAGCTGTGATGGCCAGAGATTAAAGGTGTTAAAACAGTTACCTTTACCTGACTAAAATTTCGTTAAAAGCATAGATTGTATTGTATCTAACGTATATTGCAACATGACATTTCGACAAATACAATCGTGCTTAATCTTTGGAAATCAAATAGTAAAATGTGACCTAATACAACCTTGTGAAGTATAATGGTATGCTGAACTTTGGTTTCTAAGTTTTATATATATATATATATATATATATATATATATATATATATATATATATATATATATATATATGAACATAATTCTATAAACAATTGAACTCCAGTTTACCAGTTTACAATAGAATGTCGAACAAACCTACGAGATTAAGAGATGATAAGATAATAATAATAATAATAATAATAATAATAATAATAATAATAATAAATAACATCTAACAAGGTACATTCGCAAAGTGTCTCTTCGGGATTCCTGTAAAATTGATTCAAATGCGAAGTTCCCCGCGGTCCAATGTGTATTGTACTAACTTTAGAGGCCCATACCGGTAATTTGCATATTTATAAGGCTTCTATGTCCTGTATTCAATCACACACCACTATAACGCTCGGACACATAATTGCTTTTAATTTCTTTAGATGTTACTGAACATAAATGTTGGCATATGCAAAATAAATTGGATCAAGTACCGCTTCTCTGACAGACGTTATCCACCGCGCCCGCCATCTTGGATTCGCCATGTTGAATTCAACTTTTTCTTTTTCAAACAGGGATAGGTGCAAGTGATACATCACATCCATGTACAATTTTCGCCGAAATTTATTGATGTAGTGAGTTTTACCGTAGATTGTACTGTTTGGAAGATATTGCATGTTAAATGTCAGGCACTTCACGAATATTGAACCAAATACAAAGTTATGCAGGGCCCCGTGTGTGTACGTAATCTTATATGTGATTGATCGTTCAAAAATGATTGCCTGAACCAACATACAGACACACAGACGTTAATATGGCAATGATTGGTCTTTATCCAACTCTGTTCATATCTGGATTTACATCAGGCATATTGACCGTAATACAATACTTCCTTGTTATAGTATAACATGGAAGATATAACAATCACTCTGAGAAATGTAATAAGACTATGACACCAATGTTGTAAAGAGTTTGTTTATACCTACAGTATTTTTCCAGTTAGAATTTTTTTTAATTTGTCAATATCAAAAACGTAAGCCTAACTGATATTACTCTGCAATCTCTATTCGCGAAGTCTCTGGAGGGATTTAACATGCAATACCTTCCAAACGGTACAAGCTACGATAAAATTCACTACAGCAGTGAATTTCGGAAAAATGTACATGAATTTGAAGTATCACCTGCAATTATTCCTATTAAAAAAAATGAAAGTTGATGGCAGACCCAAGATGGCGGCCGGGGCGGATAACCTGTGTCAGAGAAACTTTACTTGATCCAATTTGTTTTGCATATGCTTACATTCATGTCCAGTTATGTCTAAAGAAACTAAAAGCAATTTTGTGTCCAAGCGTTATAGTAGTGAATGACTGAATTCCGGATATGTGAAGCCCCATAAATATGCAAAGTAAGTAGCGGTATGCAAAGTACCGCTAAAACTAGTACAATACACATTGGACCACGGAGAACACCGCATTTGAATCAATTTTACATGAATCCCGAGGGGACACTTCGCGGGGTTGTCAGTAATAATAAGAAAGCTTGGCAATAGCTGACTAGAATTTACCTATTAAAATGACCTCGTGGCGCAGAGTTATATGCAGTTTCAGAATTAAATAAATATACAGGTGCATGCAATATGACATTGTGTAGCTTAGGAAGCCTGTAGAACAGAGAGCGTTGAACTATTGAGTCAGGGCCGTACTATATTAAAAAAAAAAAAAAAAAAAAAACGTGTGTTACGTGTTTGTCTGAATGGAAGTCGGAAATACAATTCTGAATCACATAGAATTGTTCTAATTGTCTTCCTCATCAACATACTAAAAGTCCTTACTGATTAAACTTGTGCTAAAGTTCTAATTGAAAATATAACGGACAAAAGAAGCTTTCCTTTAGTTCTTAACGAATTTTCTAAATAGGGCTAAATAAAAAAAAGAAGATTTGTACTAATTTAAAAGATCAAAACATTTTTTGTATGATTTTTACATCTTTCTCCTCATTAGCCCTTCTCCACAACTGATGAACAGTTTCAGGAAAATTGAATTTAACATTACCTAATAATTCTATTTTTTTTTCAAGAATGTTACATTGTTTTGGGGATTAATCACCATTATTCAACTGCAAATAATTCTTCCATTAGCTAGTCTAAAAAGTGTTGTCCCTTTTGTACACAAGATGCCATTAATGTCTCAAATCTCAGGATATAGAGTTTATAGGTTCAGGTCTAACGTTATTTGGCAGCTAATAGCTGAAGGAAGTATATGTTCAATAACTGTTGAAATAATGTAATCAGATATAAAGTATTACGCCGTGAATATTATTGAACTTTCCCAAAAACTACACTACGTTTTATAATTTTATTTCGATAAACGCACAAACACTATTCAGACCTGAGGAAACAGTTTTGTTGTTTATGGGCAAGAGAGATTATCGAAAACGATAGAAGGAAAATGGTTCAATAGGTTTCTTCTGGAAATTTTAATTTCAAGATGTTTCCGCACTGGGTGTCCAGTGACAGCTAAAATGAATGACATTTTGGCAAAAGTCGAGGGAGACTGAGATATAAGCTATCACAACATCGCCTATAACCTAAATATACCTGTATTTAACCAAAGAACGTTAAACCATTTGGAGAAATCTATCTACAAAGAGAAGCTGGGCGTATAGATGCTGAACGACCTGATGCAAAAACATTTGCTCGGTGAAATTTCCGTCTACGAATCCATACTGAAACAGTACTATAAGGGACTAAACCATTTCTGAACCGGTTTATCACGAGTGGTGAAACGTGGATAACCTATGACAACAATATGTGAAAAATATCGTGGTCGAAACGAGAAGCTCCACAGTCTGTGGTAAGGCCCAAACTGACGCCCAAGAAGGTTATGCTGTACGTTTGATGGGATTGGAAGGACATGGTGTATCACGAGCGGTTGCCACCGGGCAGATCGATAGATATTCTGACATGTACTGTCGACAGTTAGCACAGTTCGTAGTTGACAACATCGTGTGCGTGGGTTTTCTCGGGTACTTCCATTTCTTCCAACAATCTGATATCCCAAATCTTCTGTTCATCATTCACTTGCCTTAATCATTTGTCTCCCTAGCCTAAAGGGCATAATCGTAGGACATTAAACTAAAAAAAAAAGAAAATAAAGACAACTAGCGTGAATGCATCTACCAATTCAAAGCAACCAACGGTGGAAAGGGTGTCGTGTACTACGCTGACAACGTCAGACCGGATACATTTGTAACAATCCATGAGAAGTAGAGATAATTTGGTTAGGAGATTTTACTGCATTTACCGTATAGCTCTCACTTGGCTCCGTTAGACTATTAATTTGTTTCGATCTCTGTGGAACTGTTTCAATACTATTAAGTTAATTAGAGACTTGTGTAAACTACGTGTTACAATTTCTTTGGGCAGAAGCCAGAGAAGTTCAATAGCGACGGGGTCATTGAGTCTCCGAAGAAATGACAGAAGGCGATCAAACAAAATTTTGCGTATATGGTTTAACAATATTATTTTCAAACAAAAATAGATGTGTTATCAACTTAAACCTCCGAAGGCTCAATACTTCTTCAACAACCTGATATTTTAGAATATTGATTATTTCTTGACGACTAAGGAATTGTTATATCTTTTCTTGAAACTATCTCTGCTGCTAAACCTATATTTTGTGGTTCGCCATTTTATTACCCGACTACGACGAATCCAAAACCGAGGATATTATGTTTGGCATGTCCATATTTGGGTATGTATGTGTTCATATCAATTAGTTTCAATGAAGAACTCAAACGCCTGAACCTAATTCAACAAGTGAGGTATATTTGGAATCATGGTGACAGTCCGGATACCATAAGATAGGTGACGTTACAAACATATAAATATGGCAGACGTTATCTGCTCTTTTTGTCTCAGATGAACTTTTTTTAAAGTTTTTTTTCACAGTTATTTCTTATTCATTACTGAAACTGAACATCCTTTAAAAAAGTTCTGCAATTGCATCTTACTCGTATTCATTACTGCTTCTTATTCGAAACGAAACATCCTTAAAAAGAAAGTTAAGCAAAGTAATTTTAATTTACCTTGAACACTTATATTTTATCAAAACCTCTGCACCATACTTTACTATCCTGAACATCAATACATACGAATAACAACGAGGACTTTCAGATTTTTAGTATCATTTTGGTATTGCATACCACCGTACAGTCATCCGATTAAAGTATTGACTTCTGATATGATAGGGAAGGTGATAAGAACCCCTTTCTGGTGATAACACAAGGGCACGAAACAGATAAATGATGAATTAAATCGCTCATGAACATTGTGTTTGAGTGATTATTATCTCTGGCATCCCTAATTTGAAGTCAGTACTCCCTGAAACAGATTCATTGATGTGTTATATTTACCCGATAGAAACAATAACGTGATTTCATTTTGCACTGTAAACTAACGGCTACGGGAAAGGAAGTATAATCTGATATAGGGCTATATGATATCCGAATATGGAATAATAAAATCGATTTTGGTAAAATATCAAAACTTGAACAATACATAGAAATATCGAAATATCAACAATACAAAACTATCGATACATTCAACATCAAAAGAACGATCAATATAGAAATATCAAACATATTGAAATATTGGACAAAGAATGTTTAAAAATATAGAAATATTAATGTGTCAATCAATGATTTGTATTTTTGATGTATAGATATTTGAAATATATTTTATTACATAGAAATATCGCAGATTGTGTCAAGATTTATTTTTAAAACTAAGACTTTCAAGGTGTAAGTACGTCTTCATTCCGTGTAACGTGGGTTCCTGTCACCACGGCATGGCGCGTCCTCAGGTTGCGGATCGAGGAGAAGGCCTCTAGATATAGAGGTTAGCTGCGAATATACTGAATAAGCAGTCGCGGACAGACGACTAGGAGTGGTCCTCCAGCTTGGGGGTTTGAGTAAGGCTAACACCCTCATCCTGTAAAAAAAAGGTACTTGTTCAGAAACATTCACAAAAGCCTCGGAAAAGGCCTGATAACTTGGCACGACATCAGCAAAAGAAAATGGACATGAGATTTGGAACATGGAATATTAGAAGTCTTTATAGGGCAGGCGCGTTAAAATCTGTAACGAGTGAGTTAGAGAAATACAGGATGGACTTAGTAGGAGTTCAGGAAGTTAGGTGGGAAGGAAATGGATCTGAGAATTCCGGAAATTTTACGTTCTTTTACGGGGAAGGAAATAAAAATCACCAGTTAGGAACAGGGTTTTTCGTTCACAAACGAAATGAAATGAAATGAAATCTGTAAGTTTTACGTCTCACGGTTATGCCGGTTAGGCTAAAGGAGACGGTGATGATGAGTAATGAATAAAATGGTGGAATGAAGAAAGTGGGAGGAAACGGGAGAACCCCGAGAAAACCCACGCACACGGTGTTTGTCCACCACAAAGTTCACTTGGCGGGGGCTGGGATCGAACCCGGGACCCCAAGCACCAGAGGTGAACGCTCTACCACTGAGCCACCGCGGCCCCTCGTTCACAAACGAATATTACCAGCAATTAAACGGGTTGAATTTGTTACTGACAGACTTTCTTTTATTACTCTTAAGGGACGGTGGTGTGATATTATTGTTTTAAATGTACATGCTCCAACTGAAGATAAGGGTGACGATATAAAAGATACGATAAGTAGCGATAAGTAGCGATAATACGGGAGAGATTATCGTTGAATAAAGGTAATATTCAATGTCCGAAAACGGAGAGATTTAATTTAAAGAAATTAGAAGAGAGCCAGGTAAGAGAGGAATACCAGATTGAATTTCGAATAGATTCGCGGTTTTAGAAGACTCGGAGTGTACTAGTGTTGAGGATACTTGGATTGAAATTAGAGATAGCATTAAAAGTTCAGCAATAGAAAAATTGGGACACGCGGAAATACGTAGGAACAAACCATGGTTCGACCAAGAATGCATTAAACTAGCAGAGAAGAGAAAACAGGCAAAATTACGGTGGCTACAAAATCCGAATGAAACAACTACACAAAATTTCGCAGATATCAGGCGGGAAACTTCCAAAACTTTTAGAACAAAGAAACGGGATTTTTTGAAAGCTAAAATTAAGGAACTTGAAGATAATAGTAAAAATAAAAATATTCGGGACATGTATAAGGGGATCAGCGAATTTAAGAAAGGCTATCAACCTCGTGCTTATATATTAAAGAAATCTGACGGAACAGTTCTCACCGATACGGATAGCCTCTTAAATAGATGGAAAGATTTCTTTGACGATTTGCTGAACACGCAGCCAAAAACTAATGTGCGTGGAGAAAATAAAAATATTCGGGACATGTATAAGGAGATCAGCGAATTTAAGAAAGGCTATCAACCTCGTGCTTATTAAAGAAATCTGACGGAACAGTTCTCACCGATACGGATAGCCTCTTAAATAGATGGAAAGATTTCTTTGACGATTTGCTGAACACGCAGCCAAAAACTAATGTGCGTGGAGAAAAGGAGATACACACCGCAAAACCGTATATTCCAGAACCCAATCGAATAGAAGTGGAAGCCGCTATAAAGAAATTGAAGAAAAATAAATCTCCGGGTGTAGATGAAATTCCGGCTGAGTTAATTTTAGCTGGAGGCGAGAAATTGTGGAACAAGATACACAAACTCATTCTCCTTATCTGGAACAAGGAAGAATTGCCACAAGAGTGGAAAGAATCAATCATTGTTCCAATTCACAAGAAAGGCGACAAAACTGACTGTAATAATTATCGAGGCATTTCTCTTCTGTCAACATCCTATAAAATACTTTCAAATATTCTGTTAGCAAGATTGACCCCATACGCAGATGAAATTATTGGAGATTATCAGTGCGGATTTAGACGAAATCGATCAACTATCGACCAAATATTTACCATTCGCCAAATACTCGAAAAGAAGTGGGAATACAATACCCCGGTACATCAACTATTTATTGATTTTAGAAAGGCTTACGACTCGGTTAGGAGAGAAACATTATACAACGTTCTTACAGAACTTGGAGTACCGAGAAAGCTAATTAGATTAATTAAGATATGTTTAAGTGAATCCCAAAGTAAAGTCCGGGTAGGAAAATTTTTGTCCACGAGCTTCCACGTCGAGAATGGCCTGAAACAAGGAGATGCGTTGTCGCCATTATTATTTAACTTTGTGCTGGAATACGCCATAAGGAAAATCAAAGATAGCAACCAGGGCCTAAAGTTGAACGGCATTCACCAGGTTATGGCATATGCTGATGATGTAAATTTAATAGGGGATGATAGGAGAACAGTAGAAATAAATGCAGAGATCTTATTAAACGCTTGCAGGGACATGGGTTTAGAAGTAAATGCAGAGAAAAGTAAGTACATGGAAGTGCGTCGGGACCGTAATACGGCAAATTGTGGAGGCGTTAAAATATTAAATAATGCTTTTGATAAAGTGGATACTTTCAAATATTTAGGATCAATATTAACAGACGAAAATCATATTCACGAAGAAATTAAATGTCGACTAAAAGTAGGGAATTCATGTTACTATTCGGTTCAAAATCTCTTGTCGTCGCGAATTCTGTCGAGGAATTTGAAGCTTAAAATATATAAAACGATAATCATGCCTGTTGTTCTGTATGGTTGTGAAACATGGTCGCTTACTCTGAGGGAAGAACATAGACTGAAAGTATTTGAGAACAGGATCCTGAGAAGAATATTCGGACCCAAGAGGAACGAGAATGGGGAATGGCGGAAACTTCATAACGAGGAACTACATAGTTTATACGGTTTACCCAACATTGTTAGGGTCATCAAGTCTAGGAGGCTTAGGTGGGCAGGTCATGTAGCTAGAATGGAAGAAAGTAGAAACGCTTTCAAAGTCTTGACTGGTAGACCCATAGGAAAACGACCATTAGGAAGACCTAGGCGCAGATGGGAGGTCAATATTAAGATGGATCTCGCAGAGATAGGAATACAAAGTAGAAACTGGATGCAATTAGCTAAGGATAGAAGTCAGTGGAGAGCTTTTGTGAACGCGGCACTGAACCTCCGGGTTCCATAGGCCATAGAGTTAGTTAGTTAGTTAGTACGTCTTCATTTGTTTCATTTTTCTCAATTTTGGGTATCAGAATAAGAATACGAAAATCGTGTACCAATTGCTTAGAATGCATCATTTCTAATGCTGTATTATGCGGGAAACAACCATAGACATTACAAAAGAGCTACGGAAAATGTAACGATATTTGAAATGAAAATAACAAGAAAGGAAAATATATATGAGAAACAGAAGAGCAATAAGAAAATGTTGAAAGTTATTATATATATATAATTTTTATTTTGACCTCATGAATAGGACTCTATTGTCCGTGAGCGCCACTTTTAGAATACCCGATGTAAACTCATCACAACACATGAGCATTTCGGAACTAGAACTAGTGTTGTAATTTATCGTAAATACTTAAGCAGTATTCAATGCAACAGCATTTATGAAATACGAAGAACTGATATTTTATTTCAGTATTCAGTATTTGATTTCACGATTCTTGGAGTTGAAAAAAAAAGAAAATCTCTCAAGACACACAACCATACTTCCTTCCAAGTTCAGTATATTGCGTCATTCAGAAATTGGTAAATGAACCCTGATTGCAACTATTAATTTCAGCATACACCCATATGTATATATTTCATCAATTGTAATCTCAAGAGAGGAAACATTACACCAAAGATGACCTCTGGATCTATATCACTTGCAATGGGTCATGTAATGAAGAGTTTCAGAACATGATTAAAGCGTCCACTTGGGATTTATATATTATAAAATAAAAAAGAATACCAATGGTTATACTTAAAAAAATAGCAAGTAAAAAAGTTAGAAGTAAACCGGGAGTGTCTGTGGGAAGTGTCCGTTTTCTCTTCTTTTGCTTTAGCGACCACCAGAGGAAAGAGAACTCGTTAACCAAGGGGAAAAACGCGTAATTAGTTATTAGAGCCCAAAATCGTGCTTTGCATGACTATGAGTTTTTCTTTCGGACTTTGCGTTTACTCATTTTGATCTCAGCTTTTAAAGAAATAGAATGATGAACACACACACACATATACACATAAAAAAAGGTCAAAAATGTTACTGAGCAATCTTTAGTTGATAATACTGCCTCTGGTAATAATACTTAAGAGTAAATTGGCTGCTAAACATATGTTTCTGGAAAAGTAGGTGCAGCACTTAATAAGTATACAAGTGTATTGTGTACTAATATTTCATGTTTACCTTCAATTTCTTTCTCTTCTTACTTTTTTCTTTGTTTAAGTTTGGGCTAATCTTTTATGTGTGTAATTCGTATTTTCTTGGAAGAAAGAAATAATAATATAAAGTAAAAGATCAAACTGCTAAACTTCTTAAAAGCTTATTAGATTTCACATCAGGTTTCTTTATCTTTCTATTTATTAGTAATAAATACGACCTTTTTCTTTAAAAAAAATAAAGAAATAAACTTTAATTTTCGCTTATATGGGTGTGAACAAAAACAGAAGCTTCAGCTATAACCATCCATTCTCCTTCGTAAATTAGATTTTTCAGATTATTAAGTTAGATCACACAGAAAATTTGTTCGTTCTTTTTAATAATAAAAGTAGTCCATAACTTCTCATGTGGTTATTTCTTTTTAAAAGAATATTGCGTAAAGGCTGATCGTGTCAAAGTTCATGGTTACGTTTCGTGAATATTATTCATTCTATTGCACTTGCTGAAATTTCTCGATCATTAATTGCTAAGGATGCCTATTTGGAGGAATGTGAAAAGTCAGTATGACTAGTTCAGTTTTTTAAAAAACGTTTTGTATCGAATAAATTAAATGAATAAAAATATTTATATATTACGTATATCCCCAAATCTTAGCGGATATTCGTGCTGAATGAGAAGTTCAGATAATATTTTTTCATTATACCTGGTTTGATGTAGTCTATACAGCATAACTCTGCTCTAAGGAGAAGATATGAGAACCTTCTCTTCAGTCCACGTGACTCAGTCCCTATGTGATTGAGATTGCGTTATGCTTTGCTGTATCACCATTCATCTGGCTCTGCGAACTTTAGTAAGGAGAGTCTTACAGATATACCACATTGACTTGACACCTAGTCTTCCGTTCCAAGCGCTGCTATTGACTGAAGGAATACCCCTCCCATTCGTCATCCGCTCTCTCTCTTAGCAACAACTCAATCCTTATTTGCTAAACGCGTGGGTGTGAGCATTAGCTCGCATTTTTGTCACGGATCAAGACATTTTGGCAGCACTATAGTAGGAGGTACTGAACAGTGTAGAACAACAGCTAATATTTTTTCCTTATTCTTTCATGCGAAGATTCATATGCCTGACTTTGCCCAAGAAGATAGGTGTGTGACGTAAAACTCCTACTCTTTACTTCTGCAAATAGTGCTTGATCTTGAGTAGCAACTGTCACTTTAGACACTCCGTGACCGAGACATGAATCATTTATCACATTCTTCATATTGTTAAATCCATTTCCAGATTGTTTTCTTGTCACAGCCTAGATTCATAGTCATCTGAGGGGAAGTTTATCCCATTATTGCTCGTCCTATGATTTCGCCTCACAAAGCTCAGAGAGTTCGCCACAACATTTAAGTCAAGGCATTCTAAAGGCGTTAGAACTTTGCATTATTACTCGTATCAGAAACGTTAGTAAAGTCTTTCTATATTTTCACCGCACAAGCATAAATCAGTTAATATCTTTCACAATTCTAAATAACTTTGGTAATTTATATAACGTTGATGAACGAAAATCAAATAGAATAGGTATCAGTAACAAATTCAATTCGTTAAAGTAACAAATACCGTAAACATCAAACTTTTACGCCAAGGTGAATAAGTCTTAAAGGAGCCATAGACGATCCATGGTTTGTGCAAACATGTTTGTACAAACCCTGTGTTTGCGCAAACATTCGGCTATACACGGTTTAACTGTTTGCACAAACTTCAGTTCAATTTTGAGTTTGATCGCGAAACGTGTCCACTGAAGCAGCTCGTTTAGCGATAGTAATTGCGTGTGCTGTGGAAGAGGAATGACCTGTGAAACCAAAACGGAAGAAGAGAGTGCGAATGAAAGAGTGGTTCAAGAAACGGTCTAAATTTAGTCATCAAAGTTTACCTAGGTAATAACCAAACTTGAGATAAATTCGACTGTGGACTGTAAAAATTATTTACGAATGGATTCAACTACATGTGGTAAAATACTGGAAAATTGATTTTATTCCTCACTGACTCTCTATCCGCCCTCTAATCTATTTTCTTCATTTTATCCATCAATTTCTCATATGCCGCATTTTTCAGATTCCAGGTTTTATAATCTTCACTCTTTGCTTTTCACAGTTCAGGTAAATTTCGATAAAGTTCAATAAATTCTCTCCAGAATTATTGATTCCTATTCATTGACGCCATAGCACAAGAAATAAGCGTTTGTACACTAGGCCTCTTACTCGGAAAAAAAGCTCGTGTTTGCGCAAACATACCCATGCATGGTTCACGTGTTTGCGCAAACATCATGTTCGTGTAAACAATTTTTGAACGAGTTCGATGTGGAAAAGATTTGCACAAACGTTTGCGCAAACAGTTCATACAGCATCATACACAGTCAAACTGTTTGCACAAACAACCTTGTTTGCACAAACCGTGGACCGTGTATGGGCCCTATTAAACCAGAGACAATACAAAGAAATTTAATCTTACAACAAGAGGCATTGTTCAAACATGCTTGATCCAGCAATTGCAAGCAGTTGATCGTAGTCGAATAGTCTCAAGCGTGTAACTATTGGTTGGAAGTCCTATTAGTCATCGATACAGTGTAATGAAATCTTCTCAACTGTCCCTGAAGCATCTCTATTCTTGTCCTTGTCTGATACGATTATAAAATTTAATTTTAAATGGAGATGAATAAAGAAACTGTGAAGGAAATAGTATTCAGTTTGAGTAGCAGTTGTGAAATTTCAAATATATACGTGTATAAGCGTTTTTTCTTTGTTTTTTTGAGTAACAATTTGCAAAACAAATTTAAATTTGCTTAGATTATAATTCAAAATTTTTGTATAGAATCTTTGGCAGTAATGAAAGTGAGAATTATTTATTTTATTGTTTGCGTGACCATAAAATAATAGAAACTTTAGTGTTTTCAGGTAGAGATTGGAAATAATCGATGAACTTATTTTAAACAAAAGCAAGGGAACAAGCAAAGTAAATAATAGCTACAAGATCTTATTAATTGCTACCAATGGCTTTCGCAAGAATGAGTAGAATCATGAATGGAGACAAAGATTTACAAAATTTCTTCCTTCACTTGTTGAAGATTTGATATTTTCACTTTATTTCAATCATCTCCAGACCAATTCATGAATAATCATTGCTTTTCTTTTTTTATTCTCATATGCTGTATGTGGTGAAATAATACATTACACACACAACGAGTTATAGCGGTGTTCCACAGGCTTACCAACTGTTTGAAAAATTAAGTGTACGTTAGGTTGCATCTGTCCAGGAGTTTGTGATACCAGGAAAAGTACTGTACCCAACTTAATAAGAGTTCTAGCAGTACTTTCGTTGGTGACTGTACAATACGATTCTTGCAGTAATACATACTTAGAAACACTCACAGAAGCATTTATGCAAGAACAGTTCCCTTCTTATTGACCAAAGACTCGATTATTTCCATCAAGACACATACTATTGCTGGAATGTTGATACGCACTTTGTCATCTACGATTGAGTATTTTTGGTTAAGTGGTAAAAGGAGAAGAGCTTCATCATATACACAGCATTCCAACTTAACAAAAGTGTTAAAGGAGAATTAGAGACTGCATATGAACAAAGCAACATATTGTCTGCGTGAAAAACCAACACCAAGAAGACAAGTGATGAGGATCTCGCTGAGTTTATGGCATGCGAAGAGATTCTACTCTTTGGACCAAAAGAGAGCGGAAATTATTGTCAGCTATATTGAAAACCGTATTAGTATCCAAAGAAAAGATGAATGCGTATATTGCTATGTTGAACAAAAAGCATGTGTATAAAACCACTTCGCATTCAAGTGGAACGCTTCAAGGTCTCGGAAGTTGTTCACAAGTACCTCGGAATATTAAATCTGCAGACATCATGATAGAAGAACGCGAAGAGCACACAGTAGCATTGTTCCTTCTCTTGCAGACACAAAGAAAGAATCACAATTCGACCGCTCTTATTGCTGAACACTTATATTAATTTTCAAAAATGTATCTCGCAAGTATTACAACCTATGTGGATTAAGTAGTTCTTGATGATTGATTTTCCTATTCAAATTGGACAAGGCTGTCAATGCAGTAACCCTATTAGGATTTCTACTTTTCGAGGTAAACTTTAGACTTTCACTCAAGCAGCTACTGCTCTCTTACTGTTTATCGTAGGATCATGGTCCATACCTCGTTTCTTTCAGGACAAAACATACTTTGCAACGGTATCAATCACTTTTCCGTATTATACACCAGAAACGGGAAAATCGGAAAAGCCGGGAGATTTTTCGAAAAAAAAATGAAATTTTTACGCCTCTCTGGCCCGGGTGTGGGCTCACGTAGGGATCTGATTTTTTTTAAAAAAGAAAATACATTGTTATGTACATACTTTGTGTCCAAAATTTCAATTTTGTATCTTGCAAAATAAGGTCGAGAAAAATTTTTGAAAGTCTGAAGGTGACTCATTTTTTATACTTATATAGGCCTATATCTGTATATGTAAGTACTTCAAAAATGTACTGCGTCATTACTATTTTACCTAGTCATGGTTAAACGCCATTTTCTTCAGTATAACGATTTCTTTCCTACGGTACTACTCACATGTCCGTAACATACACCTCAATTGGGATTTTTTTTTCCAAAATTCCCTCCAAAGCATTTTGCTCCTCTGGCCCGGTTCTAGGTCCACGTAGGGTATGACTTTTTTTTTAATAAAAAAGAAATACGCTGTTATGTATATACTTGTATCTTGAAAATCTTATGTATAGTAGCTACTTGTATAATCTTATATCTTGAAAACTAAGTTGGAAAATGTTGAAAGTCTGAATTTCGACCATATATATATACATGTTATAACAAGTGTGCTGCGTCATTACTATTTTACTTAGTCATGGTATAAACGCCATTTTCTTGGGTATAACGAGCCCTTTCCAACGCTGGCACTCACTTGTCCGAATCGATACCTGAACCGGGGAAATCGGGAAAAACCGGAAATTTTTCTGAAAAAATCATCCCCTCGGTACACTTGCGCTTCTCAGGCCCGGCCCCGGTTTCACGTAGGGATTTCAAAAAAATTGAGAAATATCCAAAGGTACACACAATCCGTATGCAAAGTATCAAGCCGATATCTTGAAAACTAAATGCATGAATCAAATTTGAAATTTGCCTTAAGAAAAAAGGAAAAAAGTCACGCCCCTCTGCCCCCATTTGGTTCTGCCAAGTTGACCATCAGGGGTATTCTTCGGTCCATTCTTGACTTAATCAATAAAATAAAACCGACTTAAATATCTCTTATAGAACCTAAACAATCGGTCAAAGACCATACCACGTCATGGTAACGAAAGTTACCAAAAATCCTAAAAGGAATAAAGTTGGATTTTACAGTAATATTAAATCATACATAGCAATTCAATCAAAGTAAAACAATAATGACGTACTAGTATAATTAATTCATGGAAGATATCACTCTTAAATTTCAATCACATCATGATGGGATTATCATTTTCTATGAATTGAAACTATAGTTCAGTTGATCCTACAATATTCAGATGTTATATATTCAACTTTGAATAGCATATAACTACTAGTGCTGTGAATTGAATATATTTTAGAAATGAGAGAAATTTTTATCTTTATTTGACATTCACAACTTTTTACCGTTTACCAAATGTTACCTCAACCATAGCAGTAATTTTTTTACCTTCCAAGAAAAGTTGTACGTTGCATACGAAAATTAAAATTATGACTACGTATAATATTGAATTACCCTGAAACATGAACTTAAGGTTGAACTAAATTTGTGTATCTAGCTCTTCAGTGATGTCAATCGTAAGTAATAGATCTCATTGGGAAACCTGAAAGAAAGTGTATGCATTATTTTTATAAAGTCGAGTATTTTGTACGAAAAATTATCATTAAAATGATTTCATAAGATACGACGAAATCTTCTCTCTGAGTAATTTGAACCTGAAGAATTGCAGTAGGTCTGTAATTTCAAATAAAACCATTACTGTCTATAACATTTTGATTTCTTTTTTAACAAATGTTTTAAGAACGCGGTTTTTCAGTTGGAAGGTAGAGAGTGTAAATTCGAGAACCTTCATTACTAATTTCAACCTCAAATAGTAGCAATTCTAAAAAGAGGACTCAAAAACATAGAGATATGGCGGATGATCTAACATAGGTATCCTGTATTTGGCCAAAAATTTCTTTACTGACAGTGCTGTGTAGGAGGAGCATCGTCTTGGATAAGAATCCATGACTTGTTCGTCCACAAATCAGGTCTCGTCTTATTGCTCGTACACGAAAGGTTGTTAGCTCACTAAGGTAATAATGTTGGTATATAGTTTCACCCTCGGGTACCCAATTAACGTAAAGAATTCTAGAGATGTTGAACAAAACAATAGTCGATGTTGAGAATCGATTTGCTCATTCGATCTTTCTTGCAGGGTGGCGAACTTGGGCTCTTCCTATGCATTGATTGGAGTTTGGGTACAGGATCGTACATGAAACACCATAATTCGTAACAAGTTGCCAGTTTCTTTAAAAATGCAGGGTCCTTTTCAATATTTGCAAACTATATGCCCAAATGTTCATCGGAGTTTCCTTCTGTTGCAATGTCAGATTCCTTGGCACTAATTTCGAACACACTTTCTTCATGTAAAATTTGACGAACAATTTCTTTATCAATTCCAGTAGTTTCAGGAGTAACTCGAATACTTAAGCTATGATCTTATCGCATCTTATCACCGACTTTTTGAATGTTTGAGTCCAAAACCTGGATCGTCTGTGATCACTTCTCGCCAAAATATTGTGTGATAATCAACCACCTCTGTATGCTACCTTTAACAAATTGTAAGTGTCTGTCACGGATCTTATTGTGTTCCATGTTAACACTAAGCACAGACGCATGATCCGCTTCGTCCAAAAGCTGCAGCGGAACTGCCTGGTTTGCACCCTGGGCAATCACTTATTCGGTACGTAGGCTATAATGGTATACACACATCATGCAATAGCAAAATCCTAATAGTCCGGTTTTTGTTTGTTTTTTTGTAGTCACATTTTGTGCGTATAAATAAAATCACAGATTCATCATGATAACTCTTAATAATGTTTACTGTGTTACTTCTATTCACACATTTCTTATCAAATATCATAATAAACCTCATTAACGTGGGAATTGAACCCAGGCTTCTCACAAAAGAAAATACATTGTAGCGGATAATCACAAACTTTATTATTATTGTTATAACTTTTGGTTATGACTGTTTAATACTGAATAGTTTCCTTTATTTATTGTTAGGCTATTATTTAATAGGTTGCTGCTTCAGAGGTTAACATTGTTGAAACGAATTTACATAGTTCATATTCACGATCATGGATAATTTTTTTTTAAGAGTTATAGTTTGAATTTTCATGTACAGCTTTCAGGAAGTATTTTGTTGTTGTCCTTTGTACGGAAAAAGCTTTTAATAAACCACAAACTTTTATTATTCGTTTATTCCTGAAGATAAAGGCTCTGTACTGCAACGACAACCTTCAATCCTGAGCCATCTTTACTTGTGGGTTTTAGAAGTTTTTATTTCTATTTTTTTTTTCAAACAGAATCAACTTGAACGTTTAAAAGTGGATTTAATACGGACAACTAATGCAAACGGTTTACAGCCTTGTAGTAGAGAAGAAGTTAGAATTTTTTACCTCAAAATATGTATATAATAGAAAGCGTATTATTATAAAGGTAGTCTGTACTTTAGCTTTAGTTGTAATCGTTCCATTGCCCACATAAAATCATTTAACGAATGAAAAAAAGAAATTGCCTGCAAGCTTAAGTTCAGAATGAAACACACTGCACTTCATGTTAATTAGAAAGTATAAAAGTTTTAAAAGTAGAAAAATTGAAAGGAAAGTTATATTTTAGAAGCTTATAGAATACAAAAGGTTTTATTTGATAACTTATTTAGAATTATGCGTACTAGTTACGTAAATGATTTGCAAATATGTAAAATAATAAAAAAAATAAAATAAAAAATAAAAACGAAATCAGAAATATCTGGCTGGTAACTTGTGGTGCAAATACTTTTAAGATTTCACATTACAGAAGAAAATAACTGAAAATTTTATTTCAGTTGAAACTAATCTGGCGCTTATGCAAATATGTATAAAAGTTTAAAAGCGTAATTGAAGCCCAAACTTTATGTTTGGTTCTTTACACTAGCAGCTACAATGTTATATTTGTACTGGACTTCCAAAATACGCAATGTATAAGTATTTCAGTCCCTTTATTTGCTAATTCGTCTATCGGCATTAATTAGAGCAAAAATGACCATATTAGGTAACAAAAAACGATTTTTTAAATGTTAATTCGATGTCCGAAGAGTATCTCCCATCTTCTCCCTTAACTGTATGATGTAACTTACACTAAAATACAAATGCTGAGCAAAGCAATGTTTATTATAAAATAATAAAAGTGACGCTTTCGGATATCTAACATATCCTTCCTCAGACACTTTCGAAAAATAAATGAAAATGGGTACATACAATATAGTCATTGTTATGACAAATTTTAAATTCTTTAACAGACATATATTCGTTGTTAAGAAAATTTTAAATTCTTTTAACAAACATATATAACGGAAACACGAAAAATTCTGAACGCTGATTGGCTGATCAATAAAGAATCAGCCAATCATAATAGAAGTTGATCAAAATTGTAACTAACCGAAACTGTCAGATTTATTATTTTATAACAAACGTTGCTTTGCTCAGCATTAGTATTTTAGTGTAAGTTATTCAATATAGCAAAGCTAGTATGAACCAGTTAGACTATGATGTAGTAGTGCAAATCTACTAGAGGTTGAGATTCAAAAAGCCGGTAAACTTCGGACTAGAGGGCCTCAGGATTTTCAAAAATATCATATTTCAGATGGTTATATGTCCTGTCGTAATATAATTACCTGTACAGTTTTGAAAGAAAGAAAATTAACCAAGTAAGTGAAAAAATCAGAAGGAACGAGGAGGTATCTATTAGCAAGTTCAAATATACAAAACAACTGATTGTCGACTATAGCGCCATCAAAATCTAAACGGCATCTCCAGAAAACAGTGGACTGTATACACGGTATAGGGTATAGTTGAAAATACGCTCCGAAATCTATGCCAGAAGTCTGAAGGACCGGGACTGCCGATGAGTGAATATCTGAATATCAACCAGTAGTAATCCAGTTTCAGCACTGAGCAGTATAGAGTTAGAGTTGAGCAACATAAATAGAAAGAAACAGTTTTTAAATGTATATTCAGTGCCCCCAAAATACGTTCTACATTTACTCTTATCTTTTCATTACAACTGGAAACAGTAAAATGTAATTATTACTTCCGGTACCAATATTAGTTTTCATAGAGCAAAAACTACAGAAGTTACTGAGAAACGGCTTCTTGATGTGGATTCAGTGTCCTGAAAACATATTTCATATCTGACATTGAATCTTTATTGAAAGTAGAAGTGATATATCTAGGATTCATGGTTTCTAGGTTGAATCCCCATGTTTTGGAACTTTATTACAGTTTGAGAATATTAAGCAAAACCTGTTAGTTTATTTATTTATTTATTTATTTTGGAAATTAATAAGTGTGAGGAGAAGTAATCATCTAGCTCTATTTGGAGCGTGTTTTGGACTTTTGACAACTACGGAAGTCTTCAAACTGCCTCGCAAATTTCTTTAAGAAACCCATCTAGGAAATAAAACAATTTTAATAATTATAATTTTGAGTCTCTTTCTACTTTCCTGTCTCTGGGAAGCTATGGACAATATGTAATAGTGTCTCAACCTGTACGTGACACTGTATTTCACTAGAAGTAAATAACTTTGTCTCTGACATCCATAAAATATGACCTTAATTGCATTTTTTTCTAACTAGATAACTAATAGAGTATGGAATAAGCACATATTTAAATGTAATACAAGAATACTGTAACGTAAGATTTTTCTCTATATCAAGGTATACAGTTCACGGAACGATGTAAGCTAATGGACATTAGAGAGCGATGTTGCCAAATGAGTGGTTAAGCAGACGAAGCATCACTGTTTAGCGATAGATGCAGCTTGTGTTGTGTTACAAGCTTAAGACTATTGCAAATGGGATCCAAATAAATGACAAACCTAAAGTACTTCAGTTGCCAACAGCATTTAAAGAGAGCTTCTAAGTAAATCATCTTCGAAAACTTTAAACTGGGTACCATATATTAGTATAGTGTATGGGCATATTATTCTCTGCAATTATGAACCATCGGAAAAATCAGACTTCTATTTTACCAAAAATTATACCCTTTGTGAATTAAGCTGGAATTAAGCTTACAAAGATTAGACCGTCTTTAAACACATCAGCTACAAAATGAAATGAATTCTTCATTGGTTTACAAGACAGACACGGTAAGAGAGAGAGAGAGATTTTCAACTGGTGTAAGGTATTATTACTACATAATAGTTACCGCTATACATTCTATGTAATCCTCCATATTTCACACTAGGAGCTATTTGACAGAATACGTTCATACTATATATACCTGTAAACGTATGTACAATTAAAAAAATATCTGCTGTAAGCTTTTGGTTCTAACAATTTCCTCGGTCTCTTGTATGCTTTATCACTTATAGTACCTCGTCTATATAACCCCGCTTAATCTTCTTAACTGTTCATATGGGTTAGGAAGGGATCTTAGTTTTAGCTTTGGCGTTGCCTAAAATGTAAAAGCAGTGCTCAATTTAGTTACCGGGGAGATTTTGGTTAACAGGAGAGAAGCTAAGTCGATGGGGTGGATGCAAAAGGGGGTGCGGGGGGAGAGGAATAGAGGAAGAGTTTACTCCTTCTCTCTCGTTTCCTTCCCCCTCTCTATCTGTGTTCAAAAACCACTCTGGGTATATTAATAATTCAAACCTTGTTTGCGCACAGAGTAATTTTTTCCCATCTTTTTCTTTATTCAGCTGTGTTTACTGGATGAGAAGGAAACGTGGTGATTTGTTTGCTGTATACAAATATTTAAAATAAGACAAAGTTTAAGGTAAACAGAATCTTTTAAAGAAAGACCAACCTAAAGAACATCGGAGTTTTCTCCTATATATACTGTATTGGTGTAAAAATCAGTGATTTCGTTCATGATTGGAACAACGCAAAGTGTTCGTGAAATCTATTTTTAAAAAATCATTTCTAAATTGGTGTATTGATGAGGTAAATTTCTTTGGTGATACTTTTCTCCTGTGCGATGTAGATCCTTCTAACTTTGAAAAAACAACGGCCGTTTATTATTGAAGAATACTTGATAGTTCACCCAGGGGCGGATCCAGGACCGACTTCTGGGGGGGGCCGTTGGGTTGTCATACTGCTACTTTTAAGGGCTTCAAACTTTGGGATGGATTTATATATATAAAATAAGAAAGGTTCCTCTTCTGGGGGGCGATCGCCCCCCCCCCTGGATCCGCCGCTGAGTTCACCTTTGTTTCTACATCTTTCCAACCAAGTATGTTTTTATTGAATCTTTCTCTATTCCCGTTGCTAAACGCCCCTAATTTAATAAGAAAGAGATCCAAATTCAAATGAAGTAAGTGCACTTCTAGCAACATTCTGTATCCAAGGTTTTTATAGTTCTCTAAAAGATTTCTACTAATAGGATTTCTATATCATTCCACTGTATTATACTTTTTAACTATCTAATCTGTGGACTTAGGAAAACCCCTTTCTTCAATTTTGCACCATATAACTCAGAAAACATTTTGTGTAGATATATGATACATACTTTTTACTTTCATCGGTTCTTTTAACAAGCATTTGCATAAGAATAATTTTCACATGTAACGGGGGAAGAAATATATTTTGATGATCCATCAAAGGCGTATATTGTGGAACGAACGAATATTGATCTATTTATTATTTTTCTGGAACGAACTCCGCTTTTCGTGGTCACTGTTTAATGTGTAGTGTCTGTCCCTTGCACGGCTGTCTCAAAGACAAAGGAAACAACAGTACTTTGTGAATCCCTCAGGAGACCGAGTGATAATCCAATTATAATAACCCAATTACTTTAAGATCTCCACTCACCTTCAAGTTGTGTTCCTTGTAGATAGTAGTTTGAAATAGTTCTGACAGGTTTATTTAAGTTTCTTTCATAGTCAAGTCCGCCTACAAGTGCAGAGGGAAAACCGTTATGTCACAATATAAGTGTAATATTTGTCTTTCAAGCTTCTATATAGAAAAAAGGGGGAAAAGACGCTCATCAGTATGATATGGTATGTCCGTTGGGATGTCTGAAGTGAATAATTTTTGTTTCTTAATGAAGTAAATTCAATACTATAAAGCGTGAAGGTAATACGTGTCTATTCTTCTTGGATTAGTATAAAACACGAGATATATCATTCAACTCCTCTTGTGTTATTAAATGTGGTTCTTGTTCTTAGTTCTGGAAGTTCTTCACTTGATTTACATTGTGGATTCTAATAGATTTTTAATGTCGTAATCAGGAACTTTTTTCACATGGATGGAACAGTGAGTACTGGTTAAGTTTTTCTAATGGGACACAAATCCAATTCCAGACGGCAAATTGGGCACTAGTTCTTCTAATTTTTGGACAAAAAGCTGAAAAGAGAAATGACAATAGTGAACATGGTGTTAATGCTACGCCAAATTGCTGTTGGATCCTGTATATCTTTCAACCATTACGTAAAGAAGGTGGGCGGATAAGGGCCATTTTTCGCCCATCAGACAACGGAAAAATGAAGTGTCCGATTCCGACAAGTTTGCAATGTATTTTTATACTAGAAGATATGTTACATATGTAAAGATAATAGATACGTGATAAAGAAAATAGTAAGTCATAGAAATGAGTGCCCAAAAAGAGTTCGTATCAGCGTTTTGCGACCTTTTGGTACTGTTTGCTGTCTTTGATGGAGGCTTATAGGAAGAAGGAGTCGATGAACCAAAATAAATCTGACTCGTCATAATATAACGCTGTGTAACCTTTGATATGAGTACTAATTGATTTTGGTTCAGTGTGTCCTTCTACCTATTAGAGAACAAAATGTATTGCGCGAGAGTATAGAGCGATGACTACCGTTTATACGCTGTAATGTACGAGTTCAACTGGAGACTCAATCTCTGATGTTATTTACCGATTGTGATTGAAAATACATGCTCAGTATGTCAATAAAATATATAAAAAAATGTATTGTTTGCGCGGATGTGTGTGTAGGGCAGAAAAATAGAGACAGCATGTTATGGAGTATTGAGAAAGCGTGTCATTTCTAAAAGTGGTATAAGTAAAAGCAGGAAAACCAGTCGCAGAATGGCATGAAATTCTGCAATATATATATATATATATATAAGAATCATACAGACCACGCGATGAGAATTCATTGATACGTTATATTGCAATACTGAGGGAAAGATGAAAAACAACGACCAACAATAGCTACCAGATGCATCCGATCCAAGCTAATACATACCCATACCCACAAACACCCCCACCCCACCCCTATATATATATATATATATATATATATATATATATATATATATATATATATATATAAAGCACTCCTATGCCTTAGTCTGTTGTTCAAAGAGATCGTTCGTCTACGAGTACTGCCGTCGACACTACCTGTAAGA
The DNA here is from genome assembly GCF_964235325.1 of Thermobia domestica. Taxonomy (NCBI): domain Eukaryota; kingdom Metazoa; phylum Arthropoda; class Insecta; order Zygentoma; family Lepismatidae; genus Thermobia; species Thermobia domestica. The sequence continues at coordinate 47,242,934 of NC_137464.1, forward strand.
GTCCTAAAAAAGAGTTAGCAATACCTCGTTGTCGCAACTCTAATAGCTGTTGTATAATATGTAAGCGTAAGAAATACTTAGTGGCTGTACCAAAAGCAGATCCAGCGCAGGCCTTTACAGAAACGGGAATCTATATTTCGTCGAGAAAACGCTGCTGTTAAACGCATCTTACGGAGTCCGTATTCCGTGAGGAGGCTCTGCAAGCTGTACGCCCTGTAAGTGAGAAGACAACAATGTCTGCAAAAGATATTGAAAGCATGATAAACGATATCAGAAAGGTAGCACAGAAGAAAGGTATCGATTTCGACTCACCGGGACGACTTTCCGACTCCGATTATTATACTCTCATGGATATATCAAGGTCTGATTTTAACTGTATTTATGACCTAGTAAAGTCCAAAATGCGTTCCTCAACACAGAGATCCTCTCGTACTTGTTTGGCAGTGTTACTTGTAAAGCTTCGAACGGGTCTCTCGAATGGTGTTCTGTCCACATTATTCAATGTCAGAAAACGAAGAATATCATCTTCTGTGCACGCTGCAGAACTTTGATGCAGAACTTTGTTCCACTATATCTTGGAACGGAACACATCACCAGAACACAGGTTATTGAAAACCATACGAGGCCTTTAGCACGACGATTATTCATTCCCGACGACGACAATGATACTGTAATACCTGTTGCTGATGGCACGTACATTTATATCCAGAAGAGTTCCCACTATTTCTTTCAGCGACGATCATTCTCGTTATACAAAGGAAGACCTTTGGTGAAGCCTATGATGTTGGTCACGATGACAGGTTACATTTTGGATGTCTTTGGACCTTACTTCGCGGATTCAAAGAACAATGACGCTAACATACTCACTCATATCTTTTAAAAAAAGATGCACACAATATCAGAGAGTGGCTGCAGCCAAAGGATGTTCTGATTGTTGATAGAGGCTTCCGTGATTGTTTGGCACTTCTGAAAGAAATGGGTCTCGTACCTGAAATGCGTAGATTACTCAATAAGCAGCCACAGTTTACAACAGCGGATGCTAACGAGCCGCTTCTTGTGACGAAAGTTCGATGGGTTGTCGAAGCCGTTAATGGACAGTTGAAAAGCTGGCGCACATTTGATAAAGTGGTACCCAATACGCAGATACCTTATATTGGTGACTATGTGCGAATTATATGTGCTCTTCTCAATGCTTTCTATCCTACAAGGATTCACAACACCAAAGATGATGAAATAATCACTCAGTGGATGCTGACTTTAGTTAAAAAACCTAATTACTTAAAACAGATGGTCGACCAACAAGGCTGGGCGCGAAAAAAGGCAATTTGGGCTAAGTTAACCGAGACAGATCTTCAAGATTTTCCACGGCTAACTTGGGATGAGGTACGGCAATCAACTCTTGCCATATATCAACTTAAACAAAGCCAATCTTACACTCACGAGCACTTAAGTGACGAAGGTATGTACTCTCTGTACATACATCATGACGGTGCTTCTGTTCTCCGAGTTCAGTTACGATCACGTCACATAAGATCCAAAACCTGTAATATTTGGATCAAAACAGAGCAAAGCAACATCGCACACATACAGTGGTACTGTCAATGTAAAGTAGGCGCACGGGTCGTCGGATGTTGCTTCCGTACTATGGTTTCTGGCTTACTGGCGCCACAATTCCACCGCAGTTAAGAAACCAAGTCTAGAATCATCTACTCATACACTACAAGATGCCGCCGCTGCAGGATGGTCCAGTGGCGATTCGGATGACGACAGCAAGCATGATGCCTAATCTGCAAACTAGCTACAAGTGTCTCCAGCTGTCTGATTATTATCTATGCTTGATTATTTCCCATGTAATATATTGATCTCATAGTCGTAGTAGACTTCATTCTTCTTATTCTTGCTGTTAGTGTTCTATTTACTATTACTTTCTCGGATTCCAACTCATGACAGTAGTGTTTACGTTCTTTCATTAGCACACGACTTACGTCTTTGTTTATTTTTTTTTACCTCTCACTTATAGCGCTTTCCGTCAAAATATATTTGTTTTCTTATTTTTATGAGGTATACTATTGACAACCATGCATTTCACATCTCGGGCCTGATGGGCGAAAAATGGCCCTTATCAGCCCACCTCCTTTAGAATTTCACCTGCTGAACGTTATGTGAGGCTGCCATTTTTTTTTTATTCTGATCTCTCAGTTGACATTTGAAGTATAAACAATATACTGACTTCAGCAATGTAGAAATTGGTCATCCCTCTCTCCTTGTTGTCTATTCATCACATACGTAAAAAAATGTCTGGATAATTGATGCATCCACTAAAATGAGTTTAGATTTCTTCACAATGTACGTTTGGTGGAGATGAATATGCAGATACAGAGCAAAACTCGTTCCACTAACACTTAACAGCACAAGTGCCAGTTATAGATCTGCTAAATAAAAGTAGAATTGGACACTAGACAATATTGTCCATTATTCACTGAAGTGTATAAGAAGTAAATTGTCTGCCTCGGTAGCTCAGATGTATCGACTTTGCCTCTGGGATCAAGAAACATGAATTCGATCCTTACCGAGGTTAGTGGGTTTCAAATTTTTTTAAAAAATCGAGTGCACTAAAGATTAACAATAAATATTTGACTACCAGAAGCTTGTAACCCATTTTAAACGTGACATGATTTTAAAGCTTAAAAATAAAATATACTTGCTAAGAAAGAAGGAAAAGAAGTAAAATATGGCAAGCTTCAAAGTATTTATTTTTAAAGTAAAATGAGCTCAATTTTAGAGATAATTATTTATAGAAAAGAAATTATCACTTTAATAATTTACGATAATCACACACAAACCGTTTATCAAATTTAAAGCAAATCATATCACTGTTGGATCATTTTACGGCTCATGACCTGTAATCCTGACGTGCTGGACACACCTAAATTAAGCTGTACGAAAACTGGTGTTGACCAGTCTAATGGATAATAATTTCTTTAATTTGACAAAATTATTTAATATTGTCGCATCGTGAAATAATAATAATAATGGAAAGATATGTGAAATGTACTGTCATATCTTACCATGAATCTCCTCCGTGATATTGAAGCCGTAATTTGTTTCACCTTGTATTTACAGCTTTCTACTCTGCAACTGCCTGTTATATTTTTAGGCTATATTTTTGTTATTCTCCAGCTCTCGCTTCGCAAACTCATATACTGAGCTATAAGACGACTACTACCTTAGTTATTTGCCATGTAAATGATTTTCTATACATTGCAGAGAGGCTGTATGAGGCGTAGACCTACAGCTTAACGTGTGATCTGAACGACACGAGATTCCGCCGGAAATCGAACCCTGACCTCCCATGCCAAAGGCACGTACTGTAACCGCTTAGTCACGACGGTGTTCAAAAGATTTTATTAAATATTATTCTCCTTTATGTACAAGAAAACAAACTTACTAGAAATATATTTGGTCTAGGAATTAATTCGTGCGGGTGGACAAGAGATGGCGCAACGAACGGAGCGTCCCACAGTTCCGTGTATCCACACATGTGTTGCAAACCCCTGTCATCGCGTATCGTTCGTAGTATAGGGCAGTGGATTAAAGCGTCAACAACACCAGTTTGTAGTTAAGTGAACATGGCGCAATTTGTGCCTGATAAAGTGTTTTTGCGGGGTGTCCTGCTGCATTACTTTAACATGCAGAAAAGTGCGACTGAAAGTCATAGTATTTTGGTGGAAGTGTATGGTGACCATGCTCTAGCTGAGCGAACGTGTCAGAAGTGGTTTGCACGGTTTAGAAGTGGTGACTTCGGCTTGTCAGACCAAGAGCGAGCTGGACAGCCAAAAATATTTCAAGACGAAGAATTGACAGCATTGCTCGAGCAGGATTCGTGTCAAACGCAGGAACAACTTGCAGCAGCATTAGGCATTGATCAAACAACAGTCTCCAAACGCTTGAAAGCCATGGGAATGATTCAAAAGATGTCACATTGGGTTCCACATGAATTGAAAGACAGAGACGTTGAAAGACGAAAAACCATTTGCGAATTGCTGCTTCAACGACAGAGCAGAAAGGGGTTTCTGCATCGAATTATTACGGGTGATGAGAAGTGGATCCATTACGAGAACCCTAAACGAGAAAAGGCCTGGGTGAAACCAGGTGAACCAGGTCCATCACAACCAAAACGAGATATTCACTGTGCAAAGGTTATGCTGTGCATATGGTGGGATATGAAAGGTGTGGTGTACTATGAGCTGCTGCAACCGGGTGAAACTATGAATGGAGAACGTTATCGACGACAATTAATGCGTTTGAAGCAAGCTCTGGCCAGAACACGACCAGAATGGGAGAACAGACATGATAAACTTATTGTTCAACATGATAACGCTCGCCCACATGTCGCAAAACCGGTCAAAACCTATTTAGAAAATGTCGGATGGGAAGTTTTACCCCACCCGCCGTATTCACCAGACGTTGCTCCTTCGGACTACTACTTGTTCGATTGCATGAACAACGATTTGATTGGACAGCGGTTTACTTCTTCAGAAGATATCGAAACATGGGTCTCTGACTGGATCGCTTCCAAGGATGAGGACTTCTTTCGCCACGGAATCCGTACATTGCCTGACAGATGGGCGAAAGTGGTGGCTAGCGATGGACAATATTTTTCTTAAGGTATTTATGTATTTTGTGTTTGTACTACAGCTTCAATGTGTGCGTACCAACCGCACGAATTAATTCCTAGACCAAATATTAAGATGCAAATGCTGTTCTTTTTCACTACGATTTATGTTAAAATTCATGAACGTTAATTTTATCCGCGTGTATATTATGTGAAACGTGATATCTTAATTTGACATTTATTCACTTGAACGAAAATAACTTAGGTTGTTACACGTTTCTATTTGAGTTGTTGAATATGTTTCAAAAATAACATAATGGAAAATTATCTCTCCATTGTTGTGTGTGAGATAAGCTGAAAGAACAAAGGGAAAATAAAATGAAGTTGTTAGTAAATTTTTATCATGTCATCTCCGCCTCCGCGAAAGAAGTAATCTTCGCAGCCATCTTTGTCCTCATCCATCAACTTAGCGCTCTGGATTTTGACTCATCATTTCTAATAGTTTCTTTCTTTCTTTTCATCCTTCTTTCCCCTTTTGAGTCAAGTTGATATTCTTGAAAGTGTGGTGGTTATAATGGAAATTGAATATGGCTTATTTAATACGTTTTTAGGTATCATAGAGAAACGTTATTATGTTAAGTACACAGTAGTATATCTTTCCTTAGATTTTATTTTTTTTTTACCTAGATCAATGTTCTTGAAATGTTTTTTTCATGGCAGCATCTATTTATTACTCGAAGTTTAATGTAAAGGAATCAGGTAACGTAAACATAATTCAACAAACCACTTACAGGCTCTATCCTATCATCTAATGGCTAGCATGTCCGTCTTTGGTGCACGTGGTTCCGGATTAGATTCCTGGTGGGAAAAATATTGAAATTTGAGTGCATTATGAAGGTTTCGGTTTCACCAGATCTAAGTATCATATAACGTCGGCGTAGTGGCCACGTTAGAGGGGGATAAGGAAAAGGGTGGCCCTCAACCGAAGACGACTGTCCTAGAAGACTTGCATGCTGTATTGTAAGTCAAATCATATAAAACTAATGCTTTTAGTATACAATATGTGGATGTTCTCCAAAAATATATTTAACCTTCCGCCTGCCTCTCTCCAAGATATAAAAGCTGTCGTTGCTATTACCATTGTTGAAATGGGTATTTAACTTGAACAGACAAACGAACAAAACTATATACAAGATCTTCAAGGAGTTATGCATCCTTTTGGAGTTTTCATTTCTTGTCATTTCAATTGCTGATAAAACATTGGCTAAAGAATCTGAGTAGGTGTGGTGTATAGGTTGCAAAAGTAAAGATAAATTTAAGTCAGTAATGCAAAAGAAAATAAAATAAAAGATTTACATTCCTGTAAGCATGAGTCCTTGTCCCTTTTAGGGTCTTCGTTGATGCTTGCTGATGAGATAAATTTTATATATATATATATATATATATATATATATATATATATATATATATATATAAAGAGAGAGAGATAATCTAATATAATTTTTTTAACTTTATACTACTTTATGTAGTATAAATTTTAAAAAGTTAATTTCAAAATAAAATAAATATTTATGTAATTTATCTATATTCAATGCAACTTTACATTATAATAATTCACCTGTCTGTATAAGCACTTAGTACTGAAAGTCAATATCTTAACGGCACAATCAGATGATAATCTCTGCTATTAGAATGCAGAATTCTGCTGCAAATCAACTTTTTTTTTTTAACTTTTCTTCCTTTTTTAAGATGATAGTGTGAGCAGTTAAGCATGATTGACCAGATCCTTTTAAGCTATTTTAATTAAAACGTTTACTACTCACTAATGATAACTCAAATAATGCACTGAAATATATATTCAATATTATTGTAAGAAAGCTCATTTGTTGGAATTGTTATAACCCATTGACTCTACACGCAGAACTTGTATATTTTTTAATGTTTTAATAATTTATTGCGTCGTATGATTGAGTAAATATCATTACGTACTAAATGAACCGTTAGCGTTACAAGTGCAGTGTAAGCTTGTTAACACACAGTTCTGTTTATTACTATATGACTGGAAAATATCAACTTTGAAGCACTGTTTAAATCAAATGTATGAGTTTATGTTGAGTTAGATTAATAGCTCCGAACTGTGTCTATTTCTTACATCTTCCAAAGAATTACAATCCATCTTATAAGTGAAAGATCCATAAAACATAATCGCGGAGTTGATGCTGTAATAACGGAAACTTACACTGGACTATCTGATCATTATTCAACATTTGTTTTGTTACAAGCTTCTACAATTTCAAATGCAAAAATGTGCTTCTACGTACTTGGTTTTTGAATCTACATTCCATAGTTCATTTGTCAAAATTCTAGCGGTACTATTGTCTTCATAGAGATCTGTTATTGAAAACCAAGGCTGGTTGTTTGAGATTTAGTGGCCTCGTGTAGCGTAGTCTCCTAACACTCTCGTCTTTGGTGCGAGCAGTCCAGGGTTCTATTCCTGGTGGGGACAATCGGTTGAAAAATCGTAAAAGCTTCTTTCAGGCCAGCTATCTGGAGTGAAGTCTAACATTCAGATACCAGACTATTGCCTTTCTTCCCTTTCCTCGGATAGTGTGATCGCCGAGGGACGTCATCTCTCACACGTGACGGCCTAACATGGCTATGGATACTGAAAGCCCAAAAATCTAATTCCTTATCCTAGCCCTGTTTGTGTAACTTGTGCTCCCCTCTCGCGGTAACTGTTTAACTTACAGAGGTAAACAAGCTCACTGTATGAACTAGGCGACTACTAAGTATTTACATTAACAATTAAGGATGATTAAATGCAAATTATTTACAGTACATGTATATAAATATATTAAGTACAATGTTTCAACATATTACATTCCAGTTCTTTACTTGGATGGAGTCATCATTGTAGTATAAAGTGATAAAATCGAAAAAAAAATGTATGGTCATTGTGTCTTCCGCTACTCTTCACAATACTCCAAGACAAATCACGAATGCTAAGTGAAGCAGATAAAATTTAAACATAATAAAGGAATAGAAAACTTCCAGGACTGCTATTCTAAAAAGAATATACAAACGAAGATCGCGATGACCTATAATAATATAGCTATGTCAGATCTGTTCAACAGTTGTTTCTATGTTAATATTTATGCTCTAAACTATATTTCATACACAAGTGTATTCTGGTAATCCTGAAAAATTATCCAAGGTGATTTTGTTAAGGTTTGCTGACTGGGCAGTTTGGTCTGTTAGACTATACATGTAATGATATGAGAATTGTGGTAGAAAAACTATTTCACATGTATTGTATTCTAAACTTGGTATGTAAATGTGTAGGGTTAAACAAAAGTTTACTCATCTACTTTCTGTGACCAATATTATTCTTGTCTGTCCTCACTTTCATTTCCTATACTTGAGGAGTATTTAAGAGAAAAGCTAAAATACATTAGGAAACACCACACGTACAGTATTTCTTAGATACCCTGGGATCAATGGCGTATTCTGAAAATTGATTGATGTTTATCTCAAGTCTTATACAATAATATTTTAACTGTACATCATTTCTCACTATATTCAATATTTCTGAGCACCTTAACTGTATACTTACACAAGAACTGTATTCGCAATATATATGTTAATTATAACTTAGGTTATGTTTGACCTGGTCACAAGTAGGTAAAGCACCACGATGGTCTAGTGGTAGAGGGCTCTCCTCTAGTCGGGGATCCTGGTTCGATCCTGCCCGCGAAGTGGAGTTTACGCTGGACCAACGCTGTGTGTGTGTGTGTTTTTCAGCGTTTTCCTTCTACTTTCTTCATTTTATCAGTTACTTTATCATTAGTTTCACCGTCTCCTTTAGCCTCGGTGCATAATCGTTGGACATTAAACATTAAAAAAAAAATCAATAAATATAATGGAATACAGTTTATTTAGTGGTAGACACAATAAAATACGTAGTTAATAACTTACCATAAACTGTGAAGTCTGTTTTCTCTTACTTTCTTGTAATCATTTGTAGTTATTTGAACACAAACCCCAATCATCTGGTCTTTTTCGTAAAGTTCGATAGATTTGATTTGATTCGAATTTGAGTTTAGTGTCCCTTTCAGCAGCGAGGTTATATGAGACATGAACGTACAGCTTATGTGAGATCCGAACCACATGAGCTTCCGCCGGGAATTGAACCCGGGTCTTCCATTGTCAAGTTCAGAATAACACCATCATAAAATTCGAAGCGCACATTTTGTCCCATTTAGCACCGTATTTGTTTCTCGATGGAAATCAGAGGTAAAGAGTCTTTTTTATCCTTATGTGAATTAACAGTTAAATCTTCATTGTTTTTAGGGAAGAAAAGGAACGCTCTACCAAGGCTGTTGTGGATCACAATCACAATCTGCGATGCACTTGGAAGATCCATATTTTTCTTCAGGACAAACAGGCCAACTTAAATTCAAAATTTTTGTTTCTACACAGTAAAATCAAATCGCAATAAAAACGCTCAGTACTCCACCGCACAAGTAAAACTGAAGCTTACAATCGCGAATCTACTCAGCTGTACTGTCATGTTTTTCTGTTGTTTTTTCTTCGTTTCGCACCTTGACACTTCCGCCCCCATCTATTCTATTTTTGGAGGAAGCCAAAGTCCAAGAAGGAACCAAAACTAGTACAGAAAAAAAAAACACGAGTGCGTTGTAGTTTGAAAAACAATTTGGTTCTTGTAGGATATTTTATTTCCTTGTTTTATTTATTTTACGTTTTAATTGTATATTTTGCAGAATAGGTATTACAGAAAACAAATTTTACTTAATACAATGGAACGTTCTAAATACTCACATAATTATTTATTTGTTTAGACTTAGAGGGAATGAGTACATTTCTCGTCGTTTGCTCGTGAGTACAAACAATAGCGACTTTAGCGGGTAGACCAGGTAAGCACGGGCCTACCCAAAAATTTTGAAAAATATATAAACTCTCAAAGATGCAATACAGAGTAAACATATTTTCCACTATTTATATTAATAGTAGATAATTATTTAACAAAGAACATCAACCACTACTGTAAAAGTAATTTCCCACTGTCATTAATCAATAAATGTGTATATGTATCCATAAACGAGGGAGAGGACATATCCAAAATTAAAATCCTAACAGCTTCATCCTCGGCAAGAATTGTAGAAGAAGCCTTAGTTTCTCGCAAGTTTCAGGGTTAACTTTGCAGTCGATCCCAGGCACATCCCCATGCGTGTGGCTGTTGCTTTCCATGCTGCTTTATTCAGATGTAGGGGAGAGTAGCCAAAATCGCACCACTTTTTTTTTTTTTTTTTTACATAAATTGTTTTAATTCGAAACTTTTGAAGAAATTTAAAATTATTTTTTGATCGTATTGAACTTTATAGTTTTCCTATTCTTTTACAGTGAGTTTCTAACGATATCTTATCATTATCATGATTAAAATGATGATATTTTAGAAGCCTGCCATTGGTGCGATTTATGCAACAGGTTTTCCAAATCGCACTATGTGAAGCCAAAATCGCATCGCCATTTGAATATATGCAAATTTTATAGCAATACATATGGGTAAAACAAATTATAATTTCATGGAATATCGCATTATTTTATATTAAGATTTTATATTTTACATTTATTGCATAATTTTATATTATATTATTTTATACCGCATGTTATATTAAGATGAGGTATAATACATCTTTAAAGAGAAAAAATACTGCAATGTAAATAACCGAGCACAGAAACAACACCTTAGAAATAATTTAAGTAGAAATGCAACCTGCAAGTAAACCTAATTAATATTTCTATGATATATCACATTCTTTTATTTCAGTGTTATTAATATGAGGAAGAACATACAATTAAAGAAAAAATGTCCATATTGTTGATCCAATGAGCAATATTGTTCATAATCCTATGAAACGTAAAGTATCTATATTTATGGAGCACGTTCATCTTCTGAAACATCCGCACAAGACTCATGTATCTAGACTTTACACAAAACACCCTGCAACATATCTTTGACTAAATGTTGTTGACAAAGGACGCAAAACCAATCTTGTTCATTGATTTCAAAGGACACATTTAAAACACTGCGAATATGTATCTCGGAGCATCGTGATTTGGATGTATCTACTTTTCGAGCACAGTTTTTGGCGTTAAGTATTCCTGAAGCACATGCAAACCTAGCTGTCGGTTCAGAAATATTAGATCTCTCCACACGTTTGGATACTCTTGATTGCCTTTGCCGTTATTCTTCAAGATTTTTTTTTTTTTTTTTTGTAAGGACTTGATGAGAGTACTTCTGTTCTTTGTAGTTGTATGTTGGTAGTTCTATTTCCTCCTGCTGTTCGGCTGGGCAGCGTCACCTTATTTTCTATATATATTTTTTAAACCACGATTCATAGATTCCGGAGACCATTTTCCATATTGCCATGTGCTCACCTTGTGTGAATTGTAACAAGAAGAAAACCTGGAAAGAAAATTCATCACGGGAGAAAAATCGCACTGGTGCGATTTCGGACACACGGTAGTAGCGCGATTTGGGAAACTACGCCATTTTTTAAAATATTCTTTACATTCCTCACAAATTAAAAAAAAAGTAACTTGAGTTTGCTCTATAATATTAATGGTATTTTGTTTATAACTACTTATTGAAACATAAGATAATTCTGTTACGTTAAGTCCTATTCTACTGTGAAATACCCCGAAAATTAGTAAGGAATACTCCAATTTTATTGTACTGCAACTGCATACACACATATAACTTACTGAACGTTGTCACTTTACTCTGTAATTATGGAAATAAGCTTAAGTATTTAATTTAATTACCAGATAGCTTGTTAGTACTACGGTTACTTTTAAACTAGGGGTGGTGCGATTTAGAACCCTAGTGCGATATCGGGAACTCTCCCCTATGTTGCCAAGTAGATGTAGGTTGCTCGTTCGTTCCTCCGGTAAACTCAACAGATTCTTGTATCCGCTAGGTGATGCTGGTGTTTCAATCTTGTACTGAAGAGCAGGGAAGACATATAGTTGAAGCCATGAGACATTTTTATTTGTACTTGGAACAAAACCATAAATCTTGCCTTGATTATTTGTTTACTGTCGGTAAACGCTGTAACACCGAGAAAACACCAGTGTCTAGGACGGCAATCTTAGATGGTTGTTATCTTCTGTATCCACACACGTGGATTCAACTTCAAGAAAGTCAACCAAAAATCAAGATTTATTCTATCTTCTAACTAAACTTTAACAAAAAACTAAGTAAAAATAATATAAAAATGATTAATCTGGAATGTAATGTTATAATGAATAAAATCACTAAACTAATTTAATAAACGCTAATAGGTTGACATATTTAAATCACATATGGAAATTTAATGAATAATTAAAGATGTGTGGATAACAAAATAAGAGCTGTTAAGCATAATCTTAACAGTTTCCTTGAGGTTCTACCGTTTTCTCAAATTTGCTTTGCTCCACTGTTTCATTCATTATCGTAATCACCACCTCCCTTAGTGTCGGAGAATAATTCTTTTGGATCGTGAACTTAAAAAAAGAAAATGTTAGATGCTGTTATCTACTCTTTATTTAATCAGATTTGCATATGCTACGTATTTTTTCCAAGGTCGTGAGTCAAATCAAAGAGCTCTACTTACCACTTCTGGTTCACGGGTCAATCGATTAAGGCCCCTGTTTCAAGAAATTTTAGAAGTCATAAAGTGTACGAAAATCGTATTTAATAATATAAAAGTCTTTCACAAAATTCTACTTACTTTATAATTAAGGTAAAATTTAAGACTGATATTTTTAACCGTTTTTACGTAATTGTAGGTCCATAGCATACCATACTTCGAGTTAAACTTTATCATCTGGACGGATTAAATCAATGACATGAAACCGATGAGGTAACTAGTTGTGTGCTATGATTAAAAAAAAAAAAAAGAAAAAGAAAAAAGAAAAATAAAAGTAAGAAAAGATCGTACGTTCGTGAAAGAAACAAGAAACCATTACGTAACATTTAGTATTGATTCAGACTGTTATATAAAAATAAAGTTCATTGTTCGTTGATTAAAATTAAACTTTTGGTAACAAAATCTCAGACTTTCACGTAACTGTTCAATGGAGATATCTCAATTAAAGTAATTATATCCTTCTCTTCTGGTCTAATGAGTATCCTGTGCTCCATTGATGCAGGTGATCTAGGGTTCGGTTCCCGGTGAGAACACATGAATCACAGTGGTTCGAGTTTCATTTTTGACTGTAGGTCCATGTTTTATACAGACTCAATGCTGAATAAATACAATTTCAATTAGTAAACAAACATATCTCTATGTTGAAGTGTTACGAACTGATTCTTTTGATAAAAGAACATCACAATGAAAATATCAATAAATAAGGCAGATTGTTTTTGATATTTAATATGATTGCGAGTAACTTAATGTTGTAATGTGAAATGTTGCAATCAGTTTTTTTTTTTTTCATCTGTTTCTTTCTTTCTCCTTTCGAACGACGATAGCAGAGAAGTCAGTAAGGTGACTATGAAAAAATTCGATACCTAATTTACACGTTTCATGGACCTTATCAGTCGATAAGTTATTTTTTGTCTCTGTCGGTTCATTTGCTAGTTCGTTTGAATGCATGTACGCATCTCAGGTGTCATATGTTTCAATGTGTGTGTATCAAATTTAAAACTAAAGTTGTTATATATATATATATATATATATATATATATATATATATATATATATATATATATATATATATAAAGATTCTATACGGTAGATTCTTCCTGCCCCAAAACTAAATGTAGTTTGCTGTAGAGTGAAAAATCAAAATAGCAGATTTCCTGAAAACAGGTCTAACAAATTTGCTTATGTTTCATAAATTAATATGTAATCTACATTTCTATGATATTTACATAAGTTATTTTTCTTTAATAACTTCAGAGAGGCAGTTTACTTTTGGGAATGAATTCTTTTCGAACAATATTCTTAAAAATAACTAAATCGACTTTGCTCATACTGCTAAATAAATATTCTATAATAACCCTACAATATTTCGATAATAGCTCTACATTATAAGATATTTCCCCTATAAAAAAGCCAACAATGAATAGTATACTCTTGGGAAATTTTTCAGATGGTTCGAATTTCGCTCATTCTTAATAAATAATTTATTAACAATTATTATTTTTAAAAAACATAAAAATATAATTTTCCTCTAAAGAAACAAAAGGTAGTCAACAAGCAGGCCCGTAGCCAGCCCAAAAATGTAGGGGGGGGGGCACTGGAAGTTAGGGGAGCTGATCCAACCATATTATAGTTCATTTGCATGCCTATTTTGAAAGTTTTAGAGGTAAGCCAGTCAAAATTTAGGGAGGCCCGGATTCCACATAGACCCCTGAATACGGGTCTGTCTACAAGTGATGTGTTTTTTTTTTTAATAATAATCTAAGTAAAATAAAGAGTATGTTTGTGTGTTTATCTGTCTGTGTGCTGCCTGCGGACCAGACGAGTGGACCGAGAGTTACCGAATTTTGTTCACGGGTACCTTGGTCTAGACCGCAGACCAAGAAGAAGCGTTTTTTCTTTCAAAATTCGAACCAGGGGGGTCTCAGTGGTGCGTTACTAGGATATGTAAAAATAGTAGAATATGACCGATATTGGTGTCGAATTATTAGTGTCGAATTGCGGTCGCTGAGATCAAAGATGAAACTCTGATCGCATTCAACCCATTTGGTTCCGGCCAAGGATCACTGGGGCCGGGGGGGGGGGGACCAAGACATATAGAATAATCCAAAATGACCAATAATAGTGTCAAATACATAGTTTTCGCGGTCACTGAGATCAATGGTGACACTTCCATTAGCGATGACTTGCAAATTCAGCTACCATTGTATGCGGACCGAGGTTCGTTTGCGGGTGGAGGTTACCGATACATATAAAAATAATCCAAAATGACCGAGAATAATAATAATAATAATAATAATAATAATAATAATAATAATAATAATAATAATAATAATAATAATAATAATAATAAATTTGTTGATTTTGACTGATTTTCTATGTCCTGTATATGCTTAACGACTGGTTTCTGGAGTCGGCCTGTCTATTCGTTTCTATATACCCATATCTTTTAACGTACTGAGAACATTAAAAAAAATCAATAGACACCCAAAAATTGAATTATTTCTAATTTTCCTTATACACTAAAATATTATGTCAATTTGCTGAATAATTATAATAATAATAATAATAATAATAATAATAATAATAATAATAATAATAATAATAATAATAATAATAATAATAATAATAATAATAATAATATGATCTGAAAAGGGATTTCAAAATAATGTTAATAATATTTCATTAACAAAATTGAAATATTAAAAAATAACTTACTTTATCTCACTAATTTTCAAAAGTATTAGTTTACTAGTGCTTGTAGTTTTATTTCAAAGACTTTCTCTAAAAGTGGTCTTCGATTTTGTCAATATTTTGTGGGAAAATGTTTCGTTATTAAACACAGTATGAAATATTATGAAATATTCTGAATTTCATTCTGAAGAACTCAATTCTAAAAGGGCTTTAGGAGCCGCAGTGGCTCAGTATAGAACGTTCACCTCAGGTGCTTGGAATCCCTGGTTTGATCACAGTTCGTGCTGTGTGGACTTTGTGGTGGACAAACACCGTGCTCGTGGGTTTTCTCGGGTTCTCCATTTCCTCACACTTTCTTCATTCCACCATTTCACTCATGATCACCGTCTCCTTTAGCCTAACTAGCATAACTGCGGGATGTTAAAGTTAAAGATTTCATTTCATTTAATTTTTTTCTAAAAGGGCTTTACTGAAAGGTAAATTTTGTTTGAATATAATACACGAAAATGTATATTATATAATTTTGTTCAGATCAGATATGTAAATAGGGTATAATTGAATAATAAATGCAGAGTGAAAAGATTTAACTTACGAAGTAGAAGATAAATTGTTTAGTACTGTTGCCTAAACTTTCTATTTAGAAATATTGCAGAAATAATAAAATTAAAATTACTCCGAAATTTTCTAGAAAATACAGAATGCTACTTAGTATGCCATCCAATATATCAGTTCAAATTCCCACTCTTTTATAATTAACTAATATGTTTGTAATAAACTTCGTTCTTGTCCAGTGCTTCATCTTTCATCTAACTGGATAATTCCATAATTGATTTGAATACCTATTCTTTCACAACGAGGAAACTAATCGATAATAATAATAATAATAATAATAATAATAATAATAATAATAATAATAATAATAATAATAATAATAATAATAATAATAATAATAATAATAAAGCTATTCCACTAAGCAGCATATTCTAATATTAAATAATTACAAGGTGTTTTTAATAATTTTTGGCTTGCACCCATATTGTAAAATTTCACTCTAATGTTGACATTCAGTGTAGTGAATTATTTTCATTATTTAGAAAACAGTAAGCAGAGAAAAGGGAACATCTTTGGTCAGATCTTAAGACATAAGATATATATATTTATATAAATCGTTGAGTTCGAAAACCGGCCATCTTCATCGAAGCTAATTTGCGAGGAATGACAAACAAAACTAAATTATTCAATATGTATCTGACATATAGGGTTATTTTCATTTTTGGAAAGTAGACAAATGTCAGTTCAATGGTCCGAAAATGAAACCAGGCCTATGCATATTAACAAATTAAGTTTTGATTGTTACGCTTCTCAAATTAGTTTCGTTGGAGATGACCGGTTTTCGAACTCAAAGATTCATATTTATTCTTGTATTTTTTAAAGGATATTTTCTAAATAATGAAAGTATAGCTTGAAATTGCCGCATGTTAGAGTGAAAAAAAAAGACACTCGTGACATAGATAAAACTACTGTGTCATCGTTGATTCCACGATTAGTTCTACAGTGAAAATGAATTTTTTTCCTTGGTTATTGCCTAAGACTTTACATAAAGATCTAAATGTGTACTTTACCTCTATCAAGACTACTACAGTGCTTAGGTAATTGCAATGTCATCAACTGTAGTGTATTCTACTTTAATATCTCCAAAAAAATGTTTTCTCATTCTGGTGTTCTATTGGTTAATTGTTCTGGTACTATTGTATAGAACATGACGTCATGTCTGGCTCCGTGATTTGAATTCCTTCAACCGTTTGTCAGATTGACTTCAAATCGGGTGCGTATTGGTTGGATTTTTTTTTAGTGTAAAATTGTGCCTCGCAATTCAATGGACGACGAGGGAAATGATCGAAGACGGAAGTGTTCAGTTATTTGGTTCTGTAGTTTGTGATTTTTATTATAGTTTTTTTTCCTCCAGTGTTTTCTTTCTTTTTTTAATATATGATATTTTGTGTTTGTGAAACTTCCTGCCATCGTTCGCTCCCGAGTTGACCATTGGAAGTTGCCCGTTTCATATACAGGTAAAAGTAGTGTTAATGTATAATTAAATTCAATTATTTTTTGCTAATTTGATATTAATCTACTGTTACTACCGTGTTACATATATAGAGAGAGGTTAATTGAAATTGAAATTTGAGAATATATACTATATATTTACATCTTGTTCCATATGAGCTTCACTTATAGGCCTATATATATTTGTTGGTTACTTGTTCTATATGATCTCGTTAATAAATTGTTCATTGGTATACCTTTTAATTGAGGATAATGTTTTGATTTTGAAAAGCCTCTGGTTTCTACTATATCTGCCTAAGGGAGGTATCCAATCTAATAGCGTGCCGTTATGCATGTGTTGTATATGCTGCTGCTATGATGCGAGGAAATATTGCTTATTATTAAATTATCTAACTAGTGGTACGGTTCCTTCCTTGACTTCCGGTGGGGCATGTATGATACACTACACAACTCATATGTCTCATTTTGATCTTCGGAAACGTTAAGACTTAGAAATTTCTCAGCCTATGAAAATCAACTAAGGATTGGATGCCAGGAAGCAGCAAAGACGCGTTCAAAATTTGTTCACCAATAAATAGGAATTATGAAAGGGTATCTTTGAACGCTTCTTTTAACGATACATACTATTGGACATTCAAGAATTATTCTGAGAGAATCTTTGTCAGTGGTGAAATAAGAGGAAATATTACCAGAGTACTCTTATTTCACGAAATAATTTCAGAGTTCTCGAAAAAAAAAATTGAACTCTGTTTGGACGCTATGTTACACGATGGAATAAAAAATAAAAGATGTGTTATTTATTTTCGTCAAGTAAGAACCAACCCTATAAACATTAAATTAATCAACTGATGTTGTCAAATTTGTACTGACATAAAACCTTTCTTGGAAAACATAGAGAAATGTTGTCTAAATTATAAAGAAAAAAAATTTAATATGTATGGTCTCAAATGCTAAACCAACGTTATAGCACAGTATAGCACAGTAACAAAACACACAACAGAGGAGAAAAGTGAAAGAATTAATCATAAATAACAACCTAATAATAATAAGTGAGGAAGAGAACACGGTAACATCTAGGACCAATCGGAAGACAAAATTAAACATAGATCAAGCAATAGTTTCTAAGTAATTGAGCAACACAATTAGAAAGAAAACTAGGGAATGTTAGATTCACTAATAATTAGAGACCATATTGTGATAATATTCGATCTCATAAAAACAAATAAACAACAACGAAAAACCATTGTAATTAATCTATTGACGAGACAACGTTATATAAACCACAGAAGATAAATTGGATAAAGTTTTACCAAACGACAAATCTACCACAAACAGGAAAAGACAATAACATAGTTGAATTAGCCGAGAAAATAGAAGATACAATAAACTTAGCAATTAAAAACTGAACAAAACAGTTATATAATAAAACAAGAGTTTTCTGAACTAATTAGTTACAAGTCCTCACAAGGAAAACGTGAAAAACCAGGAAACTCGGCCGAATGACTTTACAACGTAATATAAGGCAAAATAGTTTAAACAATTATAGATAGATAAAAACAAAGGTATCAAGAAATAATTGGCTCTAAGAAAAATAGCTGGAAAACATAGGCCTATATTGAAAGTAATTTAGATCTAGATCCTTGGGGAGTATTTAACATTAAAGCTAATAAAGATGAAATATCTACTACTCTCTCTACTCTGAAAACAACACATAGTACATATACAAATAATTCCGAAGAAACAGTAGATTATCTAATACAATCTAATTACCACAGGATATACTTGAGAAAGATTAGAACACACACTCTCATAAGAAGACAAATGAAAATAGCATCTATAGAAGACGGAATAGATACAATAGAAAACCAAGAAATAATAAACCATGAACAATTTAAAAATAAGAAAGCTCCGTGTCCGGAAGGGATAAAATCTGAAATTTTCAAAAAGAATGCTAACAAGTGTGGTGGTGGCTCAGTGGTAGAGCGTTCACCTCCGGTGCTTGGGGTCTATCCCAGCTCGCGCCGTGTGAACTTTGTAGTGGACAAACACCGTGTCCGTGGGTTTTCTCGGGGTTCTCCTACTTTCTTCATTCCACCATTTCATTCATTTCTCATAATAACCGTCTCCTTTAGCCTAACCGGCACAAGCATGGGACTTAAAACTCAAAGATTTAATTTTCATTTTTGATCAATTCAGGGTTGTATACCTACTTTTGGGCCACTCTGTATGTAAATGTTTTACTCCCCACAATCATTGTCCTAACAGAAATCAATATTTATAAAAATGATTTTGCTTCAGCATATCGACGAACTACATGTGGAAGAACACAGATGGTACGTTCAGTTAATTATCCCATTTACAATAACATAGTGATCCAATGCGGCCTTTAAGTATATTAAAACAAGGAAACACATATAAGCTCATATGCTTTTTCGTCTCATCTTTTAAGGCTTTGTAGGTACTCTCGTCTCGTCTTAGTATCTGGTATTTAATGATTTTATCGTATCTCATTTCCATTTTCAAAAGTTCCTTCTGGTCTCGCCTCGTCTAGTGATTAACACTAATTTTCTTACAATTGTAAACACAGAAGTCCAGACAATGTGAAAAGAATAATTTTGAATTTATAAAAAGAGTCCTGCCAATGCCAGGAGAGGATCCAGGTGAAATATTTTAGGCGAATGGTGCGATAGATTTTTTTTTTTTTTAGGCAGGAGGGTGGAATTGCTCGTACAGATGTTGAAAAAAATAAAGAGTACA
Organism: Thermobia domestica; assembly: GCF_964235325.1. Classification (NCBI taxonomy): domain Eukaryota; kingdom Metazoa; phylum Arthropoda; class Insecta; order Zygentoma; family Lepismatidae; genus Thermobia; species Thermobia domestica. Next base: position 47,262,773 of record NC_137464.1, read on the forward strand.
AATTCTGACATTGATAGGAAACTGTTATTTCTTTCGAAGCAGTAACAACGAAATCTTTGATAGCACAAATATATTTGTTGACTCAATGTTAACATCATACTTACTTCTATGTGTAAAGTTTGTTTTACTCTACACGCAAATTGCAGTTTAAATCAGTTATTTTTACCGGTATGCCATACCGGACGATTTTCTAACTTTCGGAAACATAACTGGCTCATACCGGCTCACTTTAAGCACTGTTCGTAACTTATGTTTCAAAGTATGGTCAGATACCAAAAAATGGTAATAAGCAAATTTAATAGTTTTTAAAAATCAGATTACAAAATCTTTTCGTTCAGTTTATTAAATACAATGCAAACTTCTTGAACAAACCATTGTGGAAAGAATCAACAGAAACAAAATGTTACATTATAACAAACTGGAATATGATTTTAGAAAAGAAAGAGAGACCAAAATGACTGTAAAAAGGATTGTTCATTTTATAGAACAATGAAAAGTAGAAAAGTACCAAATTGTTATTCATGTTGACAAAAGCTGTGCTTTTGACAATCTATGATGGCTTGCATTTCTTAAAACCTCAAAACATTTAAAATCAGTAAACTCTTTGCAACATAATGTTGGACTATTGTAATGATAGAGATATTGCATTACAATCACCAGGAAAAGTAAAAAAAAAAAAAAAATGTACTAAAGTCTATTAAGTTAGAGGTTAAAGATGTAAACTTAAAGTGGGACATTACATTAAACCATACTTAAAGAAATTATATAATCTTACAAAAAAAAAAAAAAAAAAAAAAAAAAGGCGTAGTGGAATGAGGGACGACTTAGAAATTGTGATGATAGTTTCCTCAAGAAGACAAATAAAACGAAAGGAAACTATCATATTAGAAATTTCAGAAAAACAGTATGGAAAATAAATTAATTTTATCAGTTAACAAAACGAATACCCCAACGTTTGGTCAGATTCTACTGAGAAAACCCAGAATCAAAATTACGAATTCTAAAATAATAATTCAAGTGCAACTTCACTCATTGTTCTATGTTCAGATTGCGGATAAATCATCGGTCTCTCCAGTTGACACCGATTTCTTTAAGTATCTTCTGAAGTTTGGTCCAATTGACCCATTGGAAAGCTATTAGCCATTCGATAAAGCACAAACACAATTCTGCTCTTACGTCAAGAAGTCGTTTTCATATAATTTTCATCAACCCAATAGCATTTTTGGTGCATTTCCTTTCCGGAATTCAAATTGATCTTCCTCCAACACTTCTTCTATCTTACTTTACAGCTGCCTCTTCTGTATGCGCGCTATAATATTTCTAGTGTGAGAGTTAATGCAAATGGTTCTGTCATAACTGCCATTCTTTGCTTTTTTTGCTTAGGTAATGCAACCATTGTAACATCAAGTAAATCCTTTGACCATTCTCCACTCAGCTAAATCTTGTTAATAAGTGAAATCAGCATTACATTGTTTCCTAATCGTTCGAGCAAATCTGCTGGTGTATGGTCTTTTTCCTCCGCATGTCACTGATGGCTCGTACTATTTCACTTTTCAATATATTGGGTCCTTTTTCTTCATTATCCATTTCTTCTAGTGTTTCGATCTCAATATTTTTTTTATAGGTAACTCTTCTAGTCATATAAATCCTTTATGTATTCCTACCAGATTCTAAGTATTCTTTAATGATCAATGATTACATGACCTTTTTGATCTTCGATTTCAAACGTATGTATACTTGCGTTAGCATTCTCTCCTATATCTCTTGTATTCTCTGATACATGCAGATCATAACTGCCGTGACGCTCAAGTTCCATTATTTCTTCACATATCTGTTCCATGTATTTATATTTTGCTTTTTAAATCTCTTTTCGCAATCTCTTTGGTGCTACACTGCTAGTTTCTACAGTGCCAACATATCGCTCATTGCACAAAATTTTTCTTCAATCTCTTCTTTCACATCTCTGTCCATACCTCTTAATCGCTCTAACTTCCATTCTCCATTTTCAACGCTGATGTTTTTTGAATGACTTTAACCAGATTTGCACTTAATGATTGTAATTCGAGAATTAATGTCCGCTCCTAGTACTGACTTCACGTCTCTTATATTATTCTTGAGCGTTGCTTGACAAGAATGTAATCAATATAGTAGTATTTCTTATCTCCTGGACTTTTCCCGTGTATACCTTGGCCTTTCTTTTCTTAAATCAAATTTTTTCAGCACCATATCATGTTGCCAGCAGAAGTCGATACAAATCTGGTCCTGTGTGTTTCTTGTGTCTAGTCCAAATGTTCCCACTACCTTATTCGATGTTACTTCTCCCACTACTCTGTTGAAGACTCCCATTACTATGACACTGACCTTACCATTTCCGTACTGAAGTAATATTTCACTAGTCAAGCCATGGACTATATTCTAGCATCATGGTTGTCATCATGGTCATTGTTAGCATATACAGTTATATTATCACAATATCCACTGATTTTAGCTTTACAAACATCAAGCGGTTACTGCAATATTCCACTTAGGTTACACTTTTGGTATTTCGTTCCTCATACTATCGCGACGACATTCTCAGTCTTAACGCCACCCAATGTGTTATTTTCCAATACTATCTCACACCTTTTTCTGACCATGGCACTTCACTCAAACCTACTATGTTCACTTTATATTTATCCATATGCACCTTAAATTTTGACACTTACATCCCACACATCGTAAACATTCGTACGTTCCAGGTTCCTAGGCTTACATGAAAGTTATTATTTTTTTATTTTGTAATTCCCATCTGGAGATCCGAACGGGAGACTATCTTACCTTCGTAATATTTTACTGTAGGAAAAAACATCATTATATTTATTCTTCTCTATCATCCTTCCTGCGTAAAAAGTGCAGTGATATTTCCATTTCCTTTCAGCATCTTCATGTTGCTTACCATCTTGTGGTTCGTCTATTTTTTAGGACAGTTTCCCCTCTCAAGAACAAGAAGGCGCCTTGACCTCTACACGCTCATTCGTCCTTGAAGGAGGCAGTTTGCAACGAGTAGAGGTTGAGTCTTCATCGCGCGGATCAGTCGATCTCCACCTCCTGACTCGAATAATATTCCAGAAGCATTGCTTGACAAGAATGTTATCGATTTGTAGCGTTTCTTATTTCATGGACTTTTTCATTTATACAGCTTAGTCTTTCTTTTCTCAAACCACGTATTGGTCCCCTATCTAAGACGTTTTTCGCTTTCTTCCGCAAGGAAGTGTAAATTGGGGTTTCCCTTCGTTGTGGATGAGACCCGAAGGTATTCCTCAAACCTGTCCAATACTTTCAAAAAGCAAGAACCAATATTGAAACCGAAATTTCAAAATTGATACTACTTTCAGTTTCAGAGAAGGGCTAAAGGTATGGACATCAACGGACACAATCTGTTTTGAAATGTTTAATCCATGTGGGAAAAAAACTGTCTTGCTATCTCGTTCTATTCTTCCTTTACAGCCATGAAAAAAATAATAAGAAGAAGAATAATAGACTTCTGCCAATCCCGTTTACAGCAGATGGATTCTTATTTTGGGAACACTGAGCTCATATCAAGAAACCAGTTATCGCTATGTTTTTTTTTTATTTTTACAGTGGACTTCAACCACTTCCAGATTTAGTACTGGTAAATGCGAAGAATACATATAGCAATTCTAAATTCAAAGCAAACAAGCTATTTTTTACGTTCCTTTTCTCCATTGTGATTAGTGTTGATATCTGACATGTTAGATTTTTCACCATTTCCGTCTAGAAAGAGGATAAAGACAAAGAAGGGAATATTTGTTCTTGGGATGCTGAATCCATGTCAGGAAAGAATTTCTCTTCATATCTTAGCGTTTTTTGCTCTAATATCTGTTGATAGATACCCGTTCTATACAACTTCCTATGCTAATGGATACCAAAGTTTGGAAGTCTAATAACTCTGCTCCGTGATAAAAATGACGTCTGTGCTATTTTTTCAGGACTGCCGCTGATTCTGAAGAAGGACACACGCAATATTCTTTGCTAACTGGAGTTGAAAACACTCTCCCACATCTTGAGAAGGGTTGTTGCGTAACAGATTTTCTACCAAGACTAAAACAGGCTGACAAGATATTTAACAAGAGATTACATTTGCAGTAAAGCAACATACAAGACATTTCCTGTTGTACATTTGTTCTATCTTAATAGAAATTATCATATGCTATAGTGCATAGTGTTAAGGTGAGAACTAACGTATATGCGGGCTGGTTTAGTTAATTACTTCTGTCTTCCTTCTTCCCTCCATTGAAGTTTTGTAGCCTCCACTGTTGACATAATTGCTTTCCCGGAAGCAAGCCTTGAGGGGGAGGTTGATTTCATGGCATCTAATTAACAATACCCTTCCTTCTATGTTCAAACTAAATCAGCCGTATCCGAGCATGTGAAGAACACGCGTCCAGCACCAATAACGCCACCCGCTGCTAAAGTGTTCAGGTCTTGACTCAGCAATAAATAGCAGCGCGGGAAAGCGACAAAGGAGAAGATGAAAAGTGACACTCGCCGGAAACAAAAGGTCCCTATTATTAACTTTTTTTGTTGTAATTTTCTTAGTTCCAGATTGAGCAACCCTTTACTCTATGCAATTAATTAATATCACAATGTGAGTCTGTGTGAGTTAAATTTTACAAAGCAAAATAAAAATCTATAGCTAATTAGATACTCATGTGGGAGATATTCCTTTAAGTTCAAAGAGTTTGGAAGGTTTAATTCACTCTGCTATAGATAGATTATGTTTTTCACTGTGACAACGCTATTTAAACTTGAATGCAAATTTCAGATACAACATAAATTTTTAATTTCTTTTTTTAATGATTAGTTGTTCATTAGGAAGTTTTTGCATCGTAACTGTGGGCTGAGATGTAGATCTAACATTGAAGATGAAGAATTGCAACACAGAAAACTGCAGGATTAACTCAACTTGAATAACCCTTGCTTATTTTATTATTTTCTTTCTTTCTTTCTTTCTTTCTTTCTTTCTTTCTTTATTTATTTATTGAAATCATAATATAAAGGATTTTGACATGCACCATCGCTTGGTGTTTTGACTTGACAGGCTAAGCACATTTCCTTGTTAATTATTTACTGTTTAAAGTCATTTGTTGTGGGAGAACTAGTGTAATTATTCTAATATTATAGTTGCGGTTGAGAAAGAAAAATGAAATGAAATCTTTAATTTTTGCTTCCCACGGTTATGCCGGCTAGGCTAAAGGAGACGGTGATGATGAGAAGTGATTGAAATGGTGGAATGAAGAAAGTGAGTGGAAACGGAAGAACCCCAGGTAAACCCACGCATACGGTGTTCGTCCTTCATAAAGCTAACTTGGTGCGAGTTGGGATCGATTCAAGAACCTCATGCACCGGAGATGAACTCTCTACCACTGAGCCACCGCGTCCCAGCGCTAGATAAAGTTTTTTTGTGGTTCGAACTAGTATAAATTTGAAATACTATGTTAGGTAAACCTCCATTATTTAAAACTAGCACCAACAACAATTAAATAAATTGCTGGTTTTTCTTCCTCAAGTTCAATGAGATCTAAGTCTGTTAGTTTCTGTGGACTTTAACGGCTCTTTACAAACAGCACAGAGGTTATAGAAAATATGATCTACAGTAGTGGTTCTCAGCCTAATCCCTATCACGACCCCTATTTTATCACATCCTCTTGCCAGCCACCCCCTTATAATTTCTGGTTTCTAATAAGCATCTTGAGATTGCAATAAGCATAAGATCTCACGATAAAATATTCATCGATTTCTATAATAGTATTTCGTTCGTTCAATAATGATTGACCCCCCCCCCTATAACTGGTGCCAAGTAGCAGTTTGAAATGTTTGTTGATGTATGCATTAAGGTAGACTATAGTACTATCAAACCCCACTAAATGGTTTTGTTTCTTTCCGTAGGTAGCACATTGTAGCAGCACTTGTTCCAACTTGCCAGGACGCTGGTGGACAGCGAAAAAACAGCATGGAAGCAGACACACATAGGCAACGGTGAACACTGTGGTTTCTCTGGAGGGAAGGAGTGAATACGTCAGACATCCACAACAGACTATTAGCCGTATGTGGGGACACAGCACCAAACCGCAGATCCGTGTTTCGTTGGGTATCCGAATTCAAAGAAGGCAAAGACAGTCCTGCAAAAAACAAAAGCATTGGGTGTCCTGCAACTGCACGCAGACCAAGCAATGCCGCGCGAGTGAATGATTTGATAATGGAGCACAGGAAAATCACGTTTGATGAACTAGAGAAAGAAACAGGTCTATCACGGGGTTCGCTCTACACTATCATTCATGAGGATATGAAGCTGCACAAGGTGTGTGCACAATGAGTGCCTCATGACCCCACCGTTGCATAGAAACAATAGCGTGTGGAGATTTGAAAGCAGTTGATGCAACAGTACAGTGAAAATTCAACCGAATTTTTTCAGCGTCTGGTCACCGTCGACGAAACTTGGTTCTTCTACGAGACTCCAGAAAAGAAATGCCAGTCCATGGAATGGAGGCATACTGGAAGCCCTCGTCCCAAGAAGGCACGGATGGGACTATTCGTGCGGAAACAAATGTCGACCGTTTTCTGGGATCAGGAAGGGGTACTACTAGTGGAATGGCTCCCTCCCAATACGTCCATCGACAGTGACAGCTACTGCAGTTCACTCCATAGACTCCGCCGACGCATCCAACAACACCGACAAGGAAAATGGAGCCGTGGCGTTCTTCTCCAACACGACAGTGCACGGCCACATGTCACTCGCCAAACAATTGCAACAGAGCATGAACTATGGTTTAGTGTATTGCCGCATCCTCAATATACTGGATCTGGCTCCTAGCGATTATGCTTTATTCGACACAATGAAAGAGGGCATGAGAGGTAAAAAAAAATCAACACAAATGATGAACTCCATGCATTTGTCCGCTAGTGGCAGAGAGTAGTAGAAAATGGATCGATCTGGATCAGCGTTAGCCAACTCACAAGCCCCTGGGAAATTGACCACCGTGCACCGTGAGCCCACGGTCTTTTACGACCTCCATTTTAGGGGGTGAACTCATTCCCTTTTATGAGCATATTTTCCAACCCCTATGAACAAACAGCAGAACATCAGACTACGTAACATAACGAACATACAGAAGAGCAAATTGAACTCATTCTCTTTTATGAGCACATTTTAAGGGGTGTACTCGTTCCCTTTTATGAGCATATTTTTCAACCCCTATTTTAATTACGAACACAGCGAAGAGAAGATAACACATAACACTACGTAACACACAGCAGAACAGATAACAGATAAGAATATGAAACATAGAAGGGGTGTATTCATTCTCTTTTATGAGCATATTTTTCAACCCCTATTTTAACATAGCAGAAATTACACCGACACTACGTAACACACAGCAGAACAGATAATACATAAGAATACGTAACACACAAGGGTGTATTCATTCTCTTTTATGACCACTTTTTAAGGGGTGAACTCGTTTTCCAACCCCTATTTTAACATAGCATAGAATACATGGAGACTATGAACATACAGCAGAGCAGATAACAAACACAACCACCTCCATTTTAGGGGTGTATTCATTCTCTTTTATGAGCATATTTTCCAACACCTATTTCAACATGACAGAGACTACGAAACATGGCGGACATAGCACAGGGGGTGTATTCATTTTCTCCACCCCTAATTGAACATAGCAGAACTAGTAAAAGAGTATGACTTATTTTCAACCTTAATTGAAGACAGCAGAGAATAGATAATATTCAACCTCTATTGGAACATAGCAGTGAATACATAAAACAGAAGAAGTTACATAAGACTACGGGGGTGTATTCCACCCGTATTTGACCATAATGAACATAGCAGAGAATGGGGGTGTATTCGTTTTGGATTCCACCCTTATTTGAACTTCGTTACCTCTTACGAGCATATTTTAGGGGTGTACTCGTTTTAATGTAACATAGCAGTGGGCCTATTTTTCCACCCTTATTTGAACATAGCAGAGATTATTTTCTTTTACAGGGGTAGCAACACCCCCAACCCTCCTCCTTTCTCATCCAGGGCTTGGGACCGGCAATGGCGGAGTTTAAAAAAATAACATCATCATACTCTCATAAATGAATAAAGCATAATATCATTAGCATCAATAGTAGTGAGTGAGAATTTGTTTAAAAAATCCTGCATCGAATAACCAGATGCACGACATGCTAAATATAGGAAACAGTAATGTCCACAAAAATGAGATAAATCACCTTGAATACGTCTATTATTCCATGTATAATACAGACAGTTTCGTTTTAAAAACCTTATATGATGTTGTATATAGGGAGGTATACCATAGCTATCGAAATACTCTCCCACACACATATTAGATATATAAACAGCAACCCAATGTTCACCAGGCTTATCACTAGAATCAGTATTTATAATTATGGCGGCTGGAAATGTATGAATAAACAAAGGTAACTCATCAGCAGCATATACACCAATAAAATGATCTTTAGGTAAATTTTGTTGTAATGCTTCATAAAGCTCAATTGTATTTAACATCTTTAATTAATATATATTTTTCTCTGGAAATCAATTTCTAATTCTGAAGAGAATTCACCATAAATAATTGTTGTTACAGGAGATGGCAGTGCTTCTTTAAAATGAACCTCCAAACGTACACTTCCTTGCCGTTGCGGACTAGTATGAAATGCAGCACTTGCGCTTGAACCAGGAGTTAAATCAAACACCAGTAGAGTATAACCATTAGGATATTCAGCGAGTGAAATATTATTACCTTGATTAGAATAATAAATACCTGAACCTGTAAATAACGTAGAATATGCTTGTACATATAGCTTATTATCAAAATCTGGCTGTAAAGGTTTGAAGGGCATTGGATTTCCATCAACATACAATGTAAAAAATGACATACTAAAATGTTGAAAATTGAATGGATTTGTTTGATAATTACCATTAAAAGCAGTATTAGTAACAAAACCAATAATAATACGTTTAGGCACTAGGCCTGAAAATAGATCTGGAAGTGTACTATCCATAATTTTTTGTGGCAGAGTTTCAGTCTTCACTTGCACTTTTGTTATAGGATATTTTACTCTAAATTTAGGATTTTGTAATACTTTATTTTGTGCTATTTTAACGGCCGGTGACACATCAACCTTTTTCACAAGCAATGTTGCATCTGTAATTACAACTTTTCCATCAGCATCTGCGTCACCCATTAGACAAAATGTAGGTTTAGCTGGAATTAGTTTAATACACAATTGTACACCATTCAGTAAAAATTTCTCCTGATTAAATATATCAGCATGAATATAGCCCAATAATTCAAATGACTGACTTAAAGCAGTGAGAAGAAAACGTTGTTTAAATCCTACATTAGCATCGGCCACACTGTCCATATGCCCTGCAGTATCTTTAAACCACATTGATGTTTGAAGATGCGTTGTTTTAGCTTCAGTATTATAATTTAGTAGTTTTTCAATATACGATCGATATGGATATGTATGTGAAGAGTAGGAAATAAGTTGATTATTTAAATATAATTGCAATTCACTGAACATTGCATTGAGAAAATCATTTACAGGGCCGATTTTCTTATCGGCAGAAGTTAAATTAGAACCATCTGATTTAGTAATTTTACCTTTAACATATAACATTGTGTGCGGTAAGTC